>NC_084480.1:85678634-85984019 GCF_030035675.1 Rhineura floridana
ATTGAGTACTCAAGTGTGAAATGTGTGAATGTGTGAAGGTTTTCAATGAGTATCTGTGGGAAGGTTTTCTGTGGGAATGTTATAAGGAAACTTTCCTTTCCTAAAACATTTTCTCTCTCTCTTTGCTGCTTGGATCAGCTGTGCTGTTTGTCATAGGATTTTAAGAACCTAATCTGAATATGTTAGCAATCTTTTAAGTCAGTATGAAGAAATTTGTTCTGTTTGTGTAAGCAAGTGGTTAAAGGATGTAGAGAATGTGAGGGTGAAAGCATGTCTAAAGATAGATAGAGTTAGAGACCGGGGAAGCTAGGCATTTTCTAAAGAAAGCCCCATGTGCCCATTACAGGGAAGGGGAAGGTAAGGCTACTAAGTATGTTGGAATATAGTATGTTATGATGAAGGTGTGTAAAAAAAAAGGCTGGAGAAGCGAAGTTGAAGGATTAGCAAAAGTGACTTTTTCCTGCTTATCTTATTTTGCAGAAAATAAGGGTTTGAAAGGTTTTAAGGAATGTTTTATTGGCAAACGTTAACTAAAAGGGAGACAGCAAACGAACGAGTTAATATCAACTGTTCAACCCCTCCTCTTTCTCCCACTCTCTGAAGGGAAAGTTGCCAACTCAAGGCTGGGAGTAAAAGCAACCCTTCCTTTCTCTAGTCCGTTTTAAACAGTATGGTTATATATTCTTTTTAATTGATTCTGAAGAACATTTAAGTAACACAAATTGAAAACATTTGTCATGCTTTAAGCTAGCTCAACCCTTTCAGTGTACCATTTTTTCCAGTGACATTTAAATTTACTAACTGTGCTTGTTCTTTTCAGCCAAGTCATAACCAATGAAGAAGAATTTAGGGGGTTTGTAAAGGCCTTATTAATGTTTAAGGAATGTCTTGAGCAAATTAATGGATTAACTTGGGGGGAAGAATAATTTTTGTTTTATAATGACAGAGTTCTTTTTCTTTTATCACTACAGTTCCAGTTGTTTTTATTACTGCAGCTTGCTCTCTGTGTATGTGCGTGTTTAAAATTACAGCCCCTCCTTCCTTTCCCCCACTTGCCTTTAAACAACCAGGGGAGCCTGGTATGATTATCTTATAACTTCCAGTTTATTGTGTGATTGCATTTATTTCTGAGCATGAAAGTTATAATTTGATTACAGGAATCAGTTCTCGACTGACCCAAGATTTTTTGCTGGCACCTGCAAAGGGAAAGCTTTTCTTTATGCATTTTGTACATGGTTAGAAGTCTTATTTTTAATCCTTTTCAATTATAGGAAGAAATAGAAGCCATATAGTTTCATAATGCCAATTATTTCCTCCAATTCTCTGATATGAATCTTTTTTTTAAGGGTTTTTCATTTGTCTGTCTTGTTTGATAAATGTTTATACCTTAACAATGCTTGTTTTGTTTGGCACGGGTGTAGAGGGGAATTTCCTCCTTTCTCCTCCTTGTGACGCAGTGAAAAGGAGGCATAGTTTTTGAGGTATTTAATTGTGCTCATTTGTCCTTGTTTATCCTTTTAATTTTTGTGTATAAACTTTTTGGAGCTCCTTTTTGTCATTCTGGTATAGTGTTAAGAAATTAAGAAAGCATAAGTATGTTTTGATAATTTAAGAATGCAGCTTCAAATCGTCTCTCTCTCTCTCTCTCTCTCTGTATTCCTCTGTACACGATTTGATTATATTGAATAATTGTCTCCGGCTGGGAGGGAATTTTCCTCTATAACAGGAGGCTTAGATCTCTGGGTTAGGGTCCCGCTTCAGAGCACCACCTGAGGGGAAGAAGGGTGTCTATTAAGAGATCCTATGCCCTTGTCAGTACAGCTAAGGTAGATAGCTTTGTTATTTTGATTTGTGCCAAGAATTTTTTTGTATTTTATTTACCCCACACCTTACCCGTTTGGGTGTATGGTTTTAGGATTCAATTTGCTGCTATAAATTATTTGTGTGTATCTTCCTTCCTGCTGTAATTTTTTTATGCCTTTTGTATTTTAGTCCTTGCCATTTGACCACAACTACCGTGTAACAGAGGGACGTTTTCACCTAATATTTTATTTCCTCCGGCGCTCCCTTCTCTTATTAAGTTTCTTAAAGTTGTTTTCTCCAGTCTGTGTAAAAGCCGCAAAGTAATCCCCCTTCTTACTACAGGCTTCTTTCCGTGGCTACTTTCATGAGCAAAGCTCTGTACATGGCCAGAGGCTGGGGAAACTCGGAAGTTTAGAATGTGTAGTCCTGTTGTGTTTGTCTGTCTGTTGCAACACAATATTTTGGGTTTTTTGTCCACTTTTGATCAGAAGTCTTGTTTCTGGCCGCGGATGTGTTTTATTTTTTTTTCCTGCGCTGAAGCATTTTCTCCCAAAGGAATGTTTTTGTGTGTGTGTGTTTATCACAGGAGATTTTTATTTAAGGCATTTTTGACTAGATCCTTGAATTGCTCCAGGACCAGGACACAGATATGCAACTGGCATGCTTTCTCCTGCATTGCTGCAATAACAGCATAGGGGCTTGCTTCAATTCTTCCCCAACTATAGAAACTGGCAAGTCTACTTTGGCCATCAACCTGCGAGATGTCCTATCTTGTGCAAGCTTGCAATCACAGTCACTCGGGTGGAGGGGGGGGAACGACTATTCTTCATGATTCCAGTCTTTTTGCCTAACATCGGCAAATCATACACAGTTCAGTTACCGCTTACACTGAACATGGCCAGCTGATTTCAGAGGATGAACTCTGTACAAGCCACCATGCAGTATGATTCAAGATCCTGATACTTGTTTTATTTCCATTTTAATATTGAATGTAATTATTTATGCATTGTCCTTTAAGGATGTGTTGTTGTTGTTGTTTTCCTTTCATAATTTATATGTTATTGCTGTTTTGCTCCTAGGATGTTTTTGCTTTTCAAATCCCTCTGAGTGGGTTCATCAGTGTAGAGTTTTGACCCATTTGTTTAATTTCCCATTCTGTCATAATAATGGTTAGGAATAGTGCAATGTTTAGGAGTGCAAGTTACACGTCAGATAACACACGACCGTCATGCAGTCACTCATATCATAGATAAGCTCTCACAGATAGAGGCACATGAATTCCCTGTTTGGCTGGGGTGAGGACGCCAAAGGAGGTTTAAACCTTATAATGCACCCCATTGTGGTGATTTTGATGTTTCAAATAATTCTGGTCTTTGTCTTAATGGTCCTCGTGATGTGTATCCATCTCATATGGCACAGTTATACCACTGGAAGTCAGCATTGGAGCCCGGGGGCAGAACTATGACAGGACGGCTGTGTATATCTGCCTTCCAGCTAAAAGGGGGGGAGTGATATGGCTTGGCTAACCCCATGTTAGTTCAAGTGGACTCTAGGAGGTGCAAGACCAAGAGCTATAACTCCCACCCCCACTTTCACACACCTCCACCTGATGGTATGGCTGGTAATGTGTTCCAGAGGTTTTGTGCGCAGGAAAAGCAAGGGCAGAGTTAAACGCTGTTGCATAAATGTTATCTTATTCCTTGGCTATACACCCCCACCCACAGTGAATCCCATTGTTCTTTAGAAAGAGCTTTAGTGTTTTAGTGTCGATTAGAAGCACACATGCAGACACACACACACACACCATTTACCCTACAAGCCAGAGCAGCTGGGGTCTCTGAAATGGGACGCACGTGGTGCTTACCTTACTTTGGATCATGGCATGGTGGACTCTACTGAACCTCACTACCTCAGATCAATACCTGTCCCCCTTTCTCCTTAACCTTAAGTTCAAGTAAACTCCCTTAGGACCATCTGTAGTTAAATGCAGCTTACTGATTGATCCGTGGGCTCAATCAGTGCTGACAGGGGGGATTGTTAGGTAGAAAACCCCTTTGGGCCCACAATGGGTTTGTGAACCAACGTTGCAAAGCACGATGGAACACTGAGGGAGGGGGAGCACAACTGCTCTAGGTTTCATTTCCTCGCCTCTGGGAACTTAGCCCTAAAGATGCCTCTCAATCCACAACAATGTTTTGAGAAGATAAGCACTCTGCTGTCTTCAATCGTTTTATTTTCTGCAAATGTTTTGTACTTTATTATCAGCCTTGTAAATAATCAGAGGCTTGCACTGCTTCTGAATTCTCTTTGTATACTCCCTTAGAAAAGTAGTAATAGGATCACATAGAGTTACTGAGATTTGACCTTTTCAGGCTACACGCATTTTCCTGTGTATATGTTCTCTTGTTTTATGACTCCCAAAGTGTCAAAACATCCCCTCTCCCAGGCCCTTATCTTAAGAACATATTGCTCATGGGTCCGAAGAACGCCCTGACATCTGATGCGTAGCAAATGATATGTGGCCTGGATCTATTACTTGTCTCTGACGTTGTCAATATTATGTTACATTGTTTATTGCTCTTTTACTCCTGAAACCTATATATTGGTTCTGCTTACAATAAAGGGGGCTTTCATTTCTTGCCAGGCTGTGGTGCCTGTGTGAGCTTGAGGCCACTCTTGATCAAGAGTTATGCCAGGAATAGGTAATGTCTGCTATACTTTCAGGACCTGCCCTGTCTGAAGGTTGCATTACATAGAATGCAGTGTGAATTTTCCTTAATACACAGTGGTTCTTAACTTTCTTGTGAAAGTTCATGTATACTCCTTCATTTTCCCACATGAATATACTCAATAGAATACCTGTTAAGTAAGAAATATGTTTTCTTTTGTGATAAACTATGACATTTCTGTTAATGGTCCAGAATAATGTGTAGCCTGGTCATCATGCACTCAAACTGAATGAGATGAGTCCACTTTGGAATCTAACTTCTGCAATTCCTGACCCATACCTGATCATGTCCCACTCCTGCATGGAGAGGCTTCTTTATTCATATGAATGGAAAAGTACCACACATGCATTTCTTGCCTACATGTTAAAGCTTGGGTTGATGTTTCATAAAGGTATAACCTGTGCAAAGTGACATTCCAATATACAAGCACAACAACTAAGAACTTACCCACACTTGCTTTGCCTATGCAATATCTGTATTATATGCAGCTGTATTTAGAAACTACAGCTGTTTTCACCTTATTTCTTCCACATGTTATTATACAAGTTATAATACATTTCCAAATTTTCACTAAGTGAAGATAAAGGGTTTCTCATGGTGAAAATACACAACACTTCTCTGTTTATTGTTACTAACTTTTATTATTTATTCTAAAGCTGATTTATTTATGATACAGTTCTAAGCAAATATTTTTCTTGTACTAAATGTTTGTTTTCCTTCATTATAACTGGAGTCATATTCCCTGTATTGGTAGCTTTTCTTCCAAGCACAACTGTTTGTATTTGTAGTTATGTCTGTCATTTAGCAGATATTGTAATGAAGAACAATTTTAGGTAATGTTATACGTAAGAAAATAGATTGGTCTTCTTACAGTACCCCAAATGCCCTTCCCAATAACTCAATGATAGAGTTTCCTTTGAGAATACAATCAAAATAAGCAAGTAAGGTAAAATGTAATTAATCTACATATAACATATATAGATTATATGGTTAGCCTACTAATGGCTAAATGGATCTCTCTCTCCCTCCCCCATCCTCTCTCACACACATTTACACACCTGTGCAATCAGATTATGTTATCCCACTCTCGTGGTCAGGAGGATAAATGTTTTTAGGCCTTACAATTCACTGAATAGTAGAAGACAGCAAAGAAGAGTTCTTAAGCACATAGGAGGGTTTGAAGATTTCTAGAAATGCTTAAACAGGAGAATGAGAGAAGGAAGAGATTTAAAGTCTCCGTCCCATGATGCTGGAATTATTTGACATACTGAAGGATGAAGGTAACGGAGGATGAAGTATCTTGACAAATTTCAACAAAGAAGAAAACAGTGAAAGAAGAAAAAATAAATAGGGGATAAAATTTAGATGGCAGACATCATAGGAAAAAATGAAAATTGTTGTTATTGTCAAAAACCTGATTCTAGCAGCCTATACTCCCTGGATCCCTTGCTCATATAAACCAATTGAGGCAGCGAACACATCTAGGAATGTTTTCTCCAACTCATTACACTTACCTTCACATTTCTGAGTTGCTTCATTCTGTTTGTGGCCAGCAGGGCATTTGCATTCATATGATCCAACTGTATTGATACAATTTCCCCCTTGGCAGATTCCAGGGATTGCTTGACATTCATCAACATCTACAAATAAAATAGGTAGTTTCCATGTTTTATTTATTTATATATAAAAATACTTGTATATCACAATTTCATAAAAAATATCAAAGTGTCTTACACACACACACACACAAAAACCTCCATAAAATTTTAAAACAGATCACCAACTGTCTATTACAGAAAGTGTTTATCTTAATCATCTACATAAGCCAATCTAGAAAGAAAAGTTTTCAGCAAACATTTAAAGGTCAATATAGAAAACACCTGCTGGAGGATTCCACAGGCCTAGGCCAATGACACTAAAGGCTTGGTTTCATGTTGATGTTAAACAAGCCTCACCGCCTCCTAAGAAGTCCATGAAAAGATGTCTTTCGTGATTTCTAACGTAATGCACACTAATGGGGTTTTCTGCTGGCAACAACTATATAGAATCTCCCTCTTCAGACAATGAGACTAGTTATGCTAGTATTTTCTTATCTCTGTGTCCATCATTAATCCACAAATCCTGAAAGCTCAAAGGTCCTTTTTAGTTCATATTTTGAGGTTTTTACATTTTTTTATATTTTGTTGAAGAACTTCTGTAACTTCTTCATACCCTTAGTATAGAGAAACCCACCGTCTTATTTTTGGATGATCCCATTCTGCTTCCACACTGATAATTGTACACACTCAGCCACCTCAGTTCACTATTATAAGGAATGATTTTATTTAACATAAACAAAAATAATTCCAGTTCCAGTAATCTGAAGTCATATACACTGCAAACAAGATGACTTTGGAAGACTATACTATGTAGTCATCCATTTAAACATAGTTTATCATAGCCATTGATTGCCAAACTTTAGTTGTAAGTAAATTTGCAGGAAGTGTTTATACTCTTTTCCTGAAATCACACTGAGTTTATTTAGAAATATACGGCCCCCATCATGAATTGTTTAGAATAGAGATGATGTAAAGCCATGAAAACTTCTCCATATCCTTCCTGGAACTGCTTCCTCAAAGCTTACCATTTGTTTGCTTTTCCTATTCAATATAGGGTCTTTGAGAGGCACAATATGTGAGGGTACATTAGAACAATCTTTTTTTCCCTTAAAAAGCTGTGCATTATGCAGTCAAGCGGTCTAGAAATGACTCTGCAAACATGGAGGCTAGATTTTTGTCCTTTGTCTGGAGTCTGGACAGTAGCTGCAACAGTGATCACTCTTTCCCCTCAAATATCCATGGCATTTTGGCACTTAAGTTTCTTTTTCATCTCAGCAGTGCTAATTCAGTATATTAAAGACCCTCGATACATCCAGCACCTATACACAATCCATATTGATCCTAGCAGAATTTTGCAGACCGTGCACTGTGCCTGTGAAGAAATTGTATTTTTATGAAGAAACAAAGTAAATGTAAGAATATTGTCCTGTTCTAAACCCTGTGCTCCTGCTGAAGAGATTACTGTGTAGCTTGTGAGGTTTCAGTTATGTCACTTGGCTATAGAATCCAGCTTTTATATATTACAGCAAAATCCAAAAGGTCAGAATGTGAAAGGTTCTTTTGGAGACATTCCATTCAAATATAATGGTCCATAGTTGTAGGCCAATGGAATGCTGGAATTTCAGTAAGAATGTGGTGATTGGTTAGAGGGTTCTGACTGGAAAGAATAAAAGGACAGGCTCAGCACTGCTTAAAGGTCATGCAGTCTTTGGAAGACTGTGAAGAGATTTGTTAAGGGACTTAAAGAAAGAAAGAGGCAAGCCTGAGGGTCTGGAGTGGAAAGCAGTGGCTACCAAGGGAAGCAGCTAGAGTCCAAAGAGGGGCTAGGAGCTGAGGAATGAAGAGGAAGAGCAATGCCTTAAAGCTGAAATCACTGAAAACAGAACCTAAGAAGGTCTGCAAGGAGAAAGGAAGACTCCAGCAGTAGTTCTCTGGAAGAGCCAATGGCAATGTGTCAGCGGTTGGCAGTGAGCCTGAAGAAATAGTAAGACTTTAAGTGATCAGCCAGTGATTTAACTGGGCTGGGGCTAAGTGGGGTAACTGGCTAGTGGTACAGAATAAGGGTAAGAACTAGAGCAAAGCTGCAAATGTACCTAATTCACACTTCCAAGAACAACTTGTAAAACTGAAACACAGTCATCCTTCAAAATTCTCAGTTCTCCGAATTTTCAGTGAAGTTCTTCAACCAAATAATGTGTACAAAAATGCATACACTGAGGGGGTGGAGTGTGCAAAAATGTATATATGAGTGAAAATAACATATAAAATGCATTACATCAAGGGAAAACCTTGAAAAATATGTATATTGGCCAAAATTGCATACAAAATGTATTAGGAAAAATACACACTAAAATGCTAATGAATTTCCATAGGGACTTTTAAAAAATTGCAAACTGATAGAGAAATGTGGAGAACTGAACTTAAGATTGGAAAAATGAGATGCTGAGAGAAACCTAAATTGAAATATCCACCCATCTCAACTTTCAAACCTTAAGTCTTCTAATCTGTTCTTCCCATGCCTATGCCCTGCTACTGTATTCAATAAAAGGAATACACAGATATATTGATTTGAAACTACATTATGGCAACAGGAAAGATAAAGCAATATATATCTGCTTAGAAATGTGAATGATTTAGCTGTACATAAATGTCTTAAATAAATATAAAGGAGGGATAACTAAAACACAACAGGTCCTTTATCACAAATAGGGAGCAGATGCATGCAAGACTGTAAGACCTGGGAGACTCCACAAATTGAGAATTATAAACTAGTCCCTGATAGTGTCATAGTCCGTATGGAGAAGGTATGCCTTTGGTGTGACAACACTCATGCCACTTTGCTTCCCCAGTCTGCTCTTCTGTTGACCTGGTGATGCTATGTACTGGAAACATAGAGAACCCCAGTGTAAATCATTCCATGATTCATGCCACCTGATTAGCTGGCTCAAGATATATGTTCATCACTCAATGACTGCTATATTATATGGATGCAGGAATAAAAGCTCTGTCTGTGTGTTTGATCTTTGATGCCACCTCACCTCAAACTCAATTATTTTTAGCAGTCAGTTAAAGTATTCAGTTGTCAGCGTTGATTGCTGAATGATGAAATAACAAGAAGAAATCCAGTAATGGACATGCACTTGAAACACCAACATGACAATAAGGTGGCAAGGGTGTATGTGCTAGGAAAAAATGTGCAATTTATCCAACTTCTTCACCAAAATTTTATCCTGTGATTCCCCCCACCACCACCATTCTCCATCAATTAACAAGAAAAGAAACTGTATTCAAAAATTATCGAAGAGGAAAGAACATTTTGGTGAAATTCTCATGGTTTTTGTTGTGCTTATCTTACTTTTGGGGTGGCCGAAAGGTATTTGTGAGTGTCCTGTCAACAAGTCATCTCACTAGTGGTCTACATTCTGGAGCTTCCTGGATGCCTACACTTTCAGAACCCAGTAAAAGACATTATGAGGTGACTCCTCCCATAGGGCTTTTTTAGATCAGGAAATGGGAGTGGGTGGGCAGGGAGGCTGCAGAGTGCTAGAGAAATGTGTACAGAAAGGGAAACACATACACCAGCCTTGTCTACCTTGCAATGAAAAGGTAAGCTCAATATTCTTCATCTACTGAAATTCTTAAGTACCCTAACAATGAGGCAGAAAAATGGCAGCCTTTTTCGCAAATGAAAGAAGACCTTTGAGACACTGGAGGACACATTTCAACATACCACTTATTCACCCAAAGCCAAGTCCCATCATAGCATGGTATTAGTAACTACATCCGTATTCCCAATAGCCTCTTTCGGTTCTTAGCTATAAGGTTCACTATTTGCCATTTGCCCTTGTGTTTCAATGTGCCCTGAATACATTCATACCCTTTAACTGCCAATGTTGCTTATTCAAATACAGCCAACTGTGTCAGCAGAGCAGTAGCTAATATTAATAATTTACAGATGTTGTAAGTAGCAAATTAATGTGCAAACAGCAATATATGAATTATCTGGTGGCCATTACTTCTACAAGGAGTGTCTCTGACTCCTTCACAAGAGAATGTTTTATAGCTAAATGAGTTGCAGATTTTAAATAAAAAATTAATTACTGTACTTGCAGGAAATAAAAATAGGCTAAGTTTCCCTCTCTCCCTGAAGTGACAACATTTTAGCATGTAAGAAATTTTATTAATAGTTCTCATCTTTAGTTCACCTTATAATAAAAATGCCTAAAGAAAAAAGACTGTGATTCTGTTGGCGTGTGTGCGTTGTTGCGTAAAACAGCATACATTACGTTGGAGTTAAGTTGAGCAAGAAACTTCTTCAGAGCATTAGAGCATGTTAAGAGTCTTTTATTAAGACATTATGGCTTAAGGCTTAAGAGTAAATACATGTAGAGTTTCTTCAGTCATCCCCCCCTCTGGTACATCTCTCTCCAAAGGTAAACACAAAAGACAACCTCTCAGCTCAGAGGCATAATTCAGAAGAGCAGCCTCACAGATCAGAGGCATAAATCAGAAGACACAACTTACAGACTCTGTTAGAACTTTATCAGATGGTTACCATAGCAACGACCTTGGCAGCCCGTTCCCAGACTGGGCTAAGACATAACTCCCCCTAGTTACAGTTTTGCAGACTTGATGGAAAACTACTAGACCTCATGCCAACAGATTCATATTATTTTAAACAGCGTTACTGAAGAGAAGACCAGGAAATGATATATGAATCGAGTCTTGCTACATCAGGACCTGAAGTTAGAGAAACTATTGATATTTAGATACGTGCACAAATTAGTTCTGAAATTTGGTTGGGCGCATCACACAGTCTTACACAGTGAGACTATGAAGTGCAAGCAGCAAATTGATTTCAGTGATTTCATAGGCCACAGGTCACACTGGTTTTCATTTCTGTAAGTAGCTCTTGTAAGGATTATGACACTTCTCATGCATCACTTCATTTTTCATATGAAAAAGGGATTGTATACACATTTGGTTCAGTACAGTAATTCACTCATAGGAAAAAAAACCTTGCAGCTTAAGAACATACCTATAAGCCAACAGATATTTCTATCAAAATTTAAAAAGCCAGGAAATTGGGCAGGTATACTGAATGCACCAGGGGTGTAGGAGACCTGACCTTCTGTCTGAGATATTGTACTGCCCTACAAATTTGTAAAAATGCAAACAATTTGGGTTGGTGTTTCACAGTCCAATACACTTCTTATGTAGCTTGGAAGAATTTGGTAACATGTGCCTCTGAGCATATGGTGAGTGGTAGCAACACCTGCAATCAGCCCAAATAACAAAAACAAGAGATGTGCTATACTGATCTTGTTTTAGCAGGGAAGAAGCTACAATATTAAGACAGTTGATAGAGTGTACATAGTCATTTTAAATATGTTTGATGCCATCTCCAAATATGGAGAATTACATTTTTGCATGTTTGTTAGTGTTTTTCTTACTTTGCTTCTTTCCTGTGTCACTAATGTTTCTACAGAGAATCTAACCTAGAAAATCATATTTCTCTCATTATTCATCCTAGAAATCGGTGTCAAATTTATTTTTATTAATTTCAAAGCCTTTTTATTGGTTAATGTCATATGATGGTGAAGACAGCCTTTTGTGTTTCAAACTGGAGGTTATGTTCTATTTCTATTTTGGGTGCATTAGCAGTTTCATATAAAATCAGACTGATTACAATATATTGGTACTTAAGCAATGTTTCTAGCTGTTGGAAAAAAACAAACTTGGCCTGCCCGTATTCCTCATATTCTGTCCTTACAGTAGACTCTTGTCCAAAGTATAGGTTGCGCATCAGGACAATCAGATGCTGTGGCACCCCCATTTCTTTTAAAGCATAGCATAGTTTTTCATGATCTACACCAGCTTTTCCCAACCACTGGGTCCCCAGATGTTGTTGGACTACAACTCCCATCAGCCCCAGCCAGCATGGCCAATGGACAGGAATTATGGGAACTGTAGTCCAGCAACATCTGGGGACTCAAAGGATGGGAAAGGCTGATCTACACAATCAAAGGCTTTGCCGTAATCTATAAAGCACAGGGTGATTTTCTTCTGAAATTCCTTTGTCCATTCCATTATCCAATGCATGTTTGCGATATGATCTCTGGTACCTCTTCCTTTTCTAAATCCAGCTTGGAAATCTGGCATTTCTCACTCCATATATGGTAAGAGCCTTTGTTGTAGAATTTTGACCATTACTTTACTTTCATAGGCAGAGCTTGGAAAAGTTACTTTTTTGAACTACAACTCCCATCAGCCCAATCCAGTGGCCATGCTGGCTGGGGCTGATGGGAGTTGTAGTTCAAAAAAGTAACTTTTCCAAGCTCTGTTCATAGGATATTAAGGCAGTAGTTCAATAATTACTGCATTCCCTGGGATCCCCTTTCTTTGGGGGAATGGGAGGGAGGGGCAAAGGAAAAGGGAAGGGAGGGGAATGCGGGTGGGGATAGGAGGGACTAATCAGAAGTCCTAAGCAAAAATCAAAACAAAAAATCCTGACAGCCAGTCAGCCAAGGTCACAGAAATCCCCATGAAGCACAACCTAAACAGGGGGCTGCAGTTAGTGCAGAATGCTGTAGCACGACTGCTGACATAAGTCAGACCCCATCACTATACAATACCTCTGCTCTGAAATCTGTACTGGTTGCTGATTTGCTACCAGGCCAAGTTCAAGCTGTGCTTTCCATGTTACGGGTGCCACATAGTACTTGTTCTGCTCTCGTAAGAAATTGATCCCTTAGTGTGGCAGCACGTATGCTTTAACTCCCTGCCTATTGACATAAGGCAGATGCACTCATTGTATTCTTTTCAACACCTGCTAAAAACATTTTTGTTTAGGCAAACCTAACCAGGCATGTAAAAGCTATTATGTTTGTTATCTGTTTTTAACTCATTGATGGTTTTATTAAAGTGGCTATATAAATGTTGTAAATAAAATACATAAATAAATTTTGGAGTCACTGGGGCCCTTGGGTCTCTATCCACTTTCAGGAGCAAAGGAATCTGCCTCATACTGACTCAAGCCATTTGGTACCATATAGCTCAGTACTGATGACATGGACTAGAATTGGCTCTCTAGGATTCCAGGATATAGTCTTTTCCAGATGTTGAATTTTGGACCTTTGAATGCAAAGCTTGTGCCCTACCACTGAGCTACAACCCTGTTTAAAAATGTATGTTTTAAAATTGTTATTTTCAATTCACTAATGAATGCACAGCATACTAGGGCAGATCCAAACCATGCATTTAAAGCACATTCAACATGCATTTGAAGCACATGAATCCTACCACAAAATCCTGGGAACTGTCATTTCTTAAGGGTGGTGGGAACTATAACTTGTGAGGGGAAACTTCACTTCTCAGGATTCTTTGGGGAAGTTATGTGCTTTAAATGATAGTTGGATGTGCTTTAAATGTATTATATGGATATGCATTACTTCATAAACTTTGCCTACATATAAATCAATTTAATTAAATTTTAAAATGGAAGTCAGCTACAAAGTTCACTGAGCGACCATGGGCTACTCACCATCTCTCAGCTAATCGGCCCCTCATGGTGAAAACAACAGAGTGGGACCATGACCACCCCAAGGAAGAAGGGCACACTTAAAATGTAGAGAAATAATAATGTACAACCATAGTGTGAAATCAGATACTTATTGGGACATAGTATGAAATATTTATATAAGCATGACTGTCAAAAACATTTATTACTTACACAACCTGTAAATATATTTTATAATGCAATCCTATGCATGTTTACTCAGAAGAAAATCCCAATGTAATCAGTGGGGCTTACTCAAAGAGGGAAATGTGCCCAGGGCTGCAACCTCAAGTGATGAGCATCACTCACCCAATCCAAAATTCAGAATCATGCCACTTTAAGCTGTTTTGAAACTGTTTTATACTTCTTTTTATGGTTTACTAGATTTTAAAGGGCTTTATTTCTTGTTGTGAGCTGCCTTAAAGAAAACCAAATATGACTTTATTGTAAGGGGTGTATCTAATGCAGTGCAAACATAAAGATGTGAACATAAGGAGAATTCACTGCCCCTTGTCCTCAGTCCAGCCCCATGTCCCCCCAGCTTCTGAGTGGTTTGGGATGCTCAGTTAAAGCCTGTGATCAGGGAGGATTCACAGTAGGAGGGGAGAATTGGGGAAAATTTGATGTAGACTACACTGAAAATTTGCCAGTAAATTGGTATGAACTGATTTTACATATTGTTGTGAGTTTGGGGGTTGAAATGGATAATTGCTATGAGTTCCCTTCCAGCCTCTGATTTGGAACCCTGTGCCTTGGGGTGAGAAGCTGACTCTGCTGGTCAGATGAGTTTGTTCAGCTAACAGAGTGGCCAGGTTTGTTAATGGGTCTATCAGGTACCCAGCAACTGGTGAATGGGCCAGGGAGATCCTTTTGTCATTGAAACTCTTCAGGAGAGCATCCCCCCCTCCTGGGGCCGAGGAGAGGCTTGTGTTTTCTGTTGTGTCTGAGAAATGAAGGCTGGGAACTGGAGGCAGGCAGAGAGACTGGCTGTCTGCACCATGGCTTTAGGATGCCTCCTGTAACCATGATGGAAAAGCTGGATATTGGACTGCTGATGCCTTGAACCCCTCCATCCTAAACCCAGGTTGAAATGTGTGTAAATATATAAATAAACCATATTTCATAAAGACACCACAGTCTCTGCTGACCTTCTTCCCAAGGAAACCAAACGCAGGACGAGCACAGGGACCCCTGCAAATATCACCGCTCAGAGACTGGGGTGGCGTGCAACAATATGTTATGCCAAATCTTGGGAAACGACGTCTACTTCCAGAGTGGAAAGGCAAGATACATGACAGTGTGGTTATTTAATTATTTATTTTGATTAATTATGTAAGATGTAAAGAAGAAGGCCAATACCGTAATTTTGTTTTATTCAAAATAAGAAATCACTTGTGTTTGGGCAAAATAGGAAACACTGTTTCACTGATGTACCATGTTTATCTAGAATACTACAAAAAGGAAATAATTGTTGCTGATTATGATGTACTTTTGTGGTTAAATTTGTTTTGATTAAAATCAAATAAAATATGAAAAAAATGTAAAATGCTCAAACAGTCAATCCAGAAGGGTATGAAAAGGGGACATCTGCTCTCCCAGAGATAATGAAAAGCCCTTTGCCAATATAATAATAGAATAGTACAGTTGGAAGGGGCCATAAGGCCATCCAACTGCCATGTTAAAAGGCACAATATTGTTCCAGTACCAGCAAAATGACTGTCATAACCATGGGTAAGGTGTATGTGAACATTATTATTATTATTATTATTATTATTATTATTATTATTATTATTATTATTATTATTGCATTTGTATACCGCCCCATAGCCGAAGCTCTCTGGGCGGTTTACAACAATTAAAAACATTAAAAACAAATATACAAATTTAAATACACATTTTTTAAAAAGCAATTTAAAAACACACGCTAAAATGCCTGGGAGAAGAGGAAAGTCTTGACCTGGCACCAAAAAGATAATAGTGTTGGTGCCAGAAGCACCTCATCAAACAGATCATTCCATAATTTGGAGGCCACCACTGAGAAGGGCCTCTCCCTTGTTGCCAGTCTCTCAACTTCCCTCCGAGTAGGCATCTGCAGCAGCCTTGGATGTTGAGCATAGTGTATGGGTGGGTTCTTGTTGAGAGAGGCGTTCCATCAGGTATTGTGGTCCTAAGCCATGTAAGGCTTTATAGGTTAAAACCAGCACCTTGTATCAAGCTCAGAAACATACAGAAACCAATGCAAGCAGACCAGAATCATTTTTATATGTTGGAATCATCTCGTCCCTGTTACCAATCTGGCCACTGCATTTTGCACAAGTTGCAGCTTCTGAACTGTCTTCAAAGGCAGCCCCACGTAGAGCACATTGCAGTAATCTAGCTTGGAGGTTACCAGAGCATGGACAAATGAAGCCAGGTTATCACTGTCCAGCGAGGGGCGTAGCTGGGCCACCAACCAAAGTTAGTAGAAAGTACTCCGTGCCACCAAGGCTACCTGTGTCTCAAGTGACAAAGATGGTTCTAGGAGAACCCCCAAGCTATGAACCTGCTCCTTCAGGGGGAGTGCAACCACATCCAGGACAGATTGTACATCCACCATCCGGTCAGAAGAACCACCCACTAGCAGCATCTCAGTCTTATCTGGATTGAGTCTGTTTATTAGACCTCATCCAGACCATTATCGCAGCCAGGCACTGGTTCAGCAACTAGACAGCCTCACCTAAAGAAGATGAAAAGGAAAAATAGAGCTGTGTGTCATCAGCATACTGATGGCAATGCACTCCAAAGTGACCACACCCAACGGTTTCATGTAGATGTTGAACAGTATGGCGGACAGAACTGACCCCTGCGGAACCCCATACTGGAGAGTCCAGGGTGCCAAAAAATGTTCACCACGCACCACCTTCTGGAGCTGAGCCACCAAGTAGGAGTGGAACCATGGCCATGCAGTCCCATCAACCCAGCCAGTCTTCCCAGAAGGATACCATGGTCAATGGTATCAAAAGCTGCTGAGAGATCAAGGAGAATCAACAGAGAATCAACACATTCCCCCTGTCTCTCTCCCGAAAGAGGTCATACAGGGTGACCAAGGCTGTTTCCATGCCAAAACCAGGCCTGAAATGGATCCAGATAATCGGTCTCATCCAAGAGTGTCTGGAGTTGGCCTGCCACCACTCGTTCAAAGACCTTGCCCAGGAATGGAATGCTTGCTACCAGCCTATAGTTATTAAGATTTTCTGGGTCCAGGGAGGGTCTCTTCAGGAGTGGTCTCACTACCACCTCTTTCAGTAATAATAATAATAAATTTTATTTGTTAGTCGCCTATCTGTCCGATTTCACAGACACTCTAGGCAACTTACAACCACAATTAAAATACAATATACAGTTCATCTCATATCAAAAACATCTATTAATACAGCAAAAAGTTAGTCTACCCCAATGTTATAGGCCTGCCTGAATAGCCAGGTCTTTAAAGCTCGGCGAAAACCCATCAGGGAGGAAGCATGTCAAAGATCATAAGGGAGAGAGTTCCAGAGGGTGGGGGCCACAACCGAGAACGCCCTCTCCCTGGTTCGCACCAGCCTAGCTGTTTTGACTGGTGGGACCAAGAGGAGGTCCTGTGCGGCTGATCTTGTGAGGCGGCCTACTTGATGATACTGGAGGCGGTCCTTCAGATACACTGGGCCAAAACCGTATAGGGTTTTAAAGGTTAACACCAACACCTTGAATTGGGCCTGGTAAACCACTGGTAGCCAGTGTAGATGTACCAACACCGGAGTGATGTGATCCCGGCGGCGGCTATGCTTAATCAAGCGTGCCGCCGCATTCTGTACCAGCTGCAGTTTCCGGACTGTTTTCAAGGGTAACCCCACATAGAGCGCATTACAGTAGTCCAAGCGAGAGGAGACCAGGGCATGTATCACTCGTGGGAGCAGATGTACAGGAAGGTAGGGTCGCAGCCTCTGTATCAGATGAAGTTGATACCAAGCTGCCCGGCTCACTGCTGAAACCTGAGCCTCCATGGACAGCTGGGAGCCAAGAATGACCCCTAGGCTGCGGACCTGGTCCTTCAGGGGCAATCTAACCCCATTCAGGATCAAGTCGATGTCTCCCAACCTTCTCCTGTCAGCCACGAGCAACACCTCGGTCTTATCGGGGTTTAGCTTCAGCCTGTTCTCACCCATCCATCCACTTACGGACTCCAGGCACTTGGACATGGTTTCCACAGCCAACTCTGGTGAGGACTTAAAGGAGAGATAGAGCTGAGTGTCATCGGCATATTGGTGACACTGCAGCCCAAAACTCCTGATGATAGCTCCCAGCGGCTTCACATAGATGTTAAATAGCATGGGGAAGAGGATAGAACCCTGTGGCACTCCACAATTAAGAGGCCAAGGGTCTGAAACCTCATCCCCCAATGCTACCCGTTGGTACCTGCCTGAGAGATAGGAACGGAACCACTGTAAAACGGTGCCTCCCATTCCCAATCCCTCTAGGCGATTTAACAGGATACCGTGGTCAACGGTATCGAAAGCCGCTGAGAGATCTAGGAGGACGAGGAAGGTATATTCTCCCCTATCCAACGCCCTCCTCATATCATCCACCAGGGCGACCAAGGCTGTTTCAGTTCCATGTCCAGTCCTGAAGCCCGATTGGAATGGATCCAAGTAATCCGCTTCATCCAAGTGTGTCTGTAACTGTTTGGCCACCACTCGCTCTATCACCTTGCCCAAGAATGGTAAATTAGAACCTGGCAGCCAGGGACCACCTCCTCTTGCAGAGAGGCATTAATCACTTCCCTGGTCCAGCCGGCTGTTCCATCCCTGCTAGCTTTTATTAGCCAAGAAGGGCAGGAATCCAGCACAGAAATGGTTGCACGAACCTGTCCAAGCACCTTGTCAACGTCCTCAAGCTGTACCAACTGAAACTCATCCAAGAAATCGGGACAACACTGTGCTCTGGATACCCCACTTGATTCACCTGCTATAACACTGGAATCTAAGACCTGGCAGAAGGTAAAGATTTTATCCTGGAAGTGCCTAGCAAAGTCATTACAGCAGGCCTCAGATGGTTCTACCATGTCCTTGGGGCCAGTGTGTAATAGCCCCTGGAAAATTCTTGAAGAGCTCCACTGGGTGGCAAATTGATGATTTGATAGTGGCAGCAAAATATTGTTTTTTTGCTGCCTTCACTGCCCCTAAATACAGCTTACCATAGGCAGTTACCAGTGTGTAATTGCATCCACCAGTGTCCTGCCCAGAGTATGATTCATGAGACGGAGACGAGGATGAAATTATTTCTTGTTTTATTAAAGTAATTAAGACATCAAAGGCAGCGCACTTCATAGACCTTGCTATGTTAACTCACTATTGTCCCTAACTAAGCTACCTAAGCATATTCTGCAGCATGTGAAGAAAGTTGACTCAGGGGGGTGCTGGCTTAAGTAGGGAAGGTCTTCGCCTGTAATCTCTGACTCCTTTGAGGAGCCTCCCTCTGGATGAGGCGTTTCTTGTGACATCTCGCATGGGGCAAAAGGGGGCATGTCTCTCCCGGCTCATCTGACAATACAGTCTTGATAGGTGCCAGCTCGGCTTCAGGAGGCGAGGATGAATTTGAAGTTTCAGGAGGGAAGCTCAGGGGGGGCTGAGTTGGTGTGCGAGCCAGGACATCCTCCAACAGCTCTGTTGAGGAGGCTGGAGGTGGCACGAAGTCTTCGTTGGCGGGAGAACTGTCTGTGGGAACTGGCACAGAGTCAACCACACACCCTCCCCCATGATCCTCGAAAGTGTCTACACCTTCTGATTCTTCCCCTTGCTCTAACTGAGTGATCTGCAACTCATCCAGCCCCCTTTCTTGGTTCCCATGAGGGAGCTGGGGCTCAACAACCAGGAGTTTGTCTTCATCTGCACTCAAGCAGTCTCCTATATTGTTTCATTGCTCTCAGCTCTGGGGTATACCATGGAGCCGTACGAGCTCTACACAGGAAAGGGCATTCAGGAGCAATCATGTCAAGCGCCCAAGTCATTTCTGTATTCCACAGTTCAACCAGGGTTTCGACAGGAGTGCCAGTCCTATCAGCTGGAAAACTCCCCAGAGCCCTTTGGAAACCATCCGGATCCATTACTCTCTGGGAGCGGACCAACTTAATAGGTCCCCCTATTAAGAGGGGAAAAGCCACTGTAAGTCTAAACTTCAACAAGCAGTGATCTGTCCATGACAGAGGGACTGATGTAATGCCCCCCACATTCTGATCACCATCTCCATGTCCAGTTTCAAAAACCAAGTCTAGAATATGCCCTACTACATGTGTTGGGCCAATGGCATACTGGGACAGTCCCATGCTTGTCATGAAGACCATGAAATCCTGAACCGCCCCAGATAAGGTGGACTCGGCATGGATGTTGACATCCCCCAGAACCAACAGTCTGGGGGATCTCAACAGTACACCTGAGACCCCCTCCGTCAGCTCAGCTAGGGACTCTGTTGGGCAGCGGGGTGGGTGGTACACCAACAGAATCCCCAGTCTGTCCTGCTGACCCAACACAAGGTGCAAACACTCCAGACCAGTAGTTACATGAACAGTGTGCTTGCAGAGGGAGATGGAGCTCCTATAGACCACAGAAACCCCCCTTCCCGGCCCTCAGGCTACTCTGATGCTGAACCAGGTACCTTGGCAGACATAGCTGGGAGAGACTGACTCCTCCCTGCTCACCCACCCAGGTCTCGGTTACACATGCCAGATTGGCTGCCTCATCCACAATTAAATCATGAATGAGGGAGATCTTATTATGCACTGATCTGACATTTAGGAGCAGCATTCAGAGGTCTGAGAGCTGGCTGATAGGGCAACCAACAAACCTGCAGGTGTGGGGAGGACTGGAACAAGGCACAGTTGTTAACTGCCTGGGCTGCATTCCCCTTACCTGGCAAGTCCTCCTCACAACACCATATCTCCCTCTACCCATCACTACACTAATTGGGGGCCCCTCAACTCTCCCCATTTGGCTCTGAGTCCTCTCTCCCAGGCACATGGCTAAGACCCGCAAAAAGCCAGGCACATAGCGTAGGTATACTTTAAGACCCCCCATGCAATATCCCTGCAGACACATTACACTCCCCTACAGGATCACAGTAAGGGAAGGCATGACAAGCCAGTATTAATGGTGGAGTGCAAGTTGTACCTTCCCCACAACACAGTCCCCAAGTACAGCAGGGGGAAATAACAACCAGTCTACTATAGGGGAGAAAAGCACACCTACAGGCGCACCATGGTTTGATATAAACTGCCTTCCTGCCCTAGTGACCTGAGTGATCCTAACAACTGAACTTCAACCCTGCACTTTCATAGCTTTATCCTGAAATCCACTTCCTAGTCATACAAGTATAACAAGAATATTGGGAATTAGCTTTGCAATCACAGGCAAGGGGTGCAATATCAACAAAATACTGCAGAGTACCCTCATATTCTAGCAACAGTGCTTCTGTTCAACCAGTCATGCCCTTCTCCAGCAGGCTATCACATTCCCCCTGCCCACTGTTTTCCATTTTTCTCTCACACCTGACATTCAAAATGTCATGGCTACTGAGTATACTCAGCCTATACTGCATTGCTGTGTGGAGGGGGGGGAGTCCCACTTTGTTTCTGTTTTTTTGTATAATGTTTTTGGAAACGTCAGTGTGTTCCTAAGCATGCAGATACTCCTGTTTCTCAGCAGCCTCCATTTGTCTACATTCCTGTCAGCACTCATCACCTGAGTTTGCTGTTAGAAGTGATTGTTGCTAGGCATGTGGACAGAAATATCCAGGATCACAGTGACATTAGATGGACTTGTAAGGCAGTAAACTTGAGTCCAGTTAAGACATTTTATGGTACCCCTTTACTATAACTAAGGCACAACTAACGTGTTGCTTTCATCCTGAATTGAGAGTTTCTATAATCTTACAATCTCTAACCATATGTGTTTTGGGCACAATGTTTCACATCAGAGTACTCTCTGCTGGAATTGTTTCTCATATGTTTTGAAGATAAATATGAATGTGCACTAATTACTATAGAGATGTAAGGTGGCTATGTTTTCCAGCTAGTCCCCTCCCCCCAAAAGCTACATGTTTTATTTGAAACATATTTTAGACTTTTGACCTTTAAAGCTCACTTTACTGTTTATATCTACATGCATATTCAGGGTTTTTTGCTTTTTATATTGATCAGCAGCTCTGCCATATCACACTAGAAGCTGCCACTAACTGAAGGAAAGCTTCCATTGAAATGCACATGCCACTTAGCAAATAAAGCAATATTTGTCTGCATCTGAAGCTTTTAAAATGCTTTTACAACCAGATCTAACTTTCTCCTCTTTCAATTCTCTTGTGGCTAAAAAAATACACAGAGACAAACACATCACACATGCATTTGTATTCTGCATGTCCAGAACAAAACACTCAAGGAGGCTAACAAAATAGTCAAGGAGGCTAATAAAAAAAATTAAAAATCCCTGTATAATACAATCTTTTGTTGTTGTTATGTGCCTCCAAGTTGACTGCGACTTATGGTGACCCTATGAATCAGCGACCTCCAAGAGCATCTCTCACAAACCACCCTGTTCAGATCTTGTAAGTTCAGGTCTGTGGCTTCCTTTATAGAATCAATCCATCTCTTGTTTGGCCTTCCTCTTTTTCTACTCCCTTCTGTTTTTTATTTATTTATTTATTTATTTCATTAAACTTATAGACCGCCCCATAGCCGAAGCTCTCTGGGCGGTTCACAAGAACAAAAAATAGCAAAAATACAGCAAACATATAACAATACAAAACACAGTAGAAAATGTAAAAATATTAAAAAGTTAAAACAGTTTCAGCGTGTAGTATACATGTTAAAAAGCCTGGGTGAAGAGGAAAGAGGAAGAGGTGACATATAAAGTCAGAGCACCCTAGCGAGGGAGCCTGCTCCACGAGCTAGAGGGAGCCCCAGCTGACGAAGCATCAAGGCCCCAGCTGACAAAGCATCAAGGCGAGTTAAGCAGCAGAGCGAAAAAGAGGGTAGTAGCTCCCATTTATTCCATTATTTAAATTGAAGTAAAACAGCTCAGAGAAATAACTAATAAGGGCAGCCCAAGGTCACCCTGAGCTAGGAGCCAAATCCTGAAAGAACCTATATCTTAGGAGACAGATCCTAGGAGAAGGAAGCGTATAGAAAGCTAGTTTTCAACACCACCCTAGCAGGAAAGCTTCAGGGGACACTGTAAACAAGGCTAAATTCCAGTCGGAGAGAAGGGGGAAAAGGAAACTCCACCGATACATACAGGGAGAGAGTCAGCTCAGTCCTTGCTAAAAAGGGCAGCTTCAGCCTTCCTCAAACACAACCACAAGCTCTGTTTCCCTAGGTTAAAGAAAGGTCAGGCTGTTCTAGGTGGGAAAACAACAAACACAAAACACTTGCCTGGAAGGCGCAGCCCCTTGCTGAGATTAAAAGCAGCCAAAAGCTTAAACAGCCCCACCCCTCGCTCAGGAAGGAAGCCTGAGAGAATACTAAAGAGTTAAGCCCCAGCTGATAGCCATCAGCCTCAAGTAACACATCATTGGCTGGCAGCAGTAGCTGGGAGGAACCAGCCACACATATAAAGTCAGAACACCCTAGCGAGGGAGCCTGCTCCATGAGCTAGAGGGAGCCCCTGCTGACGAAGCATCAAGGCCCCAGCTGATGAAGCGTCAAGGCGAGTTAAGCAGCAGAGCAAGTTCGGCAGCAGGGCAAGGAGGCCAGGGCCCCCCACTCTGCCCGTCTGTTCCCTGACCTCAACTAAACCGCAGTCTCCAACCCATTGACGTAATAAACCTTAAACAAAACTATGCAGGTAAGAAGCCAGCAGGGGTGTGGGGGCTTTCCAGTGTTTTGCACCGCCTGCAGCATGTATGACTATCTGCCTGTTGGACAGAAGTCGTGGGTGTGCTCTCGGTGCAATGAGCTCCTGGCTCTCCGGGAACGACTTCATTTCCTTGAGGCCAAGGTGGCGGACCTGGAAAAGCTGAGAGAGGCAGAGAGGTGTGTGGAGGAGGCCTTCAGGGACGTTATAGCTGTGTCCCACTCCAACGATGATAGCTCTCCTGCTATCATGGACAACAATGGTCTCGGGGAAGGAGAGCATCCAGCTGAGGAAGAGGGAAACGATCCCTTAGAAGGGACCCATTCCTTGGGGGATGAGCAGCTATCCTCTCGTGCCGAGGATATATCTCCAGGGGGTGGAGGGATCCTTGTAGTGGGTGATTTGATCATTAGGAACATAGACAGTGGGGTGTGTGATGGGCGTGTAGACCGCAAGGTGTTTTGCCTGCCTGGTGCGAAGGTTGCGGATATCGCCCATCGTTTAGATAGTTTGGTAGACAATGCTGGGAAGGAGTCAGTGGTCATGGTGCACGTTGGCACCAACGACATGGGGAAATGCAGCCGTGAGGTTCTGGAAGCAAAATTTAGGTTGCTAGGTAGGATGCTGAAAGCCAGGACCTCCAAGGTGGCTTTCTCTGAAATGCTACCGGTTCCACGCGCAGGACCAGCCAGACAGGCCCAGCTTCGCAGTCTCAATGCGTGGATGAGACGATGGTGTCGGGTGGAAGGGTTTGGATTTGTTAGGCACTGGGGAACATTTTGGGACAAGCCGGGCCTGTACAAAAGGGATGGGCTCCACTTGAACCAGAATGGAACCAGACTGCTGGCACTTAAAATTAAAAAGGTGGCAGAGCAGCTTTTAAACTGACTGAGGGGGGAAACCCGACAGGAGCTGAGAAAGGTCCGGTTCGGAATAAACCTCCCCCCTGGGATAAAAACCAAAGAAATGATGAAATTTTAAAAGGGGTAGGCCTAGAAGTAGGCATTGTGAGAGCAGGGGCACAGGATATACATTCAGAAGAGCAAAATTACCACAGGCCTAACCACAAGTGCCAAAGACACTTGAAGAGAGACACTGCTTACAAGTGCCTGTACGCTAATGCTAGGAGCCTGCGAACCAAGATGGGAGAACTGGAGTGCTTGGTCTTAGAGGACAGCATTGATATAGTGAGCATAACGGAGACCTGGTGGAATGGAGAAAACCAGTGGGATACGGTTATCCCTGGATATAAACTATATCGGAAGGACAGGGAAGGATGTATTGGTGGCGGAGTCGCTCTATACGTGAAAGAAGGCATTGAATCCAGCAAGCTCGAAACCCCAAAAGAGGCAGACTCCTCCACAGAATCGTTGTGGGTGATGATACCATGCCCCAGGAGGGACTTAATACTGGGAACGATCTATCGTCCCCCTGATCAAAATGCTCAGGGAGACCTTGAGATGAGATATGAAATTGAGGAAGCATCCAAACTAGGAAATGTGGTAGTAATGGGTGACTTCAACTACTCGGACATAGACTGGCCGCATATGTGTTCCAGTCATGACAAAGAAGCAAAGTTTCTAGATATTCTAAATGACTATTCCCTAGACCAGTTGGTCATGGAACCGACCAGAGGGACGGCAACCCTGGACTTAATCCTCAGTGGGGACCGGGACCTGGTGCGAGATGTAAGTGTTGTTGAACCGATTGGGAGCAGTGACCACAGTGCTATTAAATTAAACATACATGTAACTGGCCAATTGCCAAGAAAATCCAACACGGTCACATTTGACTTCAAAAGAGGAAACTTCACAAAAATGAGGGGATTGGTAAAAAGAAAGCTGAAAAACAAAGTCCAGAGGGTCACATCACTCGAAAATGCTTGGAAGTTGTTTAAAAACACTATATTAGAAGCTCAACTGGAGTGCATATCGCAGATCAGAAAAGGTACCGCCAGGGCCAAGAAGATGCCAGCATGGTTAACTAGCAAAGTCAAGGAAGCTCTTAGAGGCAAAAAGTCTTCCTTCAAAAAATGGAAGTCTTGTCCAAATGAAGAAAATAAAAAAGAACACAAACTCTGGCAAAAGAAATGCAAGAAGACAATAAGGGATGCTAAAAAAGAATTTGAGGAGCACACTGCTAAGAACATAAAAACCAACAACAAAAAGTTCTATAAATACATTCAAAGCAGGAGACCATCTAGGGAGACAATTGGACCCTTGGATGATAAGGGAGTCAAAGGTGTACTAAAGAACGATAAGGAGATTGCAGAGAAGCTAAATGAATTCTTTGCATCTGTCTTCACAGTGGAAGATATAGGGCAGATCCCTGAACCTGAACTAACATTTGCAGGAAGGGATTCTGAGGAACTGAGACAAATAGTGGTAACGAGAGAGGAAGTTCTAAGCTTAATGGACAATATAAAAACTGACAAATCACCGGGCCCGGATGGCATCCACCCGAGAGTTCTCAAAGAACTCAAAGGTGAAATTGCTGATCTGCTGACTAAAATATGTAACTTGTCCCTTGGGTCCTCCTCCGTGCCTGAGGACTGGAAAATGACAAATTCATGGAGGACAGGGCTATCAATGGCTACTAGCCATGATGGCTGTGCTCTGCCACCCTAGTCAGAGGCAGCATGCTTCTGAAAACCAGTTGCCAGAAGCCTCAGGAGGGGACAGTGTTCTTGCACTTGGGTCCTGCTTGCGGGCTTCCCCCAGGCACCTGGTTGGCCACTGTGAGAACAGGATGCTGGACTAGATGGGCCACTGGCCTGATCCAGCAGGCTCTTCTTATGTTCTTATGTTCTTAAAGTTTTAACCTGGCGCCGGAAAGATAGTAACGTTGGCGCCAGGCGTATCTCCTCTGGGAGGTTGTTCCACAATTCGGGGGCCATGCCTGAAAAAGCCTTTTTTTGTGTTGCAACCCTCCGAGCTTCCCTATGAGTAGGAACTTGGAGGAGGGTCTTTGATGCCGAGCGTAGTGTACAGGCAGGTTCATATCGGGGGAGGCATTCCAACAGGTATTGTGGTCCTGTGCCGTGTAAGGCTTTGTAGGTTAAAACCAGCACTTTGAACCGGGCCCAGAAACATATGGGCAGCCAATGCAAGCAGGCCAGAATCGGTGTAATGTGGTCGGACCGTCTGGTCCCCATAAGCAGTCTGGCCGCTGCATTCTGCACAAGCTGCAGTTTCTGAACCGTCTTCAAAGGCAGCCCCACGTAGAGCGCATTGCAGTAATCTAATTACGAGGTTACCAGCGCGTGAACTACTGAGGCGAGGTTCTCTCTGTCCAGGTAGGGACGTAGCTGGGCGACCAACCGAAGTTGGTAAAAAGCACCTCATTTCCCAGCATTATTGTCTTTTCTAGTGAATCAAATCTTCTCATGACGTGTCCAAAGTATGATAACCTCAGTTTCATCATTTTAGCTTCTAGTGATAGTTCTGGTTTAATTTGTTCTAACACCCAATTATTGGTCTTTTTCGCAGTCCATGGTATCCGCAAAGCTCTTCTCCAACACCACATTTCAAATGAGTTGATTTTTCTCTTATTCGCTTTTTTCACTGTCCAACTTTCACATTCATACATAAAGATTGGGAATACCATGGTCTGAATGATCCTGACTTTAGTGTTCAGTGATACATCTTTGCATTTGAGAAGCTTTTCAAGTTCTCTCACAGCTGCTCTCTCCAGTCCTAGCCTTCTTCTGATTTCTTGACTATTGTTTCCATTTTGGTTAATGACTGTGCCGAGGTATTGATAATCCTTGACAAGTTCAATGTCCTCACTGTCAACTGTAAAGTTACATAAATCTTCTGTTGTCATTACTTTAGTCTTTTTGACATTCAGCTGTAGTCCTGCTTTTGTGCTTTCCTCTTTAACTTTCATCAGCATTCGTGATCAATTTTTTCTTGTACTTCTGCATAAAATCTCTCCAATTCCTCTTCTTCTGCGTTTGATGTCGGAGCATAGACTTGGATGATGGTTATGTTGATAGGTTTCCCATTTAATCTCACTGATATAACTCACTGAGACTTTGATACAGCTTCTGTGTCTTTAAAAGTTGTGCAGGGGGAAGGGAGAACTTCACCTTGTGGTTTTTCCCATTACAGGATTGCAAGAATACCTGCACTTGGGTGACTTTCTCTTCTCCTAAAGATACAGGATCAGTCTCAGGCCATGAACCTGGCAACCCTAGTCTAAATATATCTTTAAGATGCAGCTAAACCCTAACATAGTGATGGCTAGATAGATCTCCCAAGCAGGAAGTTCCACAGCCTGGGTGCTGCTGTAGAAAAAGCCCTCTCTTAGGTTCCCATCACATGTGCCTCAGTTAAAGGCTGGGCACATAGGAAGGCCTCTCAATGTTACCTGAGACATGCAACAGCTTACCAGATATTTTTATCCTCCCATTTTGTTTAAAACACCTACAAATTAGCTCACAATCTAAAATCTTCTAAAAATAGATAAAGGCAGTATCAGAAACAAACAGCAAAGCCAAAAAAAACCCAATCCATGCACATTGAGAAGTCTACAAACCAGCATGCACAATCTCAATAGAGATCATCAGATTTTCTTTAAACATAGGAACATATATTATTCAAAACAACAAAAGAAACACACAAAGGGAATAACTTGCAATGAATATAGGCTCCCTACTGAGCCCAAAGAGTGGCTCAAACACTGGGCAATCAAATCAAGCAACTGATGCTCTATCAAACTGACATTCACAGGATCAGGAAAGCTAGCCACACCCTGCTTGTAGGGAAGGGTCTGTGCAATAAAGATCAGGATGTTGCCACAGCACTGGAAAGAAGGGGAACAGCAACAGTTGGTGGCCCTAGATCCCTTTGTCCCAGTTAGGATGATGCCTTTGACATGGCTGTTGCTTGATGCTACTATTTCCACATTGCCATTGGCCTGAGGTTGAAAAACCCTCTTCATTTCTCAAACTAAAGAGAAAGCAGCAGATATCAGTCACGATCCTCCAAGCAAAAGAAAGAATGTCTGAACATAGCCTTGAACTCTAGATTTTCAAATTAGAGGCCAGGAGCTTCTCTCTCAGTAGTTCATTTCAATGACAAATCAGGAAAACTGATAATTGCATAGCCAAATAGGTTGATATTTGGAGGATTTTATAAGGTTCAAATTCAGAATACACCAGTTATTACATCAACATTACATAATATCAAAATAGGCACTATAGCTATTCAATTGGTACAGTTGTACAGTATAAGGTAGTATAGATATAGCAATTAAAGCATGATTTTGGAATACCGTGATGAGTCACATTAGACTTCAGGCTAGACAACCCACAGTTTGCTGGCTAAGACAAATCAGTAAGCAATGGTTTGCCTAAAACAAGGAAAGGATGAGAATCACCAGGTGTGAAGGGAAGAGGGAAGGAGGCAAAGAGTATGCAAGCCCAAAACTCAGACACATAACACCCAACTATAATTTGACACTACATCTAAAACACCTTTAAAAATTCCTTAAATAGCAAAGAATCCCAATACCTATATTGGGTTGTTTTGAGGATGGATGAAAGAAATATCAGCAATGACTCTAGCTGTTGGAAAAAAGAGGATGCGTGTTTTCAGCCTGCTTCCATAATTCCAAGCACTTCTTTCATTAGGTCAGAAGAAACAGCAATTTTTTCTGTGCTCAAAGGATAAGGGAGCTTTTCATTACAACTGGAAAATGGGGTTCTTTCCATTATCTTCCCCTATTACATCTGGATAAGGGCCACACATCACCTATTCCTAAGGTTTATCTATTAGATTCACTAATAGGCAAAAAATCTTGTGGTTTAAGAATGTACCTATAGCCCACATATATTTCTATCAAACTTTAAAAAGCAAGGAAATTGGGCAGCTATACTGAATGCACCAGGGGAGCAGGAGATCTGCTCTCCCTAGTCAGAGGCAGCATGCTTCTGAAAACCAGTTGCCGGAAGCCTCAGGAGGGGAGAGTGTTCTTGCACTCGGGTCCTGCTTGCGGGCTTCCCCCAGGCACCTGGTTGGCCACTGTGAGAACAGGATGCTGGACTAGATGGGCCACTGGCCTGATCCAGCAGGCTCTTCATATGTTCTTATGTTCTTAGATATTGGACTGCCCTACACATTTGTCAAAATGCAAACACCATTTGGGTTGGTCTTTCACAGTCCAATCCACTTCCTGTATAGCTTGGAAGAATTTGGTAACATGTGCCTCTGAGAATATGGTGATTGGTGGCTACACCTGCCATCTCCAAAGATGGAGAATTATATTTTTGCATGTTTGTTGGTGTTCTTCTTACTTTGCTTCTTTCCTGTGTTACTAATGTTTCTACAGAGAATCTAACCTAGAAAATTTTATTTCCCTCATTATTCATTCTAGAAATCAGTGTCAAATTTATTTTTATTAATTTCAAAGCCTTTATATTGGTCAATGTCATATGATGGTGTTTGTGTTTTGTGTTTCAAACTGGAGGTTATGTTCTATTTCTGTTTTGGGTGCATTAACAGTTGAATTTGAAACTGCAGTTTGATGTAAAATTAGACTGATTACAATATGTTGCTACTTCAGCAATGACTCTAGCTGTTGGAAAAAAGAGGATGCATGTTTTCAGCCTGCTATGTTTAAACCACTTCATCTAAGGCATGGTGGGCACGGTCAATTAAAAACATAGAGCACACCTAGAATTTTGCTAGAATATATTTCACCTCCCACTGTTTTATCTTGTGCAAACTGAGACGCTCCTGAGATCCTACTGGAGACTATTCTGCAGAATAGTCAGTGCCTGCTGGAAGGAAGGGCGGGGTATAAATAAAATGATAAATAAATAAAAATAATAATTCTACAATTATATTCAGAGTTTTTTATTGTAAATTTTGCAAAGTGCAGAGCTTGGAAAAGTTACTTTTTTGAACTACAACTCCCATCAGCCCAATCCAGTGGCCATGCTGGCTGGGGCTGATGGGAGTTGTAGTTTAAAAAGGTAACTTTTCCAAGCTCTGGCAAAGTGTTGCTGTACTTCACATATTCACAGAACTAGAAACAAAAGAAAAAGATTTCCTATAGGAAGCTTCACAAAAATTGCAATGTAAATTAGACATATTTAAAGTGACCATCTGCACTATATCAACTGTCTTAATAATGTTGCTTCCTCCCTGCTAAAACAAGATCAGCACAGCACATGTCTTCTTTCTATTATTTGGGCTGATTGCAGGTGTTGCCACCACTCACCACATGCTCAGAGACACATGTTACCAAATTCTTCCAGGCTACACAGGAAATGGATTGGACTGTGAAAGGCCAACCCAAATGGTGTTTACATTTTGACCAATTTGTAGGGCAGTACAATATCTCAGAGAAGAGTTCAGGTCTCCTGCTCCCCTGGTTCATTCACTATAGCTGCCCAATTTCCTTGCTTTTTAAAGTTTGATAGAAATATCTGTGGGCTATAGATACATTCTTAAATTGCAAGGTTTTTTGCCTGTTAGTGAATTTCTCTGCTTTTTAATCCAGGAGGTAAATAATGGGATCCTATGCAAGTTTGCTGAGAATGGATTGAACATTTGCATGCTTACTGAGTTCAATGGGATTTACTCCCCTGCAACCATGCTTAGGAAATATGAAACTGACCACAGAGGATGGGAAGGGGAGGAGGAGCAAGAGGGAGGGGAGGAATGACAGAGGTGAGGGGAAGGGGAGGAGAAGGATAGGATTGATCATTTGCATTTTTATTGAGTTCAGTGGGATTTACTCCCATGCAATCATGCTTCGGATAGGTAAAACTGACCAGGGGTGGGAGGCAGGGAGGACTGGAGTGGGCAGGGGAGGAGGAAGAAGGAAGAGGGGAAGGGAGGAGGAAGAAGAGGGGAGGGGAAGAGGAAGGGAGAGGAGAGGAGAGGAGAAGGAGGGGAAAGGCAGGTCTGATCATTTGCATGCTTATTGAGTTCAATAGGATTTACTCCTAGGCAATCATGGTTAAGATAGGTAAAACTGACCATGGGGAGGAGAAAGGGCAGGGGGAGGAGGGGGAAGGGGAAGGAGAGGTAAAGGAAGGGGGAGGAAAGGGGCAAAAGGGAGGGGATAGGAGAGAGGAAAAGGGAGGGTGGGTTTGATCATTTGCATGCTTATAGAATTCAATGGTATTTACTCCCGTGTAATCATGCTTAAGATAGGTAAAACTGGCCATGGGGAGGAGGAAGGGGAGGGGGAGGAGGAGGAAGGGGAAGGAGGGGCAAAGGAACGGGGACGGAAGGGGCAAAAGGGAGGGGATATGAGGGAGGAGAAGGGAGGGAGGGTTTGATCATTAGCATACTTTTTGAGTTCAATGGGATTTATTTCTGTGCAATCTTGCTTGAAAATGGAAATCGACTGCCTTCAGTCAATCCTGACTTATGGTGACCCTATGAATAGTGTTTCATGGTAAAGGGTATTCAGAGATGGTTTTATCATTGCCTTACTCTGAGGCTAAGAGGCAGTGACGGGCCCAAGGTCACCCAGTGAGCTTCATGGCTGTGTGGGGATTCTAACCCTGGTCTCCCAGGTCATAGTCCAACATTGACCTGAGGGAGGGGCAGGGAGGGTAGGAGGAGGGGGAGGGGAGGAGTTTGTATGGGTGGGCACTGGGTAGAGGGGAAGCCCCTTTCCTTTCAAATGGAAAACATTGTGAACAGTATCATTGCTTTTCAGCGTTTCCCCCACCTCTTTATTCTACAGCAGGCACATGTAGCCTCCCACCCAAATTTAAACCAAAGCTGTCCCTGGCCACATCCACACCAGACCTTGATTTCACTTTAAACAGTCATGGCTTCTTTCAAAGAATCCTGGGAAGTGTAGTTAGTGAAGGGTGCTGAGAGTTGCAAGGAGACACCCTGTTCCCCTCACAGACCTTCAATCAGAGTGGCTGACTGTTAAACCAGTCTGGCCACTGGAGCTCTGTCAGAGGAATAGGAGTCTCCTCTCAGCACACTTCATAAACTATCCTTCCCAGGATTCTTTGGGGGAAGCCATGAGTGTCTCACATAAAATCCAAGTATGGTGTGGGTGTGGCCCCGATTAGCCAAACAAAGCAGCTGTGAATCTGGCTTTTAGAACACTGACAATTGGTTCTTACTGAGCATGCCCGGGCTTATCATTCACTCCAATGCTAACTTTCTTAAATTAATTAAAAATCAGCCAGGCATTTTTTAAACTTTTAAACAGCAGAAGATGAAGGTCAGAGTATAGGGTTAGGTCAGTAATAGGTTTCCAGGCACTCTGTGAACATGGCTGATTTTTAATTAATTTCAACAGATTTTGAAAACTCTGACAGAAAAAAGTCCAAAAGGAATCTGGGTCGTTTTTTTCTCATGTTAGACTTTGAACTCTCCATTCTCTCTGAGTGTTTTGTGTATCGCCATGAAAATTTAGAGGGTTGTTAAGGAAGCGTTTCTGAGTTCAGGACTATACATTTTGTAAGGTTTTGTTATGGGAAGCATCAGAATGGCATGGGGGTATTTTCAATTTAACATTGCGGAATGTGAAAAATTCACGCTTGCTATAGCATACAGCCACTCTTGTAGCTGTATAATAACAAAAGGGACATGGTACAATGTCCAGGAAAACCCATTCATTCTTTGTTTGCAATTGACTTTTGTGTTTGGCTTATTGAGAATTATTGATATTCAGCACTTCTCAGGATTTGCCTATTGTCAAAAGTCTGATGTTATCTTTACGCCTTTGATATTTTGCTTATTTCTGAAATCATGTGACAGTGTAAGTTTCTCAGTCACCAAGATCCTAATTCATGTTGAGTGAATCACATTCAGACAGTCACAAGGAGCAATTGTGAAATAACATGGAGTGAAAATAAGTTTTTTTAAATGTTCATTGCTCACAGGCAAAATACCCACACTGTTTTCATTTTCCAGTATAATTTTGCAACAATGTCAACTGTTCATTGCACAGTTTAAGAATATTTGTCATGCTCAGTTAACCAGCAGCCAAGGCTTTGAAATACTGGAAAAGATTCTCAAGGACATTGAAGCTACAAAGCCAAGTAAATCCTTGGCATACCTCTAATCACATCTTTCCAGAAACTATAGGTGTCACAAATGATAGAGGAGAGATGCTCATATACGTAAGCACCCCATTGAATGCTTGCAAACCTATGCAGATTTTTTTAAAAAAAGACCATATGGTTTGCTTTTTAAGGCCAGCTTCTTACACTTACTTCTCTTGTGCATGCCAGAATATAATCTTGCATATCTTTTCTCAAAAAATATATCCATTCTCCTGCATTAAAATTATAATTTTATAAGATAGTAACAAAAAGTAAATTTCAAGAGGTGTATATTTTATAATGCTTGCACTTTCGTATGTCTTTGAGGGTGTTCTGCTGGTTCACAGAGTACATGCAATGCCTGAGGCACATATGGCTACATTACATAAAATAAAAGTGGTTTGTGTTGTTGTGTTCCCCTCCTGCAGGATCCTTCTGAAATCAATAAAGTTTTATTCCCATTCATTGATGCTGCTGCTTTTTGAGTCAGGTAAACCCTTGTTCTGAGATTATGATTCTTGCTTGCAGATGAGGCCATGTACCAAGTTCTCCTACCCAACCTACAGAAGTCTACTGAGAATTGTGTGTTTCCTTTGTGGCTTAATAAGCCTGTGACACTTTGTGTGATAGTTGTGGTATTCTAAGGCAGACTGTGATGTTCCTGTATTAATGTAAATATGGTAAGTGCTGTTTGTATAGAAGATACATGGTAAGTGGAATGAAAGAGGAGGGGGGAGTGGATGAGCAGTAGAATGCTGGATGATTGGCTGAGCGTTTGAATGGCTGAGAGTATAAATGGAAGAATGACAGTTGAATCTGGGTGGGTTGTTTCTGGGTTGCTTGAGAGGTGTTTGGAGGTGGGTGTTGGGTGGTGGATGTCAGGAGAGTGTGGAGAAAGAGGGAGTGGGAGTTCTAGTTTATGATAAGTCAAGTATCACAGGATTAGATGAAACCATATGCTTAAGTACCATTAGAAAAGTAATCTTGTTATCTCTGTTATTTAATAAATACTATTTTGGTTTACTGAAGGCCTGATCCTTGGCTGGGGTTTCACAGCCCAGAAGGGAGGGTAAGGTAATTACCAAGGCTGAAGGGTAACAGTAACAAATGGTGGCAGCGGTGAAGAGAAGAATAATAACATTACAAGTATCCAGAGCAACCCCGAGTTATATGAGTTATCTACATTGATACAAGGGGATTGGGAACAGCATAAGCACGCAGTCACAAAAGTAACCGGATAGAGACTCAGGCAAGGTCTCTGGGAACATTGGTTATAGAACGTGACTGGTGGTGCTGCCTAGCAGGGGGATCTAGTGAGATCTGTGCTAGAGCGGTGAGAGAAACCATAAAAAAGGACAGTCCGGACTGGTGGAGTCCCTGGTGGTGCCTAGTGAAAGGCAGTAGCCACAAGCAGGTAGGAACCTGACAGGGAGAGCCAGGGAAGGGCGTCACAGGTGGTGGCTGTAGCGGTGGGATACGAACAAAAGAGAGTCCCTAAAAGTGGTGTGGCAAAAAGAAATAACAAATAAAGATTACTTGTGAGAGTGACTGGCAAAGAGTGTGTGGCAAAGAGTGAGTGAACTCCAACACCATGGCTGAATATATAAAGATGAAAAGAGAGGAGCTGGTGGAGAAGTGCATAACATTCAATTTACCTCACGAGGGTAAAGGAGTAGACGAATTGCGGGTAGCACTGATAGCTTTTACAACTGTCCAGCAAAAACAACCTGTCAGGGAAGAGACCCCAGAAGGATACTCAAGCAATCCCGCTTATATAGAGTATTTGAGAGAGAAGTTAAGATGGGAGGCTGAGGAGAAAGACAAGCAGAGGGAGTTGGAAACTGAGAGATTGAGGAGGGAGGCTGATGAGAAAGAAAAACAGAGGGAGTTGGAAACTGAGAGATTGAGGATGGACAGTGCAGAGAAGGAAAAACAGAGGGAGTTGGAATTTGAGAGAATGAGAGTGGATGCTGAAATACAGGTGGAAAAGTTAAAGTTTGAAAGAGAGAAGTTTCATTTTGATGAAACAAGAAAGGACAAAAATGAAACTAAAATAAAGGTGACACCGAAAGATTTTGCAATGTTTGAGCCGGGACAAGATCCACAGATTTACCTCAGCACTTTTGAAAAGGCAGCTCAAATGTGGGGGCTACCGGAGGATAAATATATGCAATATTTATCAAACCTGATCAAAGGGGAATTGGCAGAGGTATACCAATATTTCCCCTCAGACAGGCCCATCACATATGCCGAGTATAAAGAGGCAGTATACAAAAGATTCAGACTGGGACCTGACTATTTTAGAAAGTTATTCCGAAACTGTCAGATCCAAGCAGGGAGGTCTTTTGTTGAACTGGGAGCAAAGTTGATGGATATATTTGGAAAGTGGATGAGTAGTGCCAAAGCTCAGTCAGTGGAAGAGGTGAAAAGCCTCATGATACTGGATCAATTATTCCATCAGTTACCACCAGAAATAAGGCTCCTTGTCAAAGACCGTTCCCCTACATCGGTGCAGGAGGAAGCAGAGATGGTGGATCACTTTGCCTCCAATAGAACTGGCTGGGTGGGGAAAACATCAAGAGAGTTTAAACCCAGACCATATAATGGTGGCAGAAAGGATGTAGTACCACAGCGAATGAGTCCTCCAATAAAACCTGAAGGGCACAGGACACACCAGAGTGGATCTGTGTACCCTAAAATGGAGGAGAAATTATGCTATAAATGTGGTAGACTGGGGCACCTATGTTTTCAATGTGAGGTTGCCAACCCCATTAGTAATCCTGCTCAGGGAAGGGCAGTGAAAACAGAACCAAAAGAGCTGGAAACGAAAAAGGTTCAATTCTGCCAGATAAACTGGACAGAAGTAAAAGACTTGGATACGAGTCTAAGAGAAGAAGTGTGTGTTCAAGGGGCAAATTATTGGGCATTGCTTGATACTGGTGCCGCTCAGACATTACTGAGGCCAGATTTAATAAAATCTGAGGAAATATTACCTCAGGAAATGGTGACTATCCAAGGAGTGAGGGGTGGACCAGAAAGCTTGCCCATGGCCCTAGTGAACATACAGTGGAGAGGCAGAGAGGGAAAATATAAAGTAGGTATTAATGCCCAACAACAAGAACCAGTGATACTGGGAAGAGATGTAATGGGGGCACAAGGAAAAATATATATGGTAACCAGACGACAACTTGGCAGAGAAACAGAAGCCATGTTAAAAAGGGCTGAAGGAAACAGGGTGGAACCTGTTTTCGAGCCACAGGTCACCATAGCAACCCTTGGCAGTCCTGCTGAAAGAGACAAACTGTATCAAATGGTCTCTAGTGAAGAGGCAGAGCAGTTCAGGGAAGAACTGAATAGGGATACAAGTTTGAAGCAAATAAAGGAGCAATCCCTGACACAAAAGATTCCCTTTACTGACAAACTGAGGAATCAAACTGTGTGTGAGAATGGGATTTTATATAGACTGTGGATGCCTGCTGAGAGAGAGAATGAATGTGAACCAGTGAAACAAATGATGGAAGTTGTGCCAAAGAATTTGAGTCAAGCTCAGCAGAAGCAAAGTTACTGGTATGACAGAACAGCCAGGGAACGTGTGTATGATGTGGGAGATATGGTTATGGCATTCATACCCAGGAAACACGATAAATTACAGGCTAACTGGGAGGGACCATATACCATAAGGGAAAAGCTTGACACAGTGACGTATGTAATTACCACAAACCAATTAAACAAACACAAAGTGGTTCATGTAAATATGTTGAAACCTTATCATACCAGGTATGCAAAGGTGTTGCAAGTTACCTTATTCCCTGAGGGAAGTGGGCCTGAACTTCCAGATTTGGTACAGGAAAGCAAAGACAAAGGAGGGGTAGATCAAGTGGAATGGTCGGAGGAGGTGAAAGAAGAAGTAAAGGAAGAGATTCTGAGAGTTTTGAAAAACTATGGAGATCTCTTTAGCAATAAACCTGGCCGAACCAGTATAGCCAGACATTCCATTGATACTGGAAATCATGCCCCAATCAGATCTGTTCCGTACCGTGTGAATGGGAAAGTTTTGAGTGAAATTAAAAAGGAGGTCAAAGATATGCTAGAACTAGGAGTGATCAGGGAATCCATCAGTCCCTGGGCCTCAAGTATTGTGCTGGTTCCGAAAAAAGATGGAACCACAAGATTTTGTATTGATTATCGTTTAATCAATAAAATTACTGTCCCAGATGCGTATCCTATGCCTAGGGTGGATGCAATGTTAGAGTTATTGGGGGCAGCAACCATTATCTCTACGATAGACCTCTGTAAAGGATTTTGGCAGATGGAACTAGATGAGCAATCCAGAGCCAAAACTGCCTTCAGTACACCAGATGGGTTATATGAGTTTGTGACTTTACCCATGGGACTAAGGAACTCACCAAGTTCATTTCAGAGGCTAATTAATACTGTGTTGCGAGGCATGTCAGATTTTGCAGTGGCCTATATCGATGACGTGGCCATTTTCAGCAAGTCGGTGCCTGAGCATGTCCAACACCTGATGGCAGTATTAGAGGCATTAAGAAAAGCAGGGCTGACAATAAAAGCTAAGAAATGCCAGTTTGGATTGAATGAAGTAATCTATTTAGGACATAAGGTGGGGAGTGGGAAAATAACCCCCTTATGGAGCAAAGTTGAGGCAATACAATCATGGCCTATCCCCTTAACAAAGAAACAATTTAGGGCATTTTTAGGTGTGGCTGGATTTTACCGAAAGTTTGTGAAAGATTTTGGGGAAATAGCAACCCCCTTGCATGACAAAGAAAAAGTGTGCTGAACGTGTGGTATGGACGGATGAATGTCAAAAGGCTTTTGATCTTTTGAAGCAAGCCTTGTGCCAAGGACCTATATTAATAGCTCCAGACTATGAGAAACCATTCATCATGGCTACAGATGCGTCGGACCTCGCGCTGGGAGTCGTCTTGCTGCAGGAGAGAGGAGGCACCAGACATCCGGTGGCGTATCTTAGTTGCAAGCTAACATTGAGGGAGAAGAATTATTCGTTGGTCCAAAAGGATGCCTAGCGGTCGTGTGGGAACTGAGCAAGTTGTGCTCATACGTGTGGGGACGAAGATTTATACTTTGCCGTTATTTTTAAGTGGGGGGGAATGTGATGTTCCTGTATTAATGTAAATATGGTAAGTGCTGTTTGTATAGAAGATACATGGTAAGTGGAATGAAAGAGGAGGGGGAGTGGATGAGCAGTAGAATGCTGGATGATTGGCTGAGCGTTTGAATGGCTGAGCGTTTGAATGGAAGAATGACAGTTGAATCTGGGTGGGTTGTTTGTGGGTTGTTTGAGAGGTGTTTGGAGGTGGGTGTTAGGTGGTGGATGTCAGGAGAGTGTGGAGAAAGAGGGAGTGGGAGTTCTAGTTTATGATAAGTCAAGTATCACAGGATTAGATGAAACCATATGCTTAAGTACCATTAGAAAAGTAATCTTGTTATCTCTGTTATTTAATAAATACTATTTTGGTTTACGGAAGGCCTGATCCTTGGCTGGGGTTTCACAGACCAGAAGGGAGGGCAAGGTAATTACCAAGGCTGAAGGGTAACAGTAACAAATGGTGGCAGCGGTGAAGAGGAGAATAATAACATTACAAGTATCCAGAGCAACCCCGAGTTATATGAGTTATCTACATTGATACAAGGGGGTTGGGAACAGCATAAGCACACAGTCACAAAAGTAACCGGATAGAGACTCAGGCAAGGTCTCTGGGAACATTGGTTATAGAACGTGACTGGTGGTGCTGCCTAGCAGGGGGATCTAGTGAGATCTGTGCTAGAGCGGTGAGAGAAACCATAAAAAAGGACAGTCTGGACTGGTGGAGTCCCTGGTGGTGCCTAGTGAAAGGCAGTAGCCACAAGCAGGTAGGAACCTGACAGGGAGAGCCAGGGAAGGGCGTCACACAGACTTCCTCAACCTAGTGCCTTCCAGATATTTTTAGACACAACTCCCATCATCCCTCACGACTGGCCCCACTGACTGTGGGTGATGGGAGTTTTATTTCTATGACATCTGGAGTGCACCAGGTTGCAGAAGGCTGTTCTAATGAGAAAGGATATATTTATTTATTTATTATTTTATTTATATCCCACCCTTCCTCCCCGTAGGAGCCCAGGGCAGCAAACAAAAGCAAACATCATAAAAACAGACTTTAAAATATATTAAAACAAAACATATTTAAAAACATTTTTTAAAAAAAAGCTTAAAAAATTTTTTAAAAAAAAGTTTTTTAAAACATTTTTTTAAAACAAGTTTTGAAAACATATTAAAAAGCCATTTCAACGCTGAGGCAGACTGGGATAAGGTCTCAACTTAAAAGGCTAGTTGAAAGAGGAAAGTCTTCAGTAGGCACTGAAAAGATAACAGAAATGGCACCTGCCTAATATTTAAGGGGAGGGAATTCCACAGGGCAGGTGCCACCACACTAAAAGTCCATTTCCTATGTTGTGAGGAAGGGACCTCCTGATAGGATGGTATCTGCAGGAGGCCCTCACCTGCAGAGTGCAGTGATCGACTGGGTATACAAGGGATAAGACAGTCTTTCAGGTATCCTGGCCCCAAGCTGTATAGGGCTTTGTACACCAAAACTAGAACCTTGAACTTGGCCCAGTAGCAAATGGGCAGCCAGTGCAATTCTTTCAGCAGCGGGGTGACATGTTGGTCATAACCTGCCCCAGTAAGGAGTCTTGCTGCCGCATTTTGCACCAGCTGCAGCTTCTGGACCAACCTCAAGGACAGCCCCACACAGAGTGCATTACAGTAATCCAGCCTGAAGGTTACCAGTGCATGGACAACAGTGGTCAGGCTATCTCGTTCCAGAAATGGCCACAGCTGTCTAACCAGCCAAAGCTGGTAAAAGGCACTCCTAGCCACTGAGGTCAGCTCGGCCTCTAGCGACAAAAATGGATCCAGGAGCACCCCCAGACTAGGACCTGCTCTTTCAGAGGGAATACAACCCTATCCAAAGCAAGCAACTGACCAATTATCTGAACTCGGGAACCACCAACCCACAGCATCTCTGTCTTGCTAGGATTAAGACTCAATTTATTGGCCCTCCTCCAGCCCACCACTGATCCCAGGCATCGGTCCAGGGCTTGCATGGGCTTTTCTGGTTCAGATGTTACAGAGAAATACAGCTGGATATCGTCAATGTACTACTGCTGACACCTCGCCCCCAATCTCCCAATGACCGCTCCCAAGGGCTTCATATAGATGTTAAACAGCATGGAGGACAAGATGGTACCCTCCATCACCCCACAGCACAACTGCCAGGGGGCCAAAAGATAATCATCCAATGCTATTCTCTGAGATATATGATGATTCAGAACACCTCCACACCAGAAATACTACTAGTCACTTTTTCCTACTCCCTCATTAGATTGTGTGTTTACCTTTCAGTGGAAAGAAATTGGCTCAAATATTTGATTATTGTATGGTCAACTATTGTTAGATTCTTAAATAATAAACAATTGCTCTAAAAGTCAACAAAGGAGAAGGTGTGTCATTTTCACATTCTGATCAAGGACAAATACATTGCTGGTTAGGACTGTCAGTTTTTGAACTAGTCCCTATAATGGGGATTTCTCCTTGACTCTCAGATTTTAGTGTCAGCCCCATAATTGCACTAATTACATAAAGTAAAGGTGTCCCCACACTTATAGTGCGAGTTGTTTCCGACTCTTAGGGTTAAGTCTTGCAACGTTTACTAGGCAGACCGAATATATGGGGTGGGATTGCCAGTTCCTTCCCCAGCCTTTCTTTACCCCCCCAGCATATGCCAGGTACTCATTTTACCGACCACGGATGGATGGAAGGCTGAGTGGACCTCGACCCCTTTTACCGGAGATTCAACTTCCTCCTTCCATTGGAATTGAACTCCGGCCGTGAGCAGAGCTTCGGCTGCGTTACCGCCGCTTACCACTCTGCGCCACGGAGGGTTCAGCTTTAAGGAATCAAACTACTATTTCTCCATTTGTATATACCAACGTATCTACTCTTAAATAAACAATCTTTGTATAAAAGGTGTGTATTGGCTTGGAACTAAGGATTCTAAATCTAGTGCTGGAAGGCTGAACGCTACGGATTGACTAGTGAGGGTGAACCCCTCTAAAATCATATAGTTCTCTGAGGTCCCTTCACTCAGGGGAAGAATTTAGGAAGAAGGGTGGTAGCAGTGAATACCAGGGATAATTACTTCTGTGGAAAGGGAGGAGTGTGCCTGAGAAGTGGGAACCCAGTGGGGTGGGGACTGTTCTCTCTGGTATTCACTGCCACCACCCTTCTTTCTAAATTCTTCCCCTGAGTGAAGGGACCTCAGAGAACTGTGTGATTTTAGAGGGATTTACCCTCACTAATCAATCCGTAACGTTCAGCCTTCCAGCACTAGATTTAGAATCCTTAGTTCCAAGCCAATACACACCTTTTATACAAAGATTGTTTATTTAAGAGTAGATACGTTGGTATATACAAATGGAGAAGTAGTTTGATTCCTTAAAGCTAATCACCCTCAGGCGGGCTACACACGGTCATTGGCATAATAAAAGGAGAGATGTTCAATACAGACAGGAAACAAAAGAAAGACTTATCCTAACTAAGATCCTATACTTACATCCCAGTAACTCTGTGGAGCAGCTGGGTTCCCAAACGGCTGTCCCTGTTACACGTCAGCGAGTCGAGGTAGATGGAACAGGAGGGAACTCTCTTTTGAAAGAACCTTCATATTTATGGGTTTTTTTTCCTCAACAAGAAGGGGGGAAAGTAAATAGCCATATCCCGCCCCCACTGGTGATCCCTTCCTTTGAAGTCTTTGAAGATTGAGAGAGCTAGACAGCAACATCCAGGTGTCCCAATCTACTACATCCCCTCTTCCTGACTTTTAATCCCAGGAAGCTGATAAGGGACAACACCTAAGAATCAGTTGCATTTCCTTGCAAGGTTGTAAATTGCCTGTCTGACACTGAGCTTCGGATCTTCCCCAGTAGGGAATCTTAAGGAAGCCACAGACTCCCAGAATTCTCTCTGGTTGCCTCATTTCAGTTTGGCCAAAGTTAGCTATTCCTGACACGCCCCTTTTTGGGAAGATGGAATCTGAGAGCAAAGCTTTCGATTTCATCTCGGCGAAAACCCTAGAATAGCTACAAGGAGCAAGAACCTTTGAAGTAAAGTCTCTTAACTGTAATAATCCTTAAAAAGTTTCAAGAAAATGTACATTATTGCTGGCCTGGCAACAGCTGAGACTGGAGATGCCCTCCATTTAGTTGACAAGATGTTCACATTACAGTTAAGCTTCACCAGCTATTGCTGTCAAATTCTACACCTTCTGAACTGGGTTTCATTCTCACTGTCTCCTGACGTTTTAAATATGCCTGCTATCATCTGTCAGGTCCCAAAATCCTGTCATTGCTTTAAGATGAGAAAGTTGTGGTCTTTTAGGTGCTAGAAGATGGAGGTTCTGTTCTTCCAACTACTATTACTGAACTGAACTCTTACTGTGTCTCTGCTGCCTTTCTCGATCTATAACTTGTTAACTATAAAAAATCTTGCTTTGACACAGCAGACATTTTAAAAAGCTTGCAGGTCTTATTTGGATGGGAAATGGGGGACACTGAGAAACTCATTTTCTCCATTTCCATCTCCAAAGTATACTGCTAGCGATCAGAAGGAAAGGATCAACAGGGAGGGATTGCTGGTCTAGAAGAAAAGAGAGACCATGGATGTTGGACAGTCTGTGTGTGTCTGGAATCTCGACAGTCTCCTATATTTTACAGGGAAGCCCCTGTTATGGAGCAATTAGAAGCAGAACAAGAGCGCTGTCTATGAACTGTGGGGAGAACAAAGGGTTTATGATGGATGGATTTTCACTTGCTAGCTCTATCCTGGTGGGAAGGGGAGCAGCATTTTATTTTTAGCTAACAAAACAAACAAGTACCAAGGATACTAACAGGAATACAACTAACAAAACAGACAAACAAGTACCAGGAATAAAAACAGCATGTCCTGTAATACATACAGCAGTAATTGTATTACAGTGATTGGGACTTGGAAGAACATGTAGCTATGCTGGCTTCCTAGCCCCTTCAAGACACTTAATAGAAAAGCTCAGGAATCGAAGCATGATGTAATAATTTTGTCGGCCAACAAAGGAGCATTTTCAATCTCTCTTCAGGATTGCAGTTTTCTGCCAACTTTTAAAGTTTTTTTAAAGAAAACTGTAACAGCTAGAACTATTCTTTTTTCTTAAATGTTTAACTTACTAGCTGTTCACAACATACTGAATTCTGAAAAATGAGAGAAATACTCATTCTCAGTTTTTCCTTGTCAGGTGTATTCCGCATAAAATTCCTCTCCCCAAAGTCTTTTATCATAATGGGATTCTCCACCCCTGTTTGCAAAGGGTGATATTAAGTGCTAGTCCTACTCAGAGTAGACCCATTGAAGTTAATAAACATTAATGTAAATGTACTGCGTTCAAGTCGATTCCGACTTATGGCGACCCTATGAATAGGGTTTTCATGAGGCTGAGAGGCAGTGACTGGCCCAAGGTCACCCAGTGAGCTTCATGGCTATGTGGGGATTCGAACCCTGGTCTCCCAGGTTGTAGTCCAAAACCTTAACCACTACACCTTAGATTCATTAACTTCAATGGGTCCACTCTGAGTAGAACTGTAATTCAATACAACTCAAGGTAAACATACATTAAAACAGATTTAGCCTGTTCTGTACAGGTTTGCATTCCCCTAAAGGAGTAGGACTGTAGTTTGGGGATGATCTTAATTTTCTAATTAAGGAGTCAAACAAGTTTAAATTTTACTGGAGAGCTGAAAACCTTCCCAATATGAAAATTTTCTGGAAGTAGAGCTGCAATGCTAATTCCACATTCCTGGGAGTAAATCCCATTGAATTCAGTCAGACTTACTTTTGAGTAGACATGGTTAGGATTGTGCTGAAAATTAATGAGACTTTTGAGTGAACATAGAAAAGGATTGTACTGTAAGTCTTTCTCTCCTCCTCCAATCCTTTTTTTAAGCAGTTAGGCAGGGCTTACTTAGGTGTCACTGCTTTTATTTGGCAGGAAACTAATACTTTAAAAAAAAATGTTCTGCAATGGCCAACTTGTTTTGACAATCAACTATTTCATGTGGTATATGTATTTTTACATCTCCAGTGTGTGTGTATATGTAAAATTTCCAACAACCCTGTGGGGTAGGGTTGGAGACAAGGCAGCTCACAACAAGAAATAAAGCCATTTAAAATCCAATAACCGTAAAACAAAACTAAAGCAGTTGCAAAACAGCTTAAAGTGGCATGATTCTGAAGGATTGGGTGAGTGACGTTCCTTATCATTGAACTGCAGTCCTGCGCATGCTTCCCTATGTGAGTAAGCCCCATTGAATACATTGGGACTTGCTTCTGAGTAAACATGCATAGGATCATGGCTGGCACCAGGCGTGTCTGGGCCCTAGGGCACCAGCCTTCCCCTGGGCCCCTGCTCCCAGTCCCCCCTGTAAAGACCATGTGGGATTGCTCCACCTACCTCTCCTCTCTCTCTGTGAATGCCTGCAAGCTAGGTGCTCATGTAGCTGCCATCAACCAAGATGGTGGCAGAGGCTTACCTAAGGGGCTGATATCCCCATCGCTATCTTCATTCATGGCATGTATGTGCGCTATGCTGCATGCGTGCACATGCCTGCCATCAATTAAGATGGCGGTAGGGGCATCAGCCCCTTAGAGAAGCCTCTTGGCTGATGGCAACTGCGCACACAGCATGCAGGGCATTCACAGAAACAGTGTAGATGTAGATGGAGTGGGCAGGCGCCGTGGGCCGACAGGGTCTCTGGAGGGGGCTGGCAGCTCCATCTCTGCGATCTGTGGCAGGCCCTCTGGCATCGGCCCTACATAGGATCACATTATAAATACCTTTACAGGTTGTGTAAATAATCAACATCTTTGACATTCATGCTTATGTAAATATTTCTTCATACTATGTCTTAATATGTATCTGATTTCACACTATGGTTGTAAATCATTATTTACAAATGATTATTTCCTCTACATTTTAAGTGTGCCCTTCTTCCTTGGGGTGGTCATGGTCCCACTCTGTTGTTTTCACCCTGAGGGCAGATTAGACTGAAAGATGGTGAGGAGCCCATGGTCACCAAGTAAACTTTGTAGCTGACTTCCATTTTAAAATTTAATTAAAATGATTTATACTGTCATGGCCCTGTCAGAGGACTCCTCAGATGAGGACGACTCGGGAGTAACAGCAGCAGACCCAGGAGCAGCAGACTCAGAAGGAGACATGGAGGAGCCTCCTGAGAATCCAGCTCCTTCTCCCCCTCAGCTGCAGAGCACCCCAGATACAGCAGACGCCCTGCAGCCAGACACAGACAGTGAACAGGATACTCCCCCCTCACCTGCAGAACGTAGACAGCAGAAGGTCAGGCAGAAGAGAGGCAGGCCTGTCTCCTTAAGGCCCAAACGCTGAGGACTCACACCTGCTGTCAACCTTGCTCTTTATAAGGCACACCTTGGCTGCAGCTTGTTGCTGACTGCAACATCAGGCGTGGCTTGTGTGTTCCTAGTTTCCTGGCACCCTCTTTCGGACTGACCCCTTGGCACTTGATCCCAGACCTCTACTGACCTCACTTCTGAACTCCTGACTCGGCAAGTACGCTTCGGACAAGCCTGGCCCTTATCAGCTCCCCTCCTCCTAGACCTGGCAGATTTATGACCAGACTGCCGGCTGACTTTGCTTCCCTGCCAACCACCCAGGAATTTCCAGCCCCCCCACCGGCACTGCTGACGCAGTGTAGAGCTGACATATACGTAGGCAAAGTTTATGAAGTAATGCAGATCCATATAATACATTTAAAGCACATACAACTCTCATTTAAAGCACATGACCTCCCCAAAGAATCCAGAGAAGTGACGTTTCCCCTCACAGTTATAGTTCCCACTACCCTTAACAAACAACAGTTCCCAGGATTCTGTGGTGGGATTCATGTGCTTCAAATGTATGTTGAATGTGCTTTAAATGCATGGTTTGCATCTGCCCTAGTATGCTGTACATTCATTAGTGAATTGAAAAGAACAATTTTAAAACATATGTTTTTAAACAGGGCTGTAGCTCAGTGGTAGGGCACAAGCTTTGCATTCAAAGGTCCAAAATTCAATCTCTAGAAAAGACTATTGCCTGCAATCCTGGAGAGCCAATTCTAGTCCATGTCATCAGTACTGAGCTGAATGGTACCAAATGGCCTGACTTGGTACGAAAGAGGAAAGAGACTCCAAAATTTATTTATTTTATTTACACCATTTATGGTGTAGTGGTTAAGGTGCTGGACTACAGCCTGGGAGACGAGGGTTGGAATCCCCACATAGCCATGAAGCTCACTTGCTTAAACAAAAATGTTTTTAGCAGGTGCCAAAATAACTACAATGAAGGCACCTGTCTAATGTAAATAGGCAGGGAGTTCCAAAGCATAGGTACTGCCACACTAAAGGATCCATTTCTTACAAGAGCAGAACAAGTACTATGTGGCACCCGTAACATGGAAAGCACGCCTTGAACTTGGTCTGGTAGCAAATCGGCAACCCATACAGACTTCAGAGCAGAGGTGTTTTATGCTGATGGGATCTCACTCATGTTCGCAATCATGCTGCAGCATTCTGCACTAAATATAGCCCCCGGGTGAGATTATGCTGCATGTGGATGTCTGTGAACTTGGCTAACTGGCTGCCAGGATTTTTTTTAGTTTTGGTTAGGAACCCTGACTGGTTGTGGGATGCTGAGTTTTCTGTCTGACTCATAGGAATCTTGTTGCGGTTGATATGGTATTGCATTTAGGAAATCATCACTGTCTTTTGTTTTTCTATCTGCATTTCGGTTACCTCTGACCTTACTCCCTTACATCCACAGAAGCAACAGTGGTCCCATTTGCTCAGCTCAACCCTTAAACCCACTGATGACCTTATTTTTTGTAAACTTCCCAGTGAAATATTTTTGTGAAAAGTACTATAGAAATTTCTAAATAAAAAGAAAAAATTATACTGGTCAGGTACAAGCAATGGGCAGGGGAGGGTTCATAGGAAGAAGCAACTGGCAAGGGTTAAGCATTCCCTTCCTTTCTCTCCCTTCTTTTAGCCCAAATTGTCCCTTCCCAAAAATGCTTTGCACTGGACAATGTGCTAACAAGGCTTTTTGTACACATGGCTGCAGTGTAACATATAGTTTTTCCTCCCAATTATTAAAAAAACAAATTAAATACAAATTGTTTATCTGGAAGCATTCACACATCTTTGTCTTAGCCCCAAGGACAAGCCAATGAAAAGGAAAAAGGATGACAGTTTCCCTTAAGTGGGAAAATACATATAACAATTAATCATGCAAAAAGAAAAGAAAAGAGGACACTAACTGCTCCACAAGGGATAGTGCAAATAGCCCCATGGACTGCACTGAATAGGATTTGGAGGTACATGTAGCTACATCTGCCCTCTGCTTCTCAACCATATCAAGACACATAACAGGAAAAGTCAGACAGAAGCTTTGTTTCCCTAGCAAATGTTCACACCTCTCTAGGGAGCCCCATGTGTCACTATGAGAACCACTGACTCACCAATTTTACCACAATGTAGTTTGTTCAAAAACAACAAAGGAAATGATTATATACAGGGGCAGGAGTGGCCTGTGGAGAGGAGCTTCACCAAGAACCCGGTGTCACTGCCACTTACTGGGATGGGGTGGGGTAGGGCTGCAACAAGGTTGGGCCAGTTTTGGCACACCAGTCGAAGTGCCAGTTTGGATCCGCTGGTGTACCCAAACCACTCTGAACTTGCTGCTGCCCTGTCCCATCACTGTCCTGGTATGTGGCAGTGAAACTTCTGCCAGGAGGCCAGGTCCACGATGGTACCCCTCCCCACCAAGGGGAAATATAGACACTGAATAGACATGGTGGGTACAATGGATACCCCAAGAAAGAGAAAAAGCACTAGGTGGAACTATACCTTAATGAGCAAATGCTCATGCTTTATTCATAGTATATGGGTCTAGTTCATTCTTTCCCAAGGGCATTGGTTTCATTATTATGTCAATGCAGCCTAATAAATACTTTGACACTTGCAGAAATGTTTCACATTTTGAACATATATAACAAACAATACACAAAAGGAGGAAAGAGTCATCTGGCTTCAATCAATTGTTCAGAGCTATTCTTCAGTAAGAAAACATTTAAACTACAGCCACTAATTTAACACAAATGGCTTACCTTGACATGCACCAGTGCGGATGTTGGGGATGAAACCACGACGGCATGGCTGAGGCTGAGCGGGACACATCTCACAAGGATGGCCCCATGCACGTCCAATGGTTGCACAACAAAGAGTCTTTGTGCAAACAATGCCAGTCAGCTGGCCTTGACACATCTGGTTGCTGACCTGAGTGAAACAAGGGCCTGTTCTATAATCTGGAAATTAAGAGGAAACATTTTAATGCCTATAAACAGAGCAACTTTTTAGTCTACTTCACATATCTGATGCAGCAATCTGTTCCATATGAAATATTGTGCCATAATAATCCAGTTTTGTGCTGAAATACCATGGCATGCTATGACTTTATTTTTTAATAAAAAATGAACAAATGCCTTATATCCCATTATATATTTAAATTCCTTGAACTCTTAGTGTACCTTGCCTATATTTTCAATTAAGAGAAGCGATTAGTTAAGATATCTATAATGCAGTATCTATGCATGAATGACTATGCAGGTATCATACAGATTGAGCAAAATTTCAGAGTGCTTGTTTGAGCATGGTTTCTCTTCTGCAAAAAAAAATTGTCTAGAATAACATAGGAAACAAACAGTATTTCAGCAGTCTATTAAAGATAAACGATGGGTTGTATCCAACATTATGATCCCACTAGCGCAAGGATTTCCACTTGCACAATGGGACTTACTCCTCCTCCCTCAAGCACCTACTAAATCTGTTCTAGGGGTTCTCCCAACCCTCTGGAGCAGATTTGGAGAGGTCGCAAGTGGAAACTTTGCTCTGAGAGGATGTATTGGATGAATACTACCCTTTATCTTAATCTGTAAGCACATAAAGCTCTGACAGTATTTCTCCATTGCAAAATACCCTAAACGGGACAATTTGCATCAGAGAATGGACAGGAGGGAAGGAGTGCTTAACTTCTCCACTAGGGAAAAACTAGCTAACTCAAACTCCCTGTCATACACACACCTTTTATGTCACCAGTATTCTGGACTTGTGAGTATTTCAAAAATGTGGCTCTGGGACACCAGGATGTTAACATAAGAACATAAGAAGAGCCTGCTGGATCAGGCCAGTGGCCCATCTAGTCCAGCATCCTGTTCTCACAGTGGCCAACCAGGTGCCTGGGGGAAGCCCGCAAGCAGGACCCGAGTGCAAGAACACTGTCCCCTCCTGAGGCTTCCGGCAACTGGTTTTCAGAAGCATGCTGCCTCTGACTAGGGTGGCAGAGCACAGCCATCATGGCTAGTAGCCATTGATAGCCCTGTCCTCCATGAATTTGTCTAATCTTCTTTTAAAGCCGTCCAAGCTGGTGGCCATTACTGCATCTTGTGGGAGCAAATTCCATAGTTTAACTATGCACTGAGTAAAGAAGTACTTCCTTTTGTCTGTCCTGAATCTTCCAACATTCAGCTTCTTTGAATGTCCACGAGTTCTAGTATTATGAGAGAGGGAGAAGAACTTTTCTCTATCCACTTTCTCAATGCCATGCATAATTTTATACACTTCTATCATGTCTCCTCTGACCCGCCTTTTCTCTAAACTAAAAAGCCCCAAATGCTGCAACCTTTCCTCATAAGGGAGTCGCTCCATCCCCTTGATCATTCTGGTTGCCCTCTTCTGAACCTTTTCCAACTCTATAATATCCTTTTTGAGATGAGGCGACCAGAACTGTACACAGTATTCCAAATGCGGCCGCACCATAGATTTATACAATGGCATTATGATATCGGCTGTTTTATTTTCAACACCTTTCCTAATTATCGCTAGCATGGAATTTGCCTTTTTCACAGCTGCCGCACACTGGGTCGACATTTTCATCGTGCTGTCCACTACAACCCCGAGGTCTCTCTCCTGGTCGGTCACTGCCAGTTCAGACCCCATGAGCGTATATGTGAAATTAAGATTTTTGGCTCCAATATGCATAATTTTACACTTGTTTATGTTGAATTGCATTTGCCATTTTTCTGCCCATTCACTCAGTTTGGAGAGGTCTTTTTGGAGCTCTTCGCAATCCCTTTTTGTTTTAACAACCCTGAACAATTTAGTGTCATCAGCAAACTTGGCCACTTCACTGCTCACTCCTAATTCTAGGTCATTAATGAACAAGTTGAAAAGTACAGGTCCCAATACCGATCCTTGAGGGACTCCACTTTCTACAGCCCTCCATCGGGAGAACTGTCCGTTGATTCCTACTCTCTGCTTTCTGCTTCTTAACCAATTTCTTATCCATCAGTTGGATAAAGTTAAAGTTAAAGTTAAAGGCATCAGTTGGAGTAGTTCCAGGGGAAAACAACTGGCAGACCTTGTTGTCCATTCTCCAACACAAATTGCTCCCTCCCAAGGTTGCCTTGTAATGAAGAAAGGACTGTTAAGACTTCATTACACAGAGTTACAATATAACAAAGTCATAGTTTGCCCCTGAACATCGTGCTACTGCAGTGGAAAAAATTATGAGCCTGCATATTACATTTAATTTTTGCATTCAACTGCTTAATATCCAAACCTCTTGCAATGCAGGCCACAACAATACAACATTGTAGCCAAGACACAGATAATGATGCTGATGCCAACACAGGAAAAGCCCTGGATGAAATACTTTAGACTTGTTGAGGATATCAGCAAGTCAGAGAGGACTCAGAGAACTGTTACAAAGTTCATTTGGAAAATGAGTCATACAAGGACAGGCTATGTCAGTCAGTCAGTTTTATTGCCTAGCCGTAGGCCATTGCAACATACAGAATCGCTGATCATTATATAAAACTACAGTTAAAACATTCTTTGGTAAATTTCAAGAGGTGTACAGGGCAAAACTTATCCCCTATGAATTACTCGACAATTGAGCCAGCTGTGCCGCACGGATCTTATGTGCAGCACAGGCAAAGAGAGCGACCCTGTGTGTAACCGCAGAATCTTTGTCTGCTAAAAGGAAGATGATGATATCCTGCACAGACCTCCCCCGTATTAGAAATTCACCCAGAATTCTGGACCTCGGATGTGCATAAAGGGGGCATTCTAATAAGTAATGCGGGAGGTCCTCAACTGCCTTGGTCCCACAAATGCAAAATCGCTGGCTCCATGGGGTCTGGTTATAACGGCCCTCCAGTACAGCGTTCGGCATTGACTGGAACCGGAGTGCCGTGAAAGCTTGTCTAAGCGTTGGTGATATGGAATGGGCCAGATAGTTTGCCCTTCGGTGGTCCTTTTTTATAGCCCCAAACCATCTAAAGGGTTTGGAGTTATTGATTGCTAGCCTATCTAACCAGTGACAGTGGGAAAAAAATGCCTCTTTCAGCCTTGTTCTATCATGGATACCAGAGGCCGGAGGTGAAATGTGGTACAAATGGTATATACCAAGGATTTTTCCACCCCAGAATTTGTCTCTGGAGGCCCTCTCGACGCATAATACAAAATGAGCTTAGACTGAGAGTTTTGGATTGACTCCCAAAAACTGAGCAATGCGCAATGGATATGAGCACACAGGAGAAGTACCCGTCTCAGCTCGCAACAATGCTGCTGGCGTGCCTATGGGCAAACGCAAACGTTTTTTTAAAAAGCTGTTCTGGACCACCTCAAGATTGCATAGAAGGTGACCCTCCAGGCCCCAAACCGGGGCGCCATACAAGATCTGCGGTAAAACTTTGCTGTTATAAATTTTCAGTGCTGGGGGGATGAGATTACCACCTGTGGACCTGTAAAAGCTCAGGATGGCACCGCATGTTCTAAGAGCAGTAACTTTGGTGTGGTCAATGTTTTTTCCATGCAAGATTATCCTGGAAAATTATGCCTAGGTATTTAAAGGAGCGGCATTGATTGATTCGTTGGCCATCCATAGACCAAGGAAAATTTCTGTGCCTTTTACCGAAAACCATGACTTTAGTTTTGGCATGGTTTATCTGTAATTTTTCCTTTAAGCAAAAGGCACTGCATTTCGAAAGTAGTCTCTTTAACCCCATGCATGTAATAGAAAGCAGGATCATGTCATCTGCGTACAGGAGGACCGAAACCTTCCTGTTCCCAACTGCTGGGGGGAGAAATTCTGGCCCCGTCAGCTCAGTGACTATATCATTAAGATAAAAATTAAGAAGTAAAGGGGCTAACAAGCATCTCTGTTTTACTCCCCTATTTGAGGCGATGGGATCTGAAAGCGAACCCGAGTAACCCACCCTCACTCTTGCTTTATTATCTGTGTACAATTCCCTGATAAAGAATAGAAGTCATTTGTCAATGGTTGTGCTAGCTAACTTAGACCACAGCATTGATCTGTCGATGGAATCAAATGCCGCCGCCAAATCTATAAATGCAGCGTAGAGGTGTTTCGTGGGGCCTAGCACACATTGCCTTGCAATAGTGTAAAGAGTTAGGCAATGGTCAATCATGCTTTGTCCTTTGCGGAAACCCGCTTGTTCAGGAAAGATGACATTATTGGCTGTCTCCCACTCTTCCAATTTCACTAGGAGAAATTTAGCATATCGTTTGGCGGCGATGTCAAGGAGACTGATAGGGCGGTAGTTATTCGGGTCCTGCCTGTTCCTTTTCTTGTATATAGGGACAATGACACTCTGTTTCCAGCCCTCTGGGAAAATGCCAGTGTTGTTCAGTTGTGTGAACAGCCGGGCTAGAATGGGGGCCCACCAAGCAGGGAAGTTTTTAAAAAGTTTGGGAGGCAGCATATCTTCCCCAGGTGCCTTGCCATCCCGCAGAGTGGATATAAGTATTTTAACCTGCTCTACAGTTACTGGAGGCCAGGCGGGTAAAAAGGGCTCCAAAGAGCAGCAGGGAATTATAGTGGCTTCATTTGGGGGTGCATAAAGTTTGGTAAAATGGGCATGCCAAAGATCAGCCGAGATCAAATTAGGACTGAGGGGTCTTGACGTTTGCATCCCCCTGGCCACTATTTCCCAGAACAAGCGCTCGTTTTTCCCTATGGCCGCCTGTGCTAGTTGCTGCCATTGAGATCTAGCGTACTGTGCTTTTTTCTTTTTTAGCAAAAGCTTATAAGAAGTGCGCAGTGCCACTAGATGAGCTCACGCAAAGTTATCAGGGTCTCTAATCGCACGTCATGCATAATTTGCAAGCTGTTTCCTAAAGCTTTTGCATTCGAGATCAAACCAAGTGGGTCTTGAACACCACAGAGCCACAGCTTGTCTACTCTGGGTCAGCATGGGTCTGAAAAAGGATGCGATAGACTGGTACAGCTCCAGTGCATCTAGTGCCAGGTCTGCCAAAGCACTATTAATGGAGAGAGGGAGATTAGAAGTCAAAAGGCTAGAGATGGAGGACTGCACAGAAGTGGACCAACGGACTCTCCGTTCTGATACTAGCGTTCCCTCTAAACTCGTGTGAGCAACAGAGGGAATGGGGTGCTGGAGCTTTAAAAGCATTAAAAGGGGGAAATGATCACTGTCAGCCCTGTTTATCAAATCAAAAATTGAGACTTGCGGGTAAAGCGCCTTGTCTATAAAGATATAATCCATAACACTAGCACCCCTACTGGTTAAGTGTGTATACGCCCCTTTGGATGCATCTACGGGGGAGCCATGCAGACATTCAAGATTGTACAAGAGTGAAAGGTCTAATAGCCTATAGCCTTGCTTATTGGTTATTAGATCAAGGGAGACTGTCACTCCATGCTGGGTGGGGACTGGGGCCATGATTTGTAGAGGCCCTGGGCTCCGACCTGGCGCCCCCCAGTCTGGCGTTAAAGTCGCCACACAGGATCAGGTTGGCATGGGGGAATTGTTGTTCTAACTGTGATAAAGCGTCGGCAAGAAGGTCCCAAACATTACCGGGGCTCATAGACTTAGCTAGATTCGGTGGGAGATAGACGTTAACAATAATAAGTGACCCAGTACAGGGCCCCTCTAGTCTCACTGCCATGAGGTATTGGGCACCTGTTAGCTCAATTGGGTAAATCTCGACTGGAAGGTCAACAGAGACAGAAATACTGAGGCCCCCGCTGCCACGGCCTTTGGTGTTAGTCCTGGTAGCTGGGGAGGAGAAGGTTCTAAAACCGTGGATACACAAAGGATTGCCTTGGGTCAGCCATGTCTCTTGTAAACATACTATCATGAAGTCGTGAAGAAAAGAATCCAGGTCTGCATCGGGGGGGTTGTTGTTCCAGCCCATAATGTTCCAAGACAGGAACAAAAGTTGTCAAGTCAGCACTAATGGTATCCAGTTCTTCTGAGAAGCAGATGCATCCGTTTGCTGGATACGTAGAAATTTGGGGCAGGGTAGAACGGTTATCTCTCGATAGGGGTTGTGCTCGGCCGAGGGTGGTGCTGTTTCCTGCCACCTCAATCACCTCCTGGACCACAGACAGGCTCGGCGTGCTGTGGATCTTTGCCTCTACCACCAACGGTGTAAAGGTAGAGGAGGGTCCTATAGAAGCTGTTGAGCTAACTGGAGGAACCGGATAGGGTACAGCTAGTGGGCTCATGTTAGATGGCAAGCTAAGGGGGATGTTACAGCACATACCCACGGTTGCCCCATGGTCATACAAGGACTTTGTTATGGGCAAAACACGGTGCCTCAGTTGTGTAGTGTCATCCCTTGGATTCTCGTGTGGTGAGGACGCGTCTCTCTCCTTAAATGCTATCACCGCTTGCTCTCCCTTGACACCTTGCTTCCTTGGTTGAGATTCCAAGCAGTGGCTGTGGATCTTTGACAGCCGCCCAGTTAACTGGGCCAATCTGCGCAAAATTTCATCGCGATCTCTTGGAGCGAGGGCTTCAAAGGAGTTTAAAAGTGCCTGCTCCTCCGCATCAAAGAGATCATTAGGCCCATCATCAGGATAGGGTCTGTTGGGGGATGAGGGAGTCACCTTCTCTTTATGGGGTGATAGTTTACTGCTTTGAGAGCGCTCCACCGGTACGTCCAAATCAATAAGCCAGCCTTGGTTTGACCTTGGATGGCCGTTTGTCAGGACGTATGGTTGGAGTTCTGATGTTTCTGAGAATGAGCTAGGAGAGGGGGGCAGCTGGGCTGAGGATTCTGAAGGGGAGGGGGAAGCTTCCCAGATAGAGGGGGGAAATCTTGAACAGACAACAGACTCGGTTCTCACGCACTCCCCCCCTAGGAATGTGCTGCAGTTACAGACAGAGAGGGAGGAGGAGGACCAAGGTCGTTCGGCTGCAGAGAAGGGTAGAGAGAAATCACCTGAGGTGTCAGGCCAACCCCCCCACACTTCCCACCATCCTTTCCGAATCAGAAGGGGAGGAGGCAGCCGCCCCCGCATCACCCCGCACACGAAGGCAGTTAAAATTGCGCCAAAGAGGCGGGAAGGGGCGTAGATGTGGGCAGTTTGAGGCGGAGTGAGAGGATCTGGGCCCGAAAACCCCCTTGATAAGGGATGGGGAATGCTTGAAACTTTGTTCTATCAACTCTCTTCCATGCCACGGGTTTTGGTTCATGTTAAGAGTTCATGAGGCGAAGAAGCCGATGTCTGGAAATTACTCTAATAAAAACTGATTTGCTTTCATCAAGTGATTCTGTTCTTGAGTCCTAACCCGGGCACGACACCGTTAGAACGGGGAAGAGCATTAGGAAGTAGGGCCTCCGGCTTGGCCCTGTTTTCAAAAAGCCTCACAGGTGTTATGCCCAGGTTTGCCAGTTTTCCTTTTGCAGCCAGAATTTGAGTCGCTGGTAAAGATGAAGAAAAAGTGACCACTGCCCGTGCTTTGATGCCATTGTGGTACAAATACTCCACTGAGTCAATGTCCTGAAAAGTGAACTGTAGCAGGAGAATATCCTTTAGAGTCTTCACTAGATGGAGCTTGCGAAGATTTTGCGCCACTATCCCCTTGGGTTTGGGGTAATTAACAAGAACTAATTTGCAGTGATTCAGGATTAGGTTCCACCTTGGATTGTTACTGCCTTCCCCTGAATTCTGGTTAACAGTATCCTTCCATAGGACCTCCTGCCACGGATCTTGCTTGAGGGCGTAAAGATCCAGGGTGCTTTCAGTATAAGCAGGTGCCGGTATCAGGGATAGAGCAGCCGGGCGGTAATTGGGGGTTGGCTCCCTCTGCGGCGGGAGGCAACTCCCCCCCAAGTTCTGGGGGGATCATAACTCCCTTTTCTCCTTGCCCCCTGCAGCGTCCTTGTTCAGAAGATCGAATAATTTTTTTAAGTTCATTTTTTTTTACAGCCAGTTGGCTTCTGGTTTTTGAGATTTTTACTCTTCTTTTTATTGTCAGATCTTTTCTTCGTCCCACAGCGAGGTCTAGCTCTTGGGATGGCCGGCTTGATCTCTATAGCAAAAGATGGAGCAATTGGCTTCGGCATCTGAGTCATCACAGCTGGATATGGTGGGTCGGCAGGCTTCTGCTGGAGTTTGACTAGCGTTGTTAGTAAATGATTGCTTTCAGACAGGAAGTTTTTTACACGTTCCAGCTCAGTTGCCATTGTAAGCAGCCAGCCCGACAATAATGGCACTTCAGCATGGGGGGCGAGTTGTGTTGGTGGGCTATGAGACTCCAGAGGAGTACTGGGCTGATTAGTTATATCCTCGCCCTTATCCAGCTGAGGGTCCTGCGGCATGAGGTCAGCGGCAGAATGCCGTGTAGCTAAAGGAGAGACCTTGGGGAGTACAGTAGGTGGGCTGGCCTCCGGCTGTGCCTTCATAACAGTCTGTAGCTTGTCCACTGAGGGGATTTTTAAAAAAACCCACCGGTGATTGCATTGACTCTGCGACTGCATGGACCTCTGCCTGTGCTATCTCAGCTGCCAGGCTTAAGGCCAGGGATTCCCCCATATTCCACTGTATATTATCTTTGATGGAGAAAGACCATTCAGAGGGGGGGGTCTGTACGGGGGCCTCCTATGCCTGCTTTCGTAGGCAATTGGGGAAAAAAGTGTGTTATTTTTAGTTGGCCCCCTTCTGTCTCTAAAAGCTCATCTGACGTTAGGTGGAGATGAGGCGAAGAAGCTGGAGCTGACCCCCCTTTCCCTTTAAGTGTTCTGCCTATACAGGGCAGGCTCGCAAACGGTGAGGAAACTCCCTGTTCTTTCCTGGCCTTCCTCGTCAGGACCATTTTGGATGTTAATTAATCTTTCCTGCAAGAGGTAAGCAGTCTGTTTTAAAGATGATTGGTAGCCGTCCAGTCAAGGGGAGAGATAAGCTTCAGACTTACGGTCCGTAGACCTTATCAGTAAGCACTCTCAGGCTGGGACATCAAGGCCACTGAGTCAGAGACGCAGGTGGAGAGATAATCCCAAGCACTGGCAAGAAAGATGACAGTCCTCCTCCTCCTCTGGGGGTGAAGTAGGCGAAATAAAATTAGCTAAAATAAAATAGACAAAACAAAAATGCGGCCACGAAGGAACTATTGTTAATGTTTGATCAAGGGGAGTCGAAGAACGTGCGTCTGCTGCCATCAACAACCAACCGGAAGTCCGGACAGGCTATGTTATTGAACATTTTCAATATAGCCCTGATCCTAGTATTTAAGTAAACATATCTTCACAAATATATCAAATAAGAGAATGCATCTCTTTACCTGGGTAACTAAAGGAGGGATTAAAACAAGTTGGTTTCACAGGGTTTCCTGAGTATAAGAGCAGATGCTCGGTGCTGTTGCAGGTTTCCATCTGGATCTTGCTATACTCTGAGATTCTACTCAGAGTAACAAAGTATTCCTGTTAGATGTTTGTATAGTTTGGCATTTCCTATTACAACTGTGAGTGAAGATGGGATGTTATCACAAGGCCTTTGAGCTGTTTTGGAAGTTCATTATATATCTGCCTCATGGCTGTGTTGCATCAGTCTGAATAACCATTGTTCCACTACTAAATGTTCTATGTTCATGTCAGGACAGTTTCTTTCACACAGAAGAACAAAGTGGACACATAAAATTTGACTGAAAACTCAGCCCCTCACTTCTGGACTTTCAGCAGAAATCAGTAGTTACTTCATTTTGTATAGGCTATAACTCTGCTCATACCTCCCCTGCTCCCAGAATTATTTCACTGGTTAAAGAGCAATTCAAACCCCCTTTGCACCAGGTGTGTGTGGATTAGGCAAATATGTCCCTCTGCTTGCCCTGCCAGCTTCCTGCTGGCCTCCTGCCGGCCACTGCCTACAGGGTAACAGAGCTCCTCCTCATGCCCACTGAACATGCAGCCAGGCAAAGTTCTACTGACAGGATCCCCACTGGGTGGCAGCCAGCAGAAAGCACCAAACAGGGCTTTCCAGGGCAGGGCTGAGTGGGCTTGAGTTCTTTTGGTTCCCAAGCTGGCTCCATTGCTATCACGTAATGGCATCAGGCCCAATATGATCTGCTTGCCTCTCTTTCTGCCCTTGCCACCAGGCAGTGGCGGTGGTTCCATCACTCTGTAAAGCCCTGCCAGGCTAGAGTGGAGTAAGTAAATCCTTTATTTACTCAACATTGTTTAGTGAAAGACTCTACTAGGCAATGCTGTCAAGATTTTTAATATTTATACACTGTTCCTCCTTTGGTAAGTTCAGAGCAGCGTGCATGGAGATCAAGTAGTTTGTCTATTAAGACAATTACTAGATTTTCTTCGATTTAACAAAAGTATCAATATCATGGACTGCTATGGATCAACTTCACTTCAAGGGACAACTTTCTAGGGAATGCCTGCTATTACACTAGGATTTATTGTTGTTATGTGCCTTCAAGTTGATTATGACTTATGGCGACCCTATGAATCAGTGACCTTGAAGAGCATCTCTCACAAACCACCCTGTTCAGATCTTGTAAGTTCAGGTCTGTGGCTTCCTTTATGGAATCAATCCATCTCTTGTTTGGCCTTCCTCTTATTCTGCTCCCTTCTGTTTTTCCAAGCATTATGGTCTTTTCTAGTGAATCAGGTCTTCTCATGATGTGTCCAAAATATGATAACCTAAGTTTCATCATTTTAGCTTCTAGTGATAGTTCTGGTTTAATTTGTTCTAACACCCAATTATTGGTCTTTTTCGCAGTCCATAGTATGTGCAAAGCTCTCCTCCAACACCACATTTCAAATTAGTTGATTTTTCTCTTAGCCGCTTTTTTCACTGTTCAACTTTCACATCCATACATAGAGATCGGGAACACCATGGTTTGAATTATCCTGAGTTTGGTGTTCAGTGATACATCTTTGCATTTGAGGACCTTTTCTGGTTCTCTCACAGCCGCCCTCCCCAGTCCTAGCCTTCTTCTGATTTCTTGACTATTGTTTCCATTTTGGTTAATGACAGTGCAAAGGTATTGATAATCCTTGACAAGTTCAATGTCCTCGTTGTCAACTTTAAAGTTACATAAATCTTCTGTTGTCATTACTTTAGTCTTCTGGATGTTCAGCTGTAGTCCTGCTTTTGTGCTTTCCTCTTTAACTTTCATCAGCATTTGTTTCAAATCATTACTGATTTCTGCTAGTAGTATGGTATCGTCTGCATATCATTTTTTAAATTCCTTCCAAGTCTATACTGTAATTCTGTGGCATAAAGGACAAGACTGCAGGATTTCACAAGCCCAACACATGACGATGACAGCCAATACATGTCACCAATTTATCAAGCCTACAGGTCAACATGTACCTGGATCTACAATCCTTCCTTAGACACATATCCCAAATGGCATTTCAAAGCAATTGATGAAAGGTTGATAAAATGATGTATTGCCATGGTACACAGGAAAACCACTGGTACATTGCTAACCATTCCATGCATAGGTTGACAACACTTTTTTCTTACACCTAATTAAATTAAACATCAAATTAACATAAACAAAAATGAAGTTCCTCATATTTTCCTTATGTGTAGACAAGTGTCATGTTGGGAGTTTCACAATATTTGTCCCACTGTTGCTATGGGAACAATGATAGCAAAAGGCACTGATGGAACACATGTTATAAATTACAGCTCACTTAGCAAATCTTATGCTCCAATGAGAGTAGGTAACCTACTTTTAACATGTGGTTACTATATATTCTTTGTCTCTAAAAACTGTTCAGCTCCAGACATGGAGAATGACAAAATATCTATCACAAAATGCACATATATATATTTGTTTGTTTTAAATCAACAGCCAGATCCTAAGCCTGGATACATCAAAAGTTATACCAATGCAATGTTACAAAACTTAGGCTATGATCCAAAATTTACTGACTAAGGAGCAATCCTCATTGAGTACAAATATTTAGGATCAGAGAATAATAGTATTTCAGTAATAGTATTTCAGTAAGGTCCTCTTCGGGTGTTATGATCCACACAATTGTAATCACATGGGCCAGGAACTTTATGATGGTGCCTACTGGAGCATCACCAACAGCCTGGCCCTTGCAGGGTTCTAAATCATGTTGGGAGCCTACATGCATGCTGCAGACTCTCTCCTTCAGACCTTTAGCATCAACATGGACGGCAGTACGACAGGCCCTTTTGCGCCACTGTCAGGTCCCAGCCAGGGGAGTCTTTCTCAGCTCCAGCCTTAGACCCAGCTGTGGGTCAGGTTCCATCTGGGTGAGAGGAGTCAGGAACCAGGATCCTGTGATGACACTGAGGAAGGGCCATCAGTACCTAGAATGAGTTCAGCCTCTGACATCAAGGCTGAATAGGTCCCAAGCCCAAGAGAGAGGTGTTGCCTCAAATGACAGCTGGAGACATGGCTTACGCAGAGAACTACCTGACTGCAGGCAAAGTCTCCCCAGGAGTAAAGTTTTCCTCATGAGTAAAGGTCTGGATGAAGGTGGTTGATAGGAATCAGCTGAGGCTGGGGGTGTGGTTCCAGCAGCTCCAGCTCAAAAAAAAAAAACAGTGGTAGGCTGGGAGAACTGCTGGACTAATTTATGCACCAGCCCTGTTTGCTGATATGCTGTTGACTCCAGACCTGACCCTGCCTCTCAACTTGTCCTGCTTTGCCCATGGACTGTTGTGACCTTGCATCTTGCCTGACCCCTTTATTATGGACTCTGAGTTTGGACTGGCCCTGGATACTGTCTTGGTATTGCCCACATTGGTGTGGTTGCTAGGAAGTCTCTGGCTTTCCTGAGTAAGATCTCACTGACCTATCTAGTGAGAACAGGTCTGACACAGACACAATGGATGGGGCAGGGTCAATGGCCATGTCCTCTCTCTCCATACCACACAATGGCAACAATGTTTTCATTCCGCTAGTATGTTAGTCCATATGTAAACATATTGGTCATTGTTTTATAAATTCAGTTTTAATCATTCATTTTCATACTGTCTATACACATATATTTATATTACTATTACACACACTTCCACTGTATGCCAATGTAGTAGTATACCAAATTTACAGGTGCATATTAAGCCTCATGAGCTAAGACCACAAACACAGGTAACTGAGCAACGATGCTGAATAGCACAATATCTGCTTGGCATATCACTTATTGTCCAGGGAATTATAAGCTGTGGTTTAAATGAAGCTACTTCACCTTGTCAGTCTGAAATCCAGCTTGGCAATCAATGGTGACTCTCTGCTAAGCTTCCCTCTGGGAAAACAAGCTCCATACAGGCATATCACCAAAATGACAAGCTGCTCACAGAAGCTTTACAAAATGGTTTCCATTCGTTCAAGATCTCACTTCTCCAGTGCTGGCTTTGAACATTCCATTAGGTTAGATAACCATTCTTAGAAAGCATCTCTTCTTAACCATTTAAACTTTTATTTTAATGTGTGTTATGAGAGATGCCTTGAACCTTGAAAAGGTGACATACAAATCTTCTAGATAAACAGTAATTATGTAAGCAGATATGAGACAGTATGAAAATCCCAGTATGAAAATCCCAGGTGGTTTAAATGTAGATAGCTATCTGGAAAAGTTGAGTTAGGCTCAAAATGAGTATCATAGCACAGTAGGCTGGAGGTACTTCTGCTTAGTGCCGCACTTCCCTGGTAGCAAGCCTCGATACTCCTTGTGATTCCAACTTAAGAGATGCTGTGTGTACCTGTATCTTTAAAATCCAAGAGCAGAAATGCAGCTATAAAAAGCAATGGCAGTGAATATATATGAAAACATCAAATACTTTTCTGACAGGGCAATCCTCTGCTCACATTATGTTAAGACTCATGTATGCCCAGCTACGTCCCTATCTGGACAGTGACGACCTCGCCTCAGTCGTTCATGCTCTGGTAACTTCTAGATTGGACTACTGCAATGCACTCTACGTTGGGCTGCCCTTGAAGATAGTTTGGAAACTACAGTTAGTCCAGAATGCAGCGGCCAAATTGTTGACGCGGACAAGAAGGTCCGCTCATATAACACCTGTTTTGACCCATCTGCACTGGCTTCCTATTTGTTTCCGGGCTAAATTCAAAGTGCTGGTTTTGACCTATAAAGCCTTACACGGCATGGGACCGCAATACCTGGTGGAGCGCCTCTCCCAATATGAAACTACCCGTACACTGCACTCAACATCTAAGGCCCTCCTCCGAGTACCATCCCATCAAGAAGCTCGGAGGATGTTGACTAGAAATAGGGCCTTTTCGGTTGTGGCTCCCGAACTGTGGAATGGTCTCCCCGATGAGGTGCGCCTGGCGCCGACGCTGCTATCTTTTCGGTGCCAGGTGAAAACCTTTTTATACTCCCAGGCATTTTAAAGTGTATTTTTACAGTATTTTATTACTATGTTGTATTCTGGATGTTGTTTGGTTCTCGTATTGTTTGTGTTTTTTTTTTTTTGAGTTATTATATTTATTGTATTTATATATTGTGCCTGCTTTTACCTTTTATGTACACCGCCCAGAGAGCCTTCGGGCTTAGGGCGGTATATAAATAAAATAAAATAAATAAATAAATAAATAAATATGCCACCCCTAGTCCATTTTCATATTCTCTAGATGTGTATTTTCTCCTCCATCCCAGGCAAAGCACATACAGGATTTGGCAGCTGTTGCACTGCCATACTGGCAGCACATCTCTGGGTCCAGTGTTAGGTATTGTCAGGATGCAGGATTGGGGCCCTGAAGTTTCAGACGATGAGGAGAGGGAGGGGGTCATTTGGACAGAGTCATGTGAAGGAGAAGCAGAAGAGGGGGAGGGAATCTCAGAGATAGAACTGTCTGGGAGCAAGGACCTTGAATGTCCAACAGACATAGATTCTTACCGTGAGCTTCCCACGCCTCCTCCCCCTCCGAGCTTGGTGGAGTTGGAGAAGGAGGGAGGGCAAGGAGGAATCCAACCCCCTCCTGATCCAGGAAAAAGCAAGGAGAAACAGCCAGATGGTTTAAGCATTGCCCCCCCGCTTTCCCCCATACCTGAGTCAGATTTCTCAGGAGGGGAGGGGGCGGTGGCACCCCCTTCACCACGTACAAGGAGACAGAAAAAGAGGAAGCAAAAGAAGGGGGAGAGGTGGGGTGTGGATGAGGGCACTTTGAGGTGGAGTGAGAGAATTTGCGCTCGTTTGCCCCCTTCTTAAGGGACAGGGGGAGTAGTGGTTCCTTGTTCTGTCAACTCTCTTCTGTGTCGCAGGTTATGTTTAGTAGTTAAAGTTCATGAGATGATGTAGTCTTTGTCTGGATATCACTTTAATAAAAACTGATTTGCTTTCACCAACTGGTCTGGTTCCTGAGCCTCAACCTGGACACGACAGTTTGACAGAACCACCTACCCAACCCTCGACGCTCCTGCCACTTGAACGGGACAAGATGGAACAGGGAGCAGCAGGGGGGACAAAGCCCACTTCTGAGGCGGAGGAAGTGTGACAGCTGAGAACTAATGTTGCATATCTGCAGGCAGATGTCCAAACCTTGTTGGCATCGGTGAGGGCATTGAAAACTGACAACCAAACTTTGAAATCCACGATAGCCCAAATGCGGACAGCCCCTTCAGCCGCTGTGGTTAAGATTCCGATTGGATTGCCGCCTAAGTATGCGGGACAGAGTGACCAACTCTCCACCTTAGTGGCTCAATGTGAAATGTACCTGGACATTAGGAATGCAGAATTTCCTAGTGATGTGGCCAAAGTGGCCTTCGTGATCAGTCTATTGGAAGGGGAAGCTGCCAAGTGGGTCACTCCCTATCTGGTCAGAAAGGATGCCATCCTAGGAAGATATAGAGGATTTATACAAGCCATGACCGAGATGTTTCAGGACCCCCAAAGAGCGGAGACTGTGGCGAGGCAATTGAGCGCTTTGAAACAAGGGAAAGGAACTGTTTCAGAGTATACCAATGCCTTTAAAATTCTGGCCCAGGAAACTGGTTATAATGACTTAGCCCTGATGTTTATGTACCGAAGTGGACTGAATGCAGAGATCTTGGATGATCTGGCCAGAACTACACCCCCAACTGATCTGCCTGGGCTGATTCGGCTGTGCCTGCAAATCGATCACCGGTTGGAAGGAAGGCGCCTGGAGAGGAAACAGGATGTACAAAGATACTCAGCTTCAGCCTCTTGCAGTAAAATCCCTCCAACTCCCGGGGTGTCAGGTAATACGGGAGAAGGATCGGGAGGGGCTTGTCCGAAGCTATCGGAGGAGGAAAAAGAAAGGCGTCATCCGGAACATCTCTGTTTTTACTGTTGAAAGCTGGGCCACGTCACTAGGGAATGCGGACTTAAAGGAGATAAAACAGGGCCGTCGGGAAACTAAAGTACCCAGGTCTCATGCAGGCCGGAGGGCTGGGGGCCACTGTGTACAAAGGGCCTCCGGTAGCACAGCCCCCTTCAAAAGGGGTACTGGTGCTACCTATTCGGATTACAACTTCCACAGGAGTAATGTTCAACTCTACAGCACTGATTGACAGTGGAGCCTCTACCAATTTCATTGATGCAAAGTTGGCAAAACGTCACCAAATCTCCCAATGGAAATTGGAAACCCCCTTGTCAGTTGAAACTATTGATGGCAGACCATTGAAGTTGGGTGGAGTGACTCGAGCCACAGAGGAATTGAAGCTAGAAATTCCTGGGCACGAAGAGCTCATTTCCTTGTATGTGTCAGATCTCTCGAACTTTGATGTGATTCTGGGAATGCCCTGGCTAGCAAAGCATGACCGAAAAATAGCTTGGAAGGATGCGGTTGTATGGTTCACTTCTCAGTACTGTCACAAGAACTGTCAGCCAGAGATAACCATAAAAGCCCTGGCAGGAGCTGTGCAAGAGGTCAAGGAAGTGCTACTTCCCTCGAAATATGTGGATTTTGAGGATGTGTTTAATGAAAAGGAAGCACAGTCCTTGCTCCCTCATTGCCCTTATGACTGTGCTATTGATCTAGTGCCAGGAGCAAGCATTCCAGCTGGAAGAATTTACTCCCTTACAGAGCCAGAGAGAGCAGCTCTGAGAGAGTTTTTGGACAAAAACCTGAAGCGAGGATTTATCCATCCCTCACAATCCCCCGCAGGGGCCCCCTTGCTGTTCGTAAAGAAGAAAGGAGGTGAACTCAGACCCTGTAATGATTACCACGCCTTAAATCAAATTACCATCCCTAACAGTTATCCATTGCCCCTGATTCCAGAGTTGTTAGATCGACTGCGTTCTGCAACAATCTTCACGAAATTGGACTTAAGAGAGGTGTATAATCTGATTCGAATGAAAGAGGGGGATGAATGGAAGACCGGGTTCAACACCTCCTATGGTCAATTTGAATACCTGGTGATGCCTTTCGGGCTATGTGGGGCCACTGGCATGTTTCAGAAGTTTATGAACAAAGTGTTTAGAGACCTCTTGGATCAGTACGTGATTTGTTATCTGGATGATATTCTGGTGTTTTCAAAGAGCCAGGAAGAACATGATCAACACGTGAAAACTGTGTTGAAAAGACTGAGAGAGTACCACTTGTATGCCAAGTTAGAGAAATGTGGGTTTGACTTGTTATCTTTGGGCTTCCTTGGATACCGAATCTCGGCAGGAGGAGTGGAGATGGACCCAGGAAAAGTGAGTTGTGTATTGGATTGGGGCCAGCCAACCACCAAGAAGGACGTACAATGTTTTCTGCGATTTGCCAATTACTACAGAAAATTTATCCCAGGCTTTTCCAAGCTAACAGCTCCCCTTACGGACTGTTTAAGGGGAAAAGGAACGTTCCAATGGACAGAGAACGCAGCGAGAGCTTTCGGGGAACTGAAAAGGAAATTCGCATCTGAGCCTATTTTGCGTTTTGCTGACCCTACCCGCCCTTTCGTCGTGGAAGCGGATGCTTCAGACGTAGCCATGGGGGGGTCCTTTTGCAACCAGACATGGATGGGAAGGAATTGTACCCTTGTGCATATTTCTCCAGAAAACTAAAAGATGCTGAAAGAAATTATACAGTGTGGGAAAAAGAGTTGTTAGCCATCAAAGACTCATTTGAGAATTGGAGACAGTACTTAGAGGGAGCCCAGCATCAGATAGAAGTGCGTTCTGATCATAAGAACTTGGAAAGTCTGCAGACAGCTTGGAAGCTGAACCAGAGACAGATACGTTGGTCGCAGTTTTTCGCCAGGTTTAACTTCAGGATTACTTACCATCCCCATGCAAAAAATCAGAGAGCAGATGCTCTATCCAGACAACCGCAATATAAAGGAGATGAAGTTTGCAGCCCTCCCCAGTACATTGTCCCGCCGGAAAAACTGATGTTGAGATTATGCCAGCCTTCATGGGAAGAGGAGCTCAAGAAGGCACAGCAGAGGGATCCATGCATGCAATGATACATTCAGGAAATGGAACAGGATCCGGATTCAGAAGTAAGTTTCCATTGGAAGGATCGACTGTTTTGGTTTAAAGCCACCAGATATGTGCCAAAGGGGGACCTAAGACTCAGAATTTTACGTCAGTGTCATGACTCTATCACGGCTGGACACTTTGGCATTTTTAAGACCATTCAAAATGTAGCTAAGGATTTTTGGTGGCCCCAAATGCGCCAAGACATTGAAAACTATGTAAAATCATGCTCTGTCTGTATGTGGGCGAAAACAGACACGGGAAAGCCTGTAGGGTTGTTGGAACCTTTACCAACGCCGAGTGAACCTTGGAAGGACCTATCCATGGATTTTATAACTGATCTACTGAAGTCACAAGGAATGACAGCTATATTGGTCATAGTGGATTCATTGACCAAGATGGCTCATTTCCTTCCTTGCTCAGGAGCCTTACAAGCTAGAGAAACAGCAAAATTGTTTATAAAGGAAATCTACCAATTGCATGGATTGCCCAATAGCCTAGTCTCGGATTGGGGAACTCAGTTCACAGCTAAATTTTGGAGAGCTGTGTGGAATCAGCTGCAAACGGAGCTAAAACTTTCTTCAGCTCATCACCCCCAGACGGACGGGCAGACGGAGAGACTTAATGCTGTTTTAGAAAGGTATTTGCGCTGTTATGTGTCTTACCAACAGACTGATTGGGTTTCCTATTTGCATTTTGCAGAATTTGCTTATAATAACTCCTTGCATACCAGTACTGGACAAACACCTTTCTTCGCTAACTATGGATTTCATCCCAAGGCTTTCCCCAGCAGTACAGGGAGTACGCCTGTACCGGCCGCAGGGAAATTTCTGCAGGAGCTTCAGGCAGTGCAGCAGATACTGAAACAACAATTAGACGAGGCCAAAGTGGAGTATAAACGAGTTGCTGATCAACATCAACGGGAGGGGACCCCCCTTCAGGTAGCAGACAAGGTATGGTTGTCTACCCGCTTCTTCCAGATGCTGGGCAAATGCAGGAAGCTGCAGGATAAGAGAGTGGGACCCTTCGAAATAGAGGCGCAAATCAACCCAGTGGCTTATCGTTTGAAGTTGCCAGATACTTTTAAAATACATCCTGTGTTTCATCGCTCCTTGTTAACGAAAGCCGCCCCTCCCAGTGAGTTAAGACCGGTGGAATCTCCAGGGGCGCCGTTAATAGTGGATGAGCAAACTGAGTTTGAAGTGGCAGAGATTCTGGACTCAAGGAGAAAGCGTAATAAACTACAGTATTTGATTCACTGGAAGGGTTATGGACCAGCTGACAGATCGTGGGAAAATAAGAGCGATGTCCATGCTCTGGACTTAATAAGAGACTTTCATCAATGGTTCCCTCATTGTCCTAAGCCGACAAGTTGGGGGGGAGCACAGCATGGAGGAAGGGATGGTGTCAGGATGCAGGATTGAGTCAGATTTCTCAGGAGGGGAGGGGGCGGTGGCACCCCCTTCACCACATACAAGGAGACAGAAAAAGAGGAAGCAAAAGAAGGGGAAGAGGCGGGGTGTGGATGAGGGCACTTTGAGGCGGAGTGAGAGAATTCGCGCTTGTTTGCCCCCTTCTTAAGGGACAGGGAGAGTAGTGGTTCCTTGTTCTGTCAACTCTCTTCTCTGTCGCAGGTTATGTTTAGTAGTTAAAGATGACGTAGTCTTTGTCTGGATATCACTTTAGTAAAAACTGATTTGCTTTCACCAACTGGTCTGGTTCCTGAGCCTCAACCTGGACACGACAGGTATATACGGGGTAGGATTGTTCAGTTAATTGCTTATAACTATGGTTCTGAGGTCACCAATCTGGCACCCATGGGTGCCTCCAGGCAGGGGACAGATTCTGAGCTTTCATTTTTTTAAAAAGTCTCTAGCCTTTCTAGAAATAAAGTTATGAAGTAAAACTCTGTGCTTTTAATGGAGCTTATTCCCAGGTAAGTGGGTATAGGATGGCAGCTTCGGCTTCAGCTTGCAATTCACATTGGGGAAAACAGGATTCTTGTGCCTTTAACAGCTGCATCTCCACAATCAGGACCAGCAGGACATAACTGATTTCCCATGGTGAGCATAAGGTTATTGGGGGGGGGAGAGAAGCAGAAATGACTGTACTCTCTTTAATTTGGGGTTATGCAATGCCCCCGTGGCAGACATTTTGTGTTGTGCCACATCTCTATTACGGTCATTTTGTGAATGGCGCCCTCAGTACTGTCTTAAAAATTTTAATGTACCCACTGCTCCTGATACTAATTTCTTGAACTCCCACAGCTATATAACAGCCTTGACTGTATCACATCACTTTCATGCTTATGTAAAGTAGCCCCTGTGTTGAAAAGAATGCCTAGGAACATAGGATGCTACCTTATTCCGAGTCACACCACTGGCTTATCTATGCTAGTAGTGTCTGTGCTGACTGACAGCAGCTCTCCAGACTGGGGACATCCCCAGCCCTACCTGAAGGTGCAATGAATTGAACCTTGAATGCTCTACCACTGAGTTACAGCCCTTCTTCAGTTTCTGACTTTTCTGCTTAAGGCTTCATTCACACAGATATCACATCAGTTCCAAAATGATGTGGCAAAATTGCCATAAAAACTTGTCACACACACACAACTTTTATCACATTAACCTCAAAGTGATAAAAGTAAAAACTTTTATCACATCAACTTCAAAGTGATTTTTCCAGATGATTAACATATCTAGATTTTATTCTAACTTAATGTTGGTAGGGTATCCTGTTCATGATGAAGGAGAAGGGTCATAACTCATTGGCAGATTTAACAGAATTATTTATTTAGCAGATTATCTTTTAGGTACTTAAATTGATTTGTTATATAGAAACATTATATTTAGACTCCTACAGAATTGTGGAGCTGGGCTGCCACTGTGGAAGGCAGTAGCTCAGTGGCAGAAATCGTGCTTGGAATGCAAGTCATCCCAGGTTCAGTCTTCAGCATCTCCAGGCTGGGCTGCAAAAAACCCTGTCTGAAATACTGGAGAGCTGCTGCCAGTCAATGTAGACATTAGAGAGGCAGACAGACTAGCACAAGCAGCTAGTGTGGAAAGGAGGTGCCACTCCGCCATCCTTCCAACAGCAGAGTCACTACTGCTTACCAGGATGGGGAGAGGTAGCACAATGATGAGGGCACCAGGAGAACATTAGATTAACTCTGCCAGTGTATCCGCAGAGCCCTGACCTTGCTACCAATCTGCACTGTCCCTGCACCCTCCCAGTAAGGAGCAGCAACTCCACTGCCAGGAGGATAGTGGCACAGCACCTCACCACCATTCTGCCCCTTCCTGTGAAGCAACAGTCTGTCTCCATGTCCAGCAGCTTTCTATATTCCTAATAAACAGAGGGTGGCTAGCATCCAAATGGGCAATCAAAAAGAGAGAAGGTCAAAGACCAAGATGCTGGAGAGTGGGAACTTTTATTTTTGATAAAACCCAACGCATTTCAGCCTGTTATCTACAGGCCTTCATCGGGGGATAATAGCTTGTAATATTAAAAGATGAGCAAATCGCTTTCTGTACTGTACCAATATCAAAAGTCTCAACGTTTTGATTTCCTATTTTCCTAACCCAGACATAATGGTGAGAAGGAATGCTTTACCATTCTTTTGGGCTCTGGCCCCACATTAGACGCTGAGCCATCAGTCATTCATTGTGACATGTTTGCAAGGCACTTTGCAGATAAAATTGCTCACATTCGGACTGACTTGGACTTCTCGTTAATTACAGTTGTGCCAGATGTCCCCAAGGCTTCCCCTGGTCATTTTTCTACGGATACTTTTCAGCTTGTAAAGCCTAAGAATGTGGATAGGAGAAATGAGGGCCACTACCTGCCCACTTGACCCTTGCCCATCCTGGCTAATTAAATCTGCCAGATTGGGAGTGGCTGGTTGGCTGGCATATTTGATTAACACCTCCCTAAGGGAAGGTTCTATGCCAACATTTCCTCTTTCAACAAGCCTTTTAGGTTAAGACCTATCCCAATCTGCGTCTGTGTTAGAATTGCTTAATACATTTTTTAATAATGTTTATAACCCTTTTTTAAAGTTGTTTTTTAAATGTTTTTAGCGCTGTTTTGTCTTAATGTATTTTAAGATCTGTTTTATGATGTTTTAAAGTGTTTTTAGCACTTTGTTTGCCACCCTGGGCTCCTGCTGGGAGGAAGGGCGGATTACAAATTAAATAATAAACAAATAAATAAAACATTGTTGAAGGAGGCTGTGATAAGACCTTTGTTTAAAAAGCCTACGTTAGACCCTGAAGATCTTAACATCCGCCCAGTCTCTAATCTCCCCTTCTTGGCAAGGTGATTGAGAGGGTGGTAGTGGCTCAACTCCACGTTTTCCTGGATGAATCAGATTATCTAGACCCTTTTCAGTCAGGCTTCAGGCCTGGTCATGGGACAGACACTGCCCTGGTCACTCTGCTTGATGGCCTATGCCGAGCATCAGACAGGGGGAGTGCATCCCTGTTGGTGCTGCTGGACCTCTCAGCAGCCTTCTAGGCCATCTAGCTGGGATGGGTTTGGGAGGCACTGTTTTACGGTGGCTCTGATCCTACCTGATGGACAGGACCCAGAAAGTGGTGCTGGGAGACTACGGCTCAACCCCCGGGCCATTGGCCTACAGGGTCCCACAGGGTTGCATTCTGTCTCCCATGCTATTCAACATCTATATGAAACTGCTGGGAGAGGTAATCTGGAAATTTAGAGCACAATGTCATTAATATACTGATGACACTCAACTCTCTCTCCCTATACCATCTGATTGCATCTGATTACAGGGAGGGAGTGCTCATCCTTAACTGGTGCCTGGAGGCTGTGAAGGATTGGATGTGGGCTAACAAACTGAAACTTAATCCAGACAAGATGGAAGTGTTGCTGGCCAAGGGGAAAACTGCACCAGGGATAGGGTTGCAACCTATTCTAGATTGGGTTGCACTCCCCTTGAAGGAGCAGGTTCGCTATTTGGGAGTTGTCTTGGATCTTGTTTCGCTGTTTGGGAGTTTCGCTGTTTGGGAGTTGTCTTGGATCTTTCCCTGCTGCTTGAATATCAGGTGACTGCTATAGCCAGGAGTGCTTTTGGCCATCTCAGAGTGGTCTACCAGCTGCATCCATTCCTGGAAGCAGTTGACTTGATCACAGTGACATGTGCATTGGTGACATTGAAGCTTGACTACTGTAATGCACTCTACATGGGGCTGCCTTTGAAAAAAGTTCAAAAACTACAGTTGGTCAAAACTGCAGCAGCCAGAATGTTAACTGGAGCACGGTGCAGGAGGCATATCACCCCTGTGCTTTATCAACTCCACTTGCTCCCAATTTGTTTCCAGGCCCAATATAAGGTGCTGGTTTTGACCTTTAAAGCCCTAAACAGCCTTGGACCAGTGTACCTGAGGGACTGCTTATGTCCATATGTTCCTACTCTGGATTTAAGATCATCTGCCTCTGGTCTCCTCTGTGTACCTGGATTGAAAGATGTTAGACTGACAGGCACGTGGAAGAGAGCCTTTTCAGTTGTGGCTCTGGAATTCCCTGCCTCAAGAAGCCTGCTCTGCTCCCTCCCTCCCTGAAGGTTTTCCAGAAACTTGTGAAAAATATCTTGTTCCGGACAACCATTGGGAGGAACTGACAGGTGAGCCAGACATGGCTTTTACGCTCTTTATTTTTAATTTTTATCTTTTGAGTCCTTTTAGTATCACTCCACCATAGATCTATGCATATTTATACACATGTATGTATGTGTATATACAATATATACAATATGGATATTGTATTTTAATTGTACCTTATGTATTTTAATTTACTGTAATGTTTGTGTTTTTATTGTGTTTAATTTTATTATGTATGTGTGTGATTTTATTGTAAGCCACCCTGAGTACCCTATTGTAGGGTAGAAGAGCAGGAAATAAATAAAACATGCATACATACATAAAGAGATCGCAGAGACAGACAGACAGGTAGACACAGATATTGCACTCCAGCCCAGCCTTTGCATATCAGGGGATTACAGAATCAGCAAGGAATAAAAACTAAACAGTTCTCCAATAGTGCAGGAAGTAGGTTTGTAGGGCTGGGTTAGTATTCCCCCCCCCCAAAAAAAATAATGTTGTATGAGTGCACAAAGCAAATTAAAAACATAAAGATACCACAGTTTTGCTATATTACTGGTAGACATGGTCTTCATACACAGCATTTATTAAGCAGACTTTAAATGTGAATACTAAAGTGAAACATATAGTGCACTATTTTCATAAAGCAATTCGTCAATAATAACAGGGCATTCAAATGGAATATTGGATTCATACAGGATAAGCCATAATAACATTTAAGGCTTTCAGTCAGCTCCAGCATAGTTCCCATAAAAACAAGGCATGCTCAACCTAAGCATGTCAGATTTTTAGACTGGAAAATTTCTCTCTCATTACTACTTTTGATTATTTTCAGATGTTTTTTGGTTTAGAGGAAATCCTTTCCCAACTCTCCATGTGCTACTTTCATTGTGCCAGGTGATTATTGCTAGTACAAACAGACAAGCAGGATCACCACAGGTGGCACAGCAGCTATTCATAAAGCCAGCAGCAATAGCCAAACCACTTCCTAAATTGGGGTGGGGGTGGGGTGGGAAAAGATAATGGACTTCCCCAAACTGGGGGGGGGAATAACCCCAAAAATAAGGGGAATGGAAGAGAAGAATTAACGGCAAAGCAAATAAAAAATGGAGATGTTTCCTCTCAGTGTTAGTTTCTGTGAAGGACAAGATGTGGAAGTCTCCACGTGAACAAATAGCCCCTGGAAGCCAAAGCTGTTCACATGTGCACTCAGTTCCAAGAGATAATGCATACTGAAAACAAAAAACTGCAGTGCCATTGTAAATCCAAGCCAAATGCACTACTACCCATCTGGCCATGGCACTGCAATGAGAAGCCCCCTATATCTCTCAGCTTTGTAAGATCCTGACACCCAGCAGTTCACCCAGTCAACAGAGGATCTGACCAAATCAAGCTGCAAAAAGCAGAAGAAAGTCCTCAGGAAGGTTTCCTATCGGCCTGACAAGTCATCTACGTCTAAAACATTTGATACAGGGAGCTCAAAAGGATGAAACATGGAGCCAGGTAGAGCAACATATTTGAGCAGTGAGCCCTATGGTGGCTAGATCCTGGTTAGCTCCAGTGTGATTCTTTTCTCTTCCTTCATAACTCATCAGCTTAGGTCTGATAGATACAGGGGACCCAGGACAGCAGCAGTGGGAAACTTCTGGCCTTTGGGCAAATCATGGCCCCCATGGGGTCCAATTTGGCCTGCAAGGCCTTTTTCCCTAAATGATGCCCACCTTCCCATCAGCTGACATCACTAGTGACATCAGCTGATGGGAAGGACAAACAGTTTAATCCTATATTAGTTGTGAAATCCTGTTGCCAACAGTGAACAAGATCACATAGCCAAGGCAGCAGGATTTAATCCCTGCTCATCATCTGAGCAGGGATTAAAGCCTTTCACAAAAGCCCCATTTGAAGCAGCTCTCATGCATGAGCTACTTTGAAGAGGCCTTTGCAAAGGCTTTCAGACAACTCTTGTGCTCCCATTTGCTCAAATGGAAGCATGAGGACTGTCTTAAATTCTTCTGCAAGTCTCCCCCACCTCCCTTGTTAACTCTGCAATACAGACTACCCTTGAAGTGCCTCCTTGCCCTAGGATAGTCTAACTGCTAGACCAGCCTTTCCCAACCAGTGTGCCTCCAGATGTTGTTGGACCACAATTCCCATCTTTCCTGACCATTGGCAATGCTGGTTGAGGCTGATGGGAGTTGTGGTCCAACAACATCTGGAGGCACACTGGTTGGGAAAGGCTGTGCTAGACCCTAGCATGAGGGCATCCATGCAGGGCACAGTAGCCCTGTTTTAGCACTAGCATAAACAGAGTGGGTGGGTTGTGCCCTGTGTCATTAAAACCCAGGATTAGGAATGGGTACAAAAACCTGAACAGTCTTGTTTAGTGCCAACTAAGGTAGAGCTATTCGGCTATACTTTGTTTCCTTGCACAGGATACAATATCAGCTGTTGAAACACAATGTTTTGTGCTGCAACAGATGCCAAAGGGAACAAGCTGTTTATTTTAAATGGGACTCACCAAGCTACGTTGTTTCATCCAGTTTTTGGAGTTCTTTTTTTTAAAAAACACTCTTCTTCATTCTCCCATAGCTTTGAAGACCCAGTGTTTGTAAGAGTGTTTCAACTTAAAGGTAAAGGTGAAGGTGTCCCCACACTTATAGTGTGAGTTGTTTCCGACTCTTATGGTGACGTCTTGCGACGTTTACAAGGCAGACTGTATATATGGGGTGGGATTGCCAGTTCCATCCCCGGCCTTTCTTTACGCCCCAGCATATGCCAGGTACTCATTTTACCAACCACGGATGGATGGAAGGCTGAGTGGACCTCAACCCCTTTTACCGGAGATTCGACTTCCTCCTTCCGTTGGAATCGAACTCCGGCCGTGAGCAGAGCTTTGACTGCGTTACTGCCGCTTACCACTCTTAATTTTTCTTCTTAACATGAGAAATCCTTCTTTGGATGCTGCAATTGCCAAATTAATATCCTTCCTCACAAATCTAACAATGGGAACAATAGCAGCAGCAGTGCATAAGGGGTGTGTATGTGGAGCAGCCGTGGCATTGGATTCACCAGAACAGGGGTGGGCCAGAGGTCAGGGGAGTTCCAGTTTGCCAAAGCAGCAACTGTGGGATATTGACACCATCAACCCAGAGCTCCCTCAACCTTGCCCCGCCTCCACTTCGACTCATCTCCATCCTGGTGAACATAGTACTGCCATTGCCAAGAGAGGGAATGAAATTGTTGGAGGGGGAATGAAAAACCAACAGGAAGGTAAATTGAATGGAGAATACTAGAAGAGGCATAGAAACAGGGAAAACAACAAAGTCTTTGAAAACATATGCCATAATAAAATTTGTTAGGAGCCTTATTATTTTTTATCTGACTGGTAAACTGTCCTACCAGTGGAGGATGAAATATATATCACAAGTAATAAAATGAATACAAGTTATTTAAATATGAATGTGTCCATAAATGTACAAAAGTAGTATATGACACATTATGCTGTAACCCAAGTTTTATCCTTGTCCTCATCTCTTTGTAGTTCCTATGTATAATTTCTGAGTTGTCTGTTTTGTAATTATTTTTTTTAAAAAAATAATATATTATGTGATCAATAAGATAAAGTACTTGAACAATTACTAATATTTACCTGTCTTAGCTAACATATACATGTAAGTATAAATTCCAATAAATACTGTATTATCTACTATAGTGTTATCTACTATCCAATCTTTAAAACATCAAATTTCTAACATAAAGCACTTTCTTCTTTTTATATTTCACTACAAATTTATCTTGCAACTTCTGCAGATTTTCACAAAACCATCTAATCCTTCTCTATTCCCTAAATTCAGTTATTTATCCAATGCATTATTGTTGTTATATAACATTAACACATACGAAAATTAAATACAGAAATCTAACTTCTGAAATGTGACTTAGAACAGACTCACTGAAATCTTGTTAGTCATTATTAACTTAAAACCACACATTTCAATGGATTTACTCTGAGTATGTATTACCTGCCCTGAGACCTTATGGTAAAGGGCAGGTAAGATGTCCAAGAAACAAAATAAAAATAAATAAAACACAATAAATTAGTCAGATACCACACTTTTAAATCAATCAATGAATAAATAAAAAGAGGTAACTGTTTTAATTATTTCATATGAAATTCAGATTATATAGAAGAAAATATTGTGCAGTTCATGAAGAACATTCTTCTCGGTTATTTTCATATCTTCAAAACCAAGAAGCAGAGCTGACCACAGGAACAGTTTCCAATAAAGGATACAAAATAATAGACAGAAAAGTGTGGCTAGGAGGTTCTAAAAGAGGTTGTGCTTTCTTTAACCCAGCAGCAAATCTTCAAGTTAAATATACTGTAATCACGCCAGTGATTAGTTACTGCTCAGTCTCCTCTCTCCAGCCCAGAAATTAGTCTGCTAGAAACCCAGATAGCTGAGCCAATGGTCACGCTTTATCATACCATGAGTTTGCGAGGCCAATCTGAAGAAAGCTACATGTGTTCTATATTAGGGGAAAATACCTAATTTACATTACCTTAATTTACAGAACTATAAAAGCTCTGTATTTAAAGCACAATAACATAAATATTAGCATGATAAAAATTTTAAGACTGCAATCCTAAACACACTTACTAGGAAGTAAACCTCACTATACACAGTGGTTACAACTCAGTAAACATGTGCAGGATTACACTGTACAAATAGTGGCACAATTTACACAAATCTATGGAAACATTGGCTATATACTTTTCAGGATACAAAACAGGCAAATTACCAGTATTGTTTTACTATTTTATCATTAAGCACCTACTATGTTTGTACAATCCACAAAAGAGATCTTTATTCTACAAAAACTGATTATACATGATTACTGAACAAGGTCTTGTCCTCTTGCTCTTTGCTTGTAGCATGGAGCCTCTGACGAGAATCTGAGGAAGTTCAGGCTGTGACATCAAGATCTGACCAACTCAAAACCATTTTGATCCTGAATTTATGGAGCAAATAATGCTGTGTTTGCAAGATGAGAAACGTTTAGATAATAGGTAACATGGGTTATTGCCACCCTACTATTGATAAACAGTTCCCATGAGGTAAGGTGGGGTGGGGCAGTGCAACAGTTGTTCAGTTTATCCTTTTTATACAGTCTGCGGCATTTTACATATTGTACTTTTGCTAATAATGTCTTGGTTGTTTATAATTTAAGGATTTATTGTAACTGATGAGGCTAATTTTGTTTTATTGTTATTTCTGATATTTTGTTAATATTGTCTTGTAATATTACATTTGAAATGGACTCCTGCATTTTGTTAATTGTTTGTTTTAGTTATATTTTGCACTGTTATAGAATGACAAGTATGGGTTTTGTTGTATAGTTTGTCATTTCTGTGAGTTGCAAGCCACCATGAATATAGTAATGTAGAGAGGTGGCACTCAAATGAAAAATGAAGCTTGCCATCTATATTCTGTTCCATAGCTTTTTTTCCCTATACTTTACTAAGGCTGTGATCCTATGCCCACTTAGCTGAGAGCAAGTCTCACTGAATGCAATGGGACATACTTCTGAGTAAATATGCAAAGGATGGTGCTGTACACTGAACTACACTGTGAAGAAGCACCTGCCTTTGTTATCTATCTAACTGGCAGACACAAGCGTTCATAAGAAACCCACAGAAAGACCAAGTAAAAGAAGGGAAGTACACCTGTTACTTACCTAAAGAGAAAATATTTCTTGCAGAAGAGTCTCACAGACATGTCACAGTATTTTATACCTCATTTATCTCTCATCTAATAAAAGGAGCTCAGAAGAACAGCCAGTTTGTTACTAAACAAGCAGCAGAGATTACAGCCATGTCAGCTCAAAATAAATATGACTGACAATTTGTGTTCCCTATATCCTGTTAGTGCTAACTAAATGTTAAATAGAGTAATACTAGTAGCAGCAGTACTAGCAGTAGTGTTCTTAGAAGGAAAGGGGATTGCTATATGAATTAATAGAGGTTAAATCAATGACTTCACTCTAGCTGCATAATCTAGGGTTGCAGGATGAATTCCAAACATGCAATCCCTCATAATTAGCATGAATAGTCTAACCCACTTTGGATAGAAATGGTTGGTGAAATTCACCAATAGCAAAGAAACTTGGGAAATCGGGGAGGAGGAAGAAGACTCCCTTGTCACTAAGTAATAGATCCAGGGATGTAGACCCCACTGAAGAAAAACAGAAACCAGTGCTATTAGGCACAGGTCATGGGAAGCATAGAGTGGGGACAAAGCAATAGAGGAGTAGAGCTGGCAGCATGAGGTTAGATGTCAAACGCTCCCACAAGCAAGGAGAAGCCAAAATGTTAAGAGACAAAACACCATCCAGAGGGAAAGCAAGCTGATCCAGGAAGCTGCCCTCCATACATTGACTTGTAAGACCTCATCTTGCTCAGGAGAGCAAAAGACTACCCTGAGTTGGATCATCTTCTTACCTCAGAGGTCTTTTTAACTCAAGACCTGTTACTGCTCTGCACCCCCTGATTTAAATATTAGTGGTTCATTGTTAGCTAGCAAATACATTTCTTATTCCCCCCCCTCTTAAACCACAAACAGTGAACAGTTGTTTACTAGGAAGAATATAATTTACCACTTTCTCTTAAACAAACTCACCCTCAAACAGAAAGCAGTAGCCCTCCAAGGTATAGGGGGTTGGTGATTCTCTGTTGTCCCCATCCACCACACCTCAATAGTATAAGTCAGTCATTGCAATGCTCCATACAAAGTACTGATTGAATACTATACAAAATAATTGGATTTAGAGCTTAAGATCTAAAATATGTTAAGCAGGTTTCATACAGCTTAACAGAAATATTGAGAGGTGCTCCTTGACTGATTTTTCACCTTAAAAGATTCTTTAAATTCCCAGCTTAAACACAGTATAACAAAAGACAGCAAGATGTAGAATACACAGAGCAATGTGCACACACTTCAGTTGGACTTAAGCACATTACATGTTTTGCTGCCTTTAAAAAGAAGGCATGTTTTCTTCCCACACAGTTCCTATTTAGCACTAGAGTACTGAACTAAAGGACACTTTGATTTTAGGTACATTCCCTTCCTCCAATGTTTAGTTCTTACCTCTTTCACATTGAGGGCCTGTAAATCCATATACACATGCACAACGGTTAGGTCCAATGCAGCGACCACCATTCTGGCATCCATTTTCACAGACAGCTGTGTTTTAAATTAGAAAAACAACATAATGACGTACTTGGCTGTATAGAAAGTTCTACAGAATAAACTAATAAAATGGATGCTTTAATCATCATTATGCCCAAAATGGTAACCAAGTGACACTTGCAAGGAGAATTTAGAATAGCTTTAATGAGAAATTACCGGCTTCTAAGCTTGAGATGTCTTGTGCTTGCTATCAAGTACTGATGAAATGCAATTTTTGGTGGAAAAGTGTGTGTTGTATGCATGTGCCTTCTGCAGCCTCAAGCGACTACCCGGTCCTTATTCACTCAAAAGTAAGCTTCAACAGGGCTTACTCTCTGCTCAGGGTTCATCACTGATAACTATAGAGAGGTTCCTCCCGACAGATAGACCTTTGAAGTTGTTAGTTGTGATGCACTCTGGGCTCCCTCAAAGCAGGGAGAGTGGGGGGGTGCAGTCTAATTAACATGAAAATGTTCTTCATGCCATGGTGTCCAGTGGGATTTACTCCCCTGCATATGTGCGCAGGCTGCAGCCTCAAATGACTACCCACTCCCTCTTTCCCTCCCTCCCTCCCTCCCTCCCATAACTCACCTGTTTCCCCCAACTGTCCCCCTTTACCCCCAGCCATTTCTACTTGCGTAAGGAAGAGGGATGTTGCTGCACGCACGTTCACACATACACACCAGCTGTGTTTTCAAAAATGTTCTTTTTCCCCATGTTTTTTTTCTTTTTATATCTAAGGCTTCAATCCAAAACATGTCTACTCAAAAGTAAGCCCCAAACCCCTCCAGTCATTATCACCTTTCTCTCTTCCCCAAACCTTCCTACTTCCCTCAATCAAGAGGCATTTCTGTTTCATTAACTGGAGTAATTTCATTGTTTCTTGTCAATTGCATGCCCCTCCCTGCAGCCCAGAGAGCATGGGGTGAAATTGACATGAAGCGGGGGGGGGAGGGAGTGAAAGTAAGCTGATCTAGCAGCAGGCAAAGCCTCTCTTTTCCTGCCCAATCAGCTGATGGGGATGGGAGGGGGAGCTAAAAATCAGGGAACATGAAGAAGAGGAGATCAGGTTCCCTCCCTCCCTCCCGACAGACAGACAGACAGACAGACAGACAGAGTCTCTCTCTCTCTCGTGCGTGCGCGCGCACGCACGCGCACACACACACACGCGCGCGCGCGCGCGCACACACGCACACACACGCACGCGCGCACACGCACATGCGCGCACACACGCACACACGCGCACATGCACACACACGCGCACGCGCGCACGCACGCGCGCACGCACGTGCACACGCGCACACACGCACACACGCACACACACTATAAGTTGTGTTCTTTTCCTCCCAGTCTGAAACAACCCAGACATTTATTTTGCTTACCCTGGGGGGAGGGCATTAACGTTGCCCTTTTGCACATCCACAAACCTGCATTAACCTTAATGGAGAGGAAGGGGGGGGAAGGAAGGCTAGAGCAGCCAGAAGTGGCTGGTTAAGGTGATGGGAGTGAAATGGAATTCTTGGGGAGTTTACTGGGCAGAGAAAGGGGAGTATCTGCAAGTTACAATCCACACACACCCCAGCAAGTAACATCGGAGTAAGGTGACTACATGGGAGGAGTGCTGTGAAGCAAAGTCGTTTTTTCCTTACTTTTCGGATTTTCAGCAGGTTGGTTTGATTCGCATTTAAAGGGAAATGCAGCAACAGCCTTCCCTTTCCAAGAAAGGTCATGTGATCACTGCAAATTAAAGAGGGATGCAGGGAGGCTCGATCTCACATTAAACTGCCATGTGAATGAGCCCTAAGAAGTAAATCTCCCTGAGTTCAATGATGCTTACTTCCAGATAAGCAGGTACAGGATTGCAGTCTTACTTTTCAGTAGATATGTATAGGAATGTGCTTTAACTAATTTATTGGACCATGTCCTTTTATAGTTAGGGGCACACTTTTTTCAGATATATGGTGAGCAGTGAAACATGCACAGATAGACATATGCTGGTCCAATGGAAGGGGGGAGGGGGAATCTTATTCAAAGAATAAAAGATAAAGGAGCACATCCTAACAGCAGAAATTCAATTAATGAGTCAGTCAACTGACATCAGTGAACCTGATGGGAGAATGAGAGGTGGAGCCCAACACAGCAATCATAAAACTGCAGCGAGAAGTTACATGGACTACACAACATTTAACACGCACTGCTTCCAATGGGAAAAAAACACCCTGATAACATATCTAGATCAGAAGCAGGGAACCTGTGGTCCTCCAGATGTTGCAGGACTCCAACTACCATCAGCCCCAGCCAGCAAGGTCAATGGTCAGGGATAACGGAAGCTGCAATCCAGCAACATCCGAAGGCCACAAATTTCCCACTCCTCTTCTAGATGCAGTCTAACTGAATGTCTTATTCAGATATAATTTTCATCACGTAAGTGGAATACTTCAAAGACTACATGAGCAAATTGCAGTCTACTATTTCTCAAAAAAAGTAAACATTGTATAAGAATTTCTTGCTGATAATTATGTGTGAATTAATCTTGCAAATCTATCTGAAATAACTATTTGTATTGCACAATAATCAAAGCTTAAATTTGCTGACCTGCTATGTGAAAACAGGATCAGTTCAGTTTCTTTTTATACCCCTACGTTTTCTAAATGGGCCGCTAGGAAAACAAGCATTTACATACAGCAGTACCCATTCCCCTCCCCTCCATATCCGGCCACCTCAGGGGACAAGACATGTGCCTGCAGTGCCACAATGTCTGGGAACAGAGGGGATAAAAAGCACAAATGCAGATAGCAGGAGGTGGTGAGGAATATCCAAAGAGAAAGAATGAAGGAAAAGTCTGTGATGACAAGATCAGAGTTAGTGTAGCTTGGGAGGGGGATTACAATGTAATGAGTCTTGTGCTAAAAAAAAAAGTGAATAGTTTAAAATCTGTTCTGCATAAATCAAGGCTCACTTACAGTTTCAGGCTACAAGACTGTGTTACCAAATCTTTAAGATTATGTATTTCACAAAAAAATTAACATGTTAACACCATGTTTCCAAGAAGAGAACAGAAAACTACACTACACTAGAACGACAACTCACATCATTCCTGACCACTGGTCATACTGGCTGGGGCTGTTGGTAACTGTAGTCTAAAACATTTGGAGGACATCAGGTTGGGGATGGCTGCTATACCATGTACATTTTCGATTGTGGCCCCCACCCTCTGGAATTCCCTTCCTTTCGACCTTCGCCATGCCCCCTCCCTGATAGGTTTCCGCCGGGCCCTGAAGACCTGGCTGTTCAGGCAGGCCTATGGGATCTCTGGGATGGGTTAGTTTTTAATGTGGTTATTAATCTGAAGAATGGGGTTTTAGATGAATTGTGGTCCTCATTGATTTTATTGTATTGTATTGTATGTTGTACGTCCCCTAGAGTGGCCGTTAACTCGGCCAGATAGGCGACTCAAAAATAAAATTTTATTATTATTATTATCTTTGTTTCACCAACAAAGGAACGTGTTGCATTTTTGCCCTCATACTTGGTTACCATTGTGGCCAACAGCAACCATGGAAAATGTTATAAAAAGAGTGTGTGTTCAATGAATGAGTGAATGCACACAAGCAACATTCACACTATGCATTTATTTCACTATTATTCCACTTTAACAGTCATGAATTCTCCCAAAGAATCCTGGGAAAGTTAGTTTGCGAGGGGTGCTGAGAGTTCTTAGGAGACCTCTATTCTCCTCACAGAACTACAGTTGCAGAGTGGTATGATAGTCAGTCCCCCTTCCCAGATAACATTGGGAACCATAGCTCTGTGAGGGGAATAGGGGTCTCTGAAAAACACTCAGCACCCTTCACAATCTCTGTGTCCCAGGATTCTTTGCAGGAAGCCATGATTGTTGAAAGTGGAATAATAGTGGAATAAATGGATTGTGTGAAATTGGTCCTAGCATAGAACAGAAGAAGAATGGGCCTGAGTGATTTTATGTAAGTATATTCTGTACCCTGCCCTGGAATCTATTGTGATGAAAGATTTATTTGTTTAATAAATTTAAATAACAGCCACATGTTGGTTATGCTTTAAGTTGGATTCCTGCATTGAGCAAGGAGTTGGATGCGATGCCTAGGGCGGCAAACATACAAAACAATAAAAAGAAAAATATGCTAAAAACAAACAAAAACATTCCAAAACACAGTTAAAAATATTGTAAAAGACAGTTTAAAACATTTTTCCATCAGTTATTTTCATGTTGCCAGGAACAGTCCCCTTCAGCCATCAAATGCCTGGGTAAACAAAAATATTTTCAAATTCCTCCTGAAAGTCAATAATGATGGGGACAGACACATCTCATGTGGGAGGGCATTCCACAAATGGGGAGCCACCACTGAAAAGGCCCTGTCACAGGTCAGAGCATTACAGTAGTCCAAAAGGGTAGCCACCAGTGCATGAACAACTGAGGCCAGGCTATCCTGGTCCAGGAACAGCCATAGCTGGTGAATCAGTCTCAGCTGGGATATGCACTCCTAGCCACAGAAGCCACTTGGGACAAGCTGAAATCCAAGAGTACTCCCAGACTTTGAACCTACTGCTTCAGGGGGAGTACAACCCCTCCCAGAACAGGTCATACACTTAATTCTAGGACATGGGAACCACCTACCCACAGCACTTCTGTCTTATCAGGATTCATTCTGTTTCTTGGATGCCATCCAGCCCATCACTACCTCTAGACACTTCTCTAACAGCCTCTCTTGATTCAGATGGAATGGAGAGATAGAGCTCTGTGTCATCAGCATACTGGTGACGCCATGCTCCAAATCCCTGCACGACAGCTCCCAATGGTTTCATATAGATGTTAAATAAGCACAGGGGACAGAATGGACCCTTGTAGGACTCCACAGGCCAAAAGCCATGGAGCCTAGTAACTATCTCCTTGCACTATTTTCTGGTAGCAGTCCTGTAGGTAGGAACAGAACCAATGCAATACAGTACCTCCAGCTCCCACCTCCTTCAGTCACTCCAGAAGGATACCATGGTCAATGATACCAAAATTGGCTGAGAGGACTAAGACCTCTGGATCCAGGTAGAACATCATCAAGAGGAGTCGCATCACTACCTCTTTCAAGGCAGTGGACGTAACTTCTTCCCATAGTGAAGAATCCAGTTAATTCCATTCTACTAGATTTTACCAACCATGATGGGCAGGTATCAAGAGGGCACATAGTTGGCCTCACTGCTGCAAGCATCCTGTCCACATACCCGGACTGCAACAACAGAAACTGATGCCAGAAACTATAAGTTAATGGTGTTCTAGGGACCTCCCACAAGCTTGAAGCAACTGTGGCATCAAATTCAGCATGAATCAATTTCCCCCTCAAAGTGATTTGCAAATCTGTCATAATAGGCTATTGAGTGATACATTGTTAATGATAGCACACTGGTCTGGACCAGCTGGTTTACAACTCTAAACAGCTCTGTTGGGTGATTCACTGAGGATGCAACATAGGACAGGAGACATGCTCTCTTTGCTGCTGCCATTGCCATGTGGTAGGAACAGCTATGTACTCATACCTCTCTTTGATCAGATTCACACCAGGATTTGCACTGCCTGTGCTCTAGCTGAGGCCTGGCCTGCTTCATCGCCCACAGCTCCTCGATAAACTAAGGAGCCTCTCAGACTCCCTTTGGCCAGAGAAGGTGCAGAGGAGCTATCACGTTGTTGTCCCACAGTGAAACTACAGCCTTTACATGAGCACCAGCCATGCTACCTGGAAAATCCCCCAGAGCATTCAGAAATCCTTCAGATTTCATAAGTCTCCAATACAACTGGTCCTCCACCCCTGCAGGGGGGTCAGTCACAGCCAATCCAAATGGGTAATGAGGTAATATTCACCCCCCATAAGTAGACACAGCAGTTTAAAATGGCCAACAAGTTTCAAGCCACAGATGGCCCTTCATCAGGCAGTTTTGTAAGTTTTATAAAATGCACCTGTGAACAGGCAGGGACATTTATCTAGGGTTTTTTCCCAAGTTTTGTTTATTTATTTATTATTTGATTTATATCCCACCCTTCCTCCCAGCAGGAGCCCAGGGTGGCAAACAAATACTAAAAACACTTTAAAACATCATAAAAAGACCTTAAAATACATTAAAACAAAACCAACTTTAAAAACATTTTTAAGAAAAGCTTTAAAAACATCTTTTTTAAAAAAAAGGGTTAAAAACATTATTAAAGAAAACATATTAAAAGCAATTCTAACACAGACGCAGCCTGGGATAAGTCTCAACTTAAAAGGCTTGTTGAAAGAGGAGAGTCTTCAAAAGGCACCTCAAAAGATAGCAGAGATGGTGCCTGCCTAATATTCAAGGGGAAGGAATTCCACAGGGTAGGTGCCACCACACTAAAGGTCCATTTCCTATGTTGTGCAGAATGGACTTCCTGATAAGATGGTATCTGCAGGAGGCCCTCACCTGCAGAGCACAGTGATCGGCTGGGTATATAAGGAGTAAGACGGTCTTTCAGGTATCCTGGTCCCGAGCTGTACGGGACTTTGTACACCAAAACTAGAACCTTGAACTTGGCCCGGTTGTTCTGTTCTTATACACGCATGTTAAGAAAATACAAATTTTGAATAAGCATGAGAGTGAAAAAGGAACTTCAGAGGGTTAGTTGTGTCAGCAACAAAAACAAAGAGCTTTGTGGCACCTTAAATACAGAGGGTTATAACCAATGATATCACTCACCTGATGGTAAAGCTTCTGTCAGTGGAACATGGAAGGAAGAAATTGTCAATGATTCTCTCTTCCCCCTGCAGCCTCTGCCTCCCTCCGCACCTGTTCTGGAGGGTCCTCCAATCCTCCAGAGCAGACTTAGGGAGGGTTCTGGTGCTGCAGGGGGAAGGAGGAAATCACTAAAGATTGCTTCCCTCACTGTTACCTTGTTGGAATCCTTGCCACCATCCACTTCCAGACTGTGGCTATTTCACAGGTGGGATTTAGTCACATACTGGCAAATTCATATTGCATAATTAAAGTGGATTTGGCTCTACTGCACAACAAGATTCCGAAAACAAAAACCCTCAGAGAAAATGTGGGATGACACCTGCTTGATGCTATGCCACACAGCCTCTCCACAAACAAGACAGTGTGAATACTCAACAAACAGTTAATCTGGAAGCAACCACTGTTGGTCACGACCCTAACAATGTTATTATGGCATCAGCCGAATATCATTATTTTAAATTGGCTTTGATCCTCTTTTAGCTATCAGTTTGAATGGTTTTAATATTGGATATAGTTTAATTCTATTTTAATGTAGATTTTGTATGTTTTATGTGTTTTTATCTGGAAGCTGCCGCAAGTTCCAGTGTTGGAAGGATGGCAGGATATAAATAAATAAATGAATAAATAAATAATAATAAGCCATCAAGTGCATGAAGTGTTGTTCTGCATGAGGGTGGGGGTAACAGGGGTAGAACTGTAAACAGTGAAGTGAGAGGGAAATAAAATGCACAGAAGTACGGGCAGCAATAATAATGTAATTAAAATCAGTAATTTGAAAAAGCAATTGCCTTTTGTTGATTATGTAACTTGTGCATCTCAGAATAGACTGCAACAAAATACATGTTGCTTTTATTTATATTCTAAAGTGGAAAATTATGACAGCATATAGACTTCCTTTCTTATTACAGGTTATTGACTCTTTTGCTTATTCAAAGTTTGCATTTTCTTAACATATATATTCCAGAATAGACCTTGAAAAAGGAAAAATTGCCCTATCTATTTTCTTTGTTTTTCCACCACACAATTGTCCATTTGTATTTGAAATACTTTGGGTTTTTTGAGCTAATCTATTTTGAACTCTGGAAAAAATAGTTTCTGCAAGAACTTGGAGACCATTCTTGTGCTAGGTCATTCTGGGAACTTCCCTTTTGCTGAACTGCAATTAAGAGATACCCTAAAATGAAATAAACTGAAGTTCATTCACTAGTACATATTGTAGTACAATCTATAAAGTGTGAAAAGTATCTGCATCTTTAATAGTTTCACTGTTACACAGCAGATTGCAAGCATAAGAGGTTCCACTGTCTTAACAACTTCCTAAAGCAACAGCTAGAAGTGATTTGGTCTGAATATTTTTAGGCAGTTTTTCAACTCAGACCCCCATAGCTTATGGTCAGGTTTTGAAAGCATTCAGCTTTCCTGTGCCAAAACAACATAGAAGCAGGGAGTGAATAAATCACTTATACTAAAGGAAAAAAGGAGGGCAGAACTTTGAAGTATGCTAGAACTATCCCCTTATATTACAAGGGAAAATACATAAAAATGCACTGTTATCTTGGGACATTCTACTCTTTATCAGGTCTCATTAAATTGAATTACCTTTTACTCATCTATGCACGTAGGACAACACTTCTGTGTTTTTTGTACAATGAATGAATTACGATACCATGTGGAACATTATTTTTAAATCTCAAGTACAGTATATTTAACTAATGTATACATTGCGATAATCTAAAAGAATAATATTTGTCTAATTTTTATGTGAACTGCAATTCAGTGTACACAAGTGGGATCTACAACATAATGCTGCAGTGTGGAGTGCTCCTGTTTACTGATCCAATCTGTCAGCCATGCCCTTCTCATGGGTATTTCATGACACACACAGAGATTTTTCATTCCCCCCCCCCATCCAACTGTCAGTCAGAATTCCATGGCCACACTCATTGGGTTGTTGGTGAGGTCCCCCGGTTGGGCTTTTTCCCCCTAAAGTATTTTGTATTTTAATTAACTGAAAATCATGTAACTGAAATAAAAAGAGCAAGGGCAAGCAGAGCAATGGAACAGCAGAGAGAATGAACATAGGAAGCTGCCTTATACAAAGTCAAATAAATGGTCCATACAGCTCAGTATCATCTACAGAGACTGGCAGCAGCTCTCCAAAGTTTCAGACTGGAGTATCTCCCAGCCATTCCTGGAGATGTCAGGGATTGAACCTGGACCTTTTGCTTGCAAGACAGATGCTTACCACTGACTCACTGCCCTTCCCCAAAACCTTGAACATAGGAAAGTGCCTTATACCAACTACCAAGTCAGATCATTGATCCATCTAGCTCAGCACTGTCTACACTACTGTTCTTCAGCCTTGGGTCCTAGATGTTGTCAGACTACAACTCCCATAAATCCCAGTCAGCTTAGCCATTGGCCAAGGATGATGAGAGTGGTAGTCCAACAACATCTGGGGACCCAAGGTTGAAGAACAGAGGTCTACACTGACTGGCAGTTGCTCATCATGGTCTGAAGACTGGAATCTGTCCCAGCCCTACCTAGAGAAGCCATGGATTGAACCTGGGACCTTCTGCATGCATCACAGATACTCTACCACTGAACCATGAAAAGAGGAGGGATGGAGCAATAAGCTACAACATGAAAAATAACAGAGAGATCTTTGGGGCCAGCAAAGGGAGAAAAGGGGAATTCTGTCCAACTAGTACCTACCCTTCTTTCCCTAAGTTCCGATTATATCACTCTTTCTATATGGACAATAAAGACTAGTCAAGCATACTCAGACATAATACCAAGCAGTGGTTTGGTGTTAAAATGAATGAGCAGTCAAGCCTTGATATTGCACACACTCTCCTCTCTCTCATACGTTTGCATGCTGCAATTTCTAAACTGGATTAATCACAAATCATACTTTGCTGTTGCATCGAAACATGGTAACCTGAGCAAACTATAGTTTGTTCTTAAACCAGAATCAAATCATGGTCTGGGATCTTGGTTTACAGTCAAATGATGGTTTGCTAAGAGTCCAGAAGGAAGTTTGGAAATTGTGGCATATGAACTTGGAAGGGGGGAAGAATGAGAGCGGAACAGAAGTGTCCAAGGCTATGCTCTACTTGTAGTAGTAATGCCAAACCATGATTGATATTATATTTGAATGCATCCTACATACTCTGTTTTCTACATTTCTGATTTCATGAGAATGAAAAGGAATTCTAGCTGCTCTGGAATGCATTCCACTCCCTTCCTCCACAAAATCAGCTAAGCAGCAGCAGTAGGCAAAGGCAGTACCACTTGTGTGAGGCTCTGTGTTAATCTACCTAAATCCTGGTACCAGTGCTTGTAGACAAAGAGATTAGAAATTGGCCTTTGGAATCTTTTACATTCTATCCAAGGAGGATCAAAGCCTGCTTTGGGAAACAAAGCCTTTGCTTACTTCTTCATTAGTATCTATCATTGGCTGTCTGAACAGCCTGCACAGAATGAGAAGGGGGGTTATAAATTCAGTAAATGAAGGAAATGTATGTTATAAATTGAGTAAACTCCAGTTCTGCCTGCTGTTCCATAAGTCATCCCCTACCTTTTGGGGCAAGCTGTAATTTGTGAAACAAAGTGTCTATAGAGTCACAGCCACTCGTTTTCACAGATGGCAGTACAGCTTTATAAGGAATGGAAAGGAACATTCTACAGAACAGAGATTCAGCAGAGGTACACATGAACAACTACTCCTCTATCTCACTGTGAAGTCTGAGCTTCTTCAATTTAACATGGAACATTTTGAATCCTACTCTCATCCCCATTCTACTCCTCAAAGGTCCTGTTAAATAAACTACACAATATGTTACACTGGCAAACTAAATAATTAGGGATTCTTTTTAGCTGTTTTTAAGAACATTCTCTTGAAAAGAACATGTTTGTGTGCTTCATAGCAACTATGGAGCAGTGTCTGGAGTTTTGTGATTGGAAGGAAGAAACCCAAATTCAAATAATATATAAGCAACATTAAAACATACTTTAATGTGCACACTGTTGTTTTTAAGTCCAATGAATCAACTCTATAAAAGGGTCATTTAATCATTTTTGGGGACACCCAATTTTTAAATTTCCATTACAGTCCTAACAGAACTTATTCAACAGAATGATATGAGTAATAAACTGATCCTGTGCAGATGATACTCTTTGTATGGCATTCTAATATGGGACCTTCTCCTTCTTTACAGTCCGTAATTATAAAATCAATAAAGCTTTGTCAAGTGTTCCTTGACAGGTAGCCACAATTATTCCGTTGAACCCTTCACAATAAACTAGTCTTCTGGTTCCCTCCAGATGTTTTGGAATATAGCTATGCTTAGGTAGCTGAGGCTGGTGAAAGTTGTGGTCAAAAACATCTGGAGGGTACCTTGTAGGGGAAGGCTCCACTAAACCTTCCCTCAAACTGCATACCGTTTTCTAACACAGACCACAGAATTCTCAGTGCAGACCATGCATTGTTATACAATACTACTAATGTTGCCCATACAGATTAACATTGTTATTACTAGCTACATTTGTATAACAAACTCCTTCCAGAAGGAGCATTTGATCTCTGTAGCAAACCCAATGGGTTTCATAACTGAAGAGAAACCTGAACTTAGGTCTCCTATATCTAGATGGAACACCACAGAACATTGGAATATACAATGCCTTTGCTCCTTACTCCGACTATGCACTTTTGCTTTGCTTGTGTGACTAAATGCACTTCATTTTCAACCAATTTTGTTTACCTGCAAATTGACGATAGATTATTTTGAAAAAGAATTATACAACATTTATGGAGGATACATCACTTACTGTTAACCATAATAGCTAAAAATAGTACCTTTCTGTTCACAGGCAGCATACCTTTCCAGGACTAGCCCAAGACATTTTGCTACCTTAAGTGGAACAGCAAATGGTGTTCCAGGAGACCACCTTTCCCCTAGTCAAGGTGCATAAGACCCAACTCTATTCAAGTTATCTAAGTAGCTGAGGCAGAAAACCCTACAAGCACCTCTCCACTTCCCTAGCAGTAAAAATGCAACACTAATGCTTTTAATAATTAACAAGTTGCTTCCCTTTCGTCACCCAAAATCAGCTGCCTAGAGACACTACCTGATTCTGCATAATGGTAGGGTCAGCCCTGTGCTTCTCATTACAAGGGAGTACTATACAGAATATTTAGCTCAATCATGTCCTGCATACATCTTTGTCAGAGACAGCTGCTGATCACTAATGAAGACAGCGTGCTAGACTAGATAGGACTTTGCTAAGCTCTAATTCTTAAATATTTGAATTCATGGGATTAGCATGCATGAGCAAGGATCACCCTGATTGTCGAAGTAGCTACTTACGTTGTCCACAATAAGTACCAATATACCCCTTCTGGCATTGGCATTGGTCATCTAGGCAGGTACCACCATTCATGCATCTGATATTGCACTGTTGTACTACAGAAAAACATAAACAATATTTTAAAATTTGTATTAATAACTAATTTTATAGCAAATAGCCAAATGCAACTTTAAAAAGCACAAATATTAAGAAAGTAGGCAATGATATTTCAAGGCTGTCCAAATACTTGTGATAGGTATTAATTAAAAAAATAAATAGAAAATAACCATCATAAAAATGCATCACATATTTTAGCACCATGTTAACTGTAAGGATTTTGCTGTAATCTTAAAACTGATTTAAGACAGTTATTTTAACCTAAAGACCTGCAGTAAATTGAAACGTATGCATAACTCTGCCCCCAACCTGTTAACAAAACACTGGAGAATCTCTCACCCTATCTCTTGTATGCACTTCCCTCCCACTTTCTCTCCTTAAAATCTGTGTCTCCTCCCCCACTGCCACTGTGTTCATGACACATGATTTTTCTGTCTCCCCTTCTCTTCTCTGAATCATGTGCTTGGGTGAGAATTTTCTTGCAAACACATAATGGACATGGTGCAGTAAGAAATCAAGCCAACTATAACTTTCATCTTTAGAGTGTCATATTCAATTCCTCTAATTTCACTGATTATATCATCTTCTTAAATCGTTACACCTTCCCCTCTAGATATCTGTTATTTTGAATCCCTTTTATCTTTTATCTCAAATGTCTTTACCATTCTTACTACAATTTCTTTTTCCATTTCTTTATATTAATCTTGTCCCATCCCATTCATTCTCAGTCTTTTTCTTTATTGTTCCAGATACACAAAATAATTTACAAATGTGCGTGTGTGTGTTACATGCCTTCAAGTCGATTACGACTTATGGCGACCCAATGAATCAACAACCTCCAATAGCATTTGTTACAAACCACCCTGTTTAGATCTCGTAAGTTCAGGTCTGTGGCTTCCTTAATAGAATCAATCCATCTCTTGTTTGGTCTTTCTCTTTTGCTACTCCCTTCTGTTTTTCCCAGAATTATTGTATTTTCTAGTGAATCATGTCTTCTCATTATGTGTCCAAAGTATTATGACCTCAGTTTCATCATTTTTGTTCTAACACCCAATTACTTGTGTTTTTTTGCGGTCCATGGTATCCGCAAAGCTCTCCTCCAACACCACATTTCAAATGAGTTGATTTTTCTCTTATCTACTTTTTTCACTGTCCAACTTCCACATCCATACATAGAGATAGGGAATACCATGGTCTGAATGATCTTGACTTTGGTGTTCAATGATACATCTTTGCATTAGAGGACCTTTTCTAGTTCTCTCATGGTTACCCTTCTCAGTCCTAGCCTTCTTTTAATTTCTTGACTATTGTCTCCATTTTGGTTAATGACTGTGCCAAGGTATGATAATCCTTGACATGTTCATTGTCCTCATTGTCAACTTTAAAGTTACATAAAGCTTCTGTTGTCATTAGTTTAGTCTTCTTGACGTTCAGCTGTAGTCCTGCTTTTGGGCTTTCCTCTTTAACTTTCAACAGCATTCATTTCAAATCATTACTGGTTTCTGCTAGTAGTATGGTATTGTCTGCATATCTTATATTATTAATATTTCTCCCTTCAATTTTCACACCTCCTTCATCTTGATCCAATATTGATTTATTATTACCTTGCTACATATTCTTCATTAAATCTGAGGCTGTAATCCTACACCCAGCTACCTGTTAGTAAGACCCATTAACTCAATAGGACTTACTTCTGAGTAAGCATGCATAGGTTTGCATTGCTAGTATCTTGCTTTTCTGGCAAAAAGAGAATTCAAAAATAATATATTATTAAAATTATTTTTAATACGAACTACATGAGTAAAAAAGTCCCCCAGCAGAAAACTGAATTAGCAGAACAGCATAAAACCAAGTTACATTTTCCATGCACACTTTATTTAATAACTTGTTTTCACTGTTCACTGTGATGGCAAGTAGCAATGGACCAAGGCAGACCTCTCCTGGGAGGGCATTCCAGAGACATAGCATTATGAAAAGTGAGCAGCAGGAAACTCCTATATGCAAAACAGCACATCTCATCCAGAAGAGGGCAGGGAGGATGACGGAGATAAATTTCTCGTGAACTTAGTTATTCATCTATTTTTAGACAAAACCCTAGTATAAAATGTTGCACAATATTTTTATCCCTAAACTTTAAAAATGGAAATTTATTAATGAATAATAAAATAAATAAATAAATATTTAGGCCTTACTCAATTTTGATCCACAGGTTGGCAAAATCTGTCCACTGGAGCAAGTGCACATGTTAGGACGAGAACAAAATCCATCACCACAACTATTTCTACAAATTGCTGTGGAAGAAAATAATGCATCAAAACAGTTGTATATTTTAAATTGCTGAACAAACACTGGCAAACAAAATCAATTATTGCTTAAATGTGTCAAAAACTTTCAAGAATGTAAGCAACAGCATATATACCGAAACACAAACTGCCTTTATGTTTGGTTTTATGTTTATTTTTATGCTTCCTTCATTGCTAGTAAAACAGGGCTGTAAAGATAGTCTCTACTCTGATGGCCTTAGACTGTAGCATAAAAAATTACTTCTCTAAGAAGAGATATGTAAACTAAATACAGATAACACAAAGTCAATCTGGAAATCAATGTAATCTGAAATAATGGAGTGACATTTTATTTTTGCATGTAGTATAAAGGCTGAGAGGCAAAACAGATGTGCTCTTACGTGCATACATACATCAAGACATCTGTTTTTGCAATCAAAATAATAGCCACAAGGTAGACAGGGACAAGTTGGATCAGGACCATGGCATGGGAGGAGACAAGGTTTAATCCTTTCCTGCTATGCTGCAGTCCCACTGAATATCCTCCACACACTGGTGCCAATGGAAGTTTCCCTCCTAGGGCTAATCATACCCTTGTGGCAGAGAATGGGAAGGGAGTCATTGGGGCCATGATGTGGAAGGATGCTATATCCACTCCACTCATGTCACAGTCCCATTCCTCCTACACTCCCCATGGCTGATTTTGATAATAAAAAGCAGATACATTAAATCCATTCACACATTTAACATTAGGTCTGTTTTAGCCAGAGCTTGGAAAAGTTACTTTTTAAAACCACAACTCCCATCAGCCCCAGCCAGCATGGTCACTGGATTGGGCTGATGGGAGTTGTAGTTCAAAAAAGTAACTTTTCCAAGCTCTGGTTTTAGCCCTGATAAGACTAAGCTATGGCTTTCTAGTTGATAATGGTATCTTCAAACAATCCTAAATGTTGACTTTTTCTAACCAAAGCATTCAGGAGACAACGTTTAAAGTCAGAGCCTTTGAAGCCCCTATAAAAATCCTTGTTGTAAAAATACATCATTATCTCTGGACATGAAACAAGGAGATGTTGGTAAATGCTTATTTCTGAGATATGGTTCATTGAAACACTTTCTAGGAATACTAACTTTACATTTAATCTCTGACCTCATTTTAGAGACAATACAATATTTTCTAGCTTAATATGCCATTCTTAAAAGATGAGCAAATTCTTTCAGCTACCACATTGCAAATAAAGAATTTTGTACATTTAAAGTGCAATAGAAATGATACATAATGGAAAGGTGATATTAGTGCTTGCACAGTTCAAGTCTATGCATGTTTACTCAGAAGAAAATCCACTGTCCTTTTGAGCTTGCTTCCAGGTAAACAAGCACAGGATTGTAACCTTCAATTAGATTGTAGTGTTTGTTTTTAGAAACAGGGATAGAACAAGGAATTCCACATGAATACAACAAAATTGTTATCTAACTTCTAGTGGGTTTTCAAAGGATTGATGGAGAATACTTAGGCTGATCACCTCTATACTCCAACACCCCATCTGTATTAACCCTTTTCCATGCAGCAGCAGCATATTCTGAATGGATTTTTGTATGTGAAGCTGAGTGGATATTTACATATGCCTTTGAGACCCTTTGTGGTATTTTGTGCATAGTGTAACAATGAATGTTGTTAATATGGGATATAACACAAAACAAAACATGAATGTATACTGTAGCCTATATAGGTTTTACATTTGTATTACATACCAATTTAAGCCAGAGCCAATTTAAGCATCACATGTGAAAATGCAGATTGGGCTGTATTATAAATGAAAGTTTGTGTGTGCAAAGATTTCCTAGCTGAGAACAGAGATAAAATAAACATTAAGGTCAGCTTTCCACCACTTGAAAAAATATAATAAATATTGAGTTAAACACACGTCTGTGCCCTTGCTATTGTTAGCCAGCTACATACTGTTTTCTAGGTTAGGAGATATACAGTTATACTTTGTCTCTGAAACCCTGAGGTAACCTAAGGTTAGTCACACTCATCTATGATATATGGCACAGTTAACGTTAACGTCAACTAGAGAGTCATGGTAAATACACAAATGAAAAAGTCAATGAGTCAGAATAATAACAGAAGTCTTTCACAACTAAGTTTACAATTTCACTCCCCTCTTCAGATTTTCTTAATTTGCTGAATGGAGCACCAGAATATGAATTATAATTGATAAACAGGAATGCACTATCAAGAAGAATTTAGAACATCTTCAACAGCTCTTAGTCCTGGTTCTACACTGTTCAGGGACTGGAAAGAAGTACTGTAGCAGCACTGTTGACTATTACTGCATTAGTACTGGGGTTGAGGATTAGACCTTAGCATCAGTGTAAGGTGATGGATTGTGCCCCTACACCAGCACTGGAGGTGTAGCACCTATTTTTATAAACTGTTGCTGTGACAGTGCAGCAACTCGTAGGCTCAGACCATTAAGCACACTAACAGTTCAATCCTAGCATGCCTACTCAGAAATAAACCCTGCTAAGTTCAATGAGACTTAGGCTGCCGTACTATACACTTTCCTGAGAGTAAGTCTCATTGAACATAGCATTTTCCTTTTGACTAAGCTTGCACTGAATTGTGTTATAAAACTCGAATCTTCTTGAACCACCATACTTCCTAATCTGGAACCTGTCTAAATCTCAGGGACAGTCGGTGCTGGATAGTGTTAATAAATGGAGAAAGAAAAGCCCAGTCTGCAAATGCCCAAATGAACTGTATTATTTTTCCGAAGTTCATGAGCTGAGCTGTGACCTTAGCCACAGGTCGTAGGGCTCACTCCTGGCAAGTCTAAACCACAGTTCAGCTGACTTGCATCTTTGTGTAGAATCATATCAATTGTCATATAGCTCAGCACAATAGACAGCTTGGCCAAATAAACAATCATGAAGTTATTAAATACATGTTTAGATAATCTAATCTAAATCTATCAGAACACAACCCCAAACTAACAAACAAAAAAAGCAAACAGCCCTAGACGTAATATCATTCCTGGGTAACTCTGTCTGTGATAAACTACAACCTACTTTGCTTAGTATTTGTCTATTTCTATTTAAAGTTTTTATTGCTTGATTTATGAATCTGTAAAAGAGCGTTTTTGATCAATGGATTTTTATTACTGTACTGTCAATATTTCTTGTGAGGCAGTGTATATTTCTTAAAAACAAAATGGAAGCCTAAACTTAGCAGCCAGAGTAAATTAATTCCTTAGTGTAATTAATTAAAATTCAAAGAAGTCTGTTGGACAGATTATTACCCAGAGGTTGTAAAATCTGAAGCCAAACACTTACGAACAATACACTGATTTCCCCCAGGAAGTGTTTTCCATCCAGGACAACAGTAGGAGTGGAATCTGGAGCCACACACATTTGGCCTGTCATATGCAAACAAGTGTGTACACAAAAATATAGGTCAATGGAAACAGCCATTCAAATTTTAACTCTGCAGAATAAAAAATGCATTGGCCACAGAAACAACACACAGCCTATTTTTTATAGAGCTCTCAGATTTCTTAATAAAACAAACATTTCACCAAATCCTTCCCTCCAAGAGCTAAAAAACCACCTCTAACAAAATAAAAATAAAAAGGAGACTAAGTAATAAGCACTTAGTAAAGTTTCATTTTAAGCAATTCTGAAACCAAGGAAAGGAACAATGGACCAAATGCATGCTTGCTGTCACTACTTCACAAATAGTGAAAAATTCACACCAAAGACATCTTAAGGCAAAGAATTACATTTTATGTGAAAATCTGATTTTCAAGTGGTAAATTAGAAAGAGTAAAAAGTAGAAAGGATTGTTCATACATTTTACAACCTAGCATTTTTAAGCCTCCTTCACCCCATCTGAAAAAGCTTGTTTCTTCAGCAGATTTTAATTGAACTCACCCTTCAACACTGTTATACCAAAGACCTTTAAACCCTGATCATGAAACTGAAGCAATATTTGCCACAACTGGTAATGCTATTAGTGTCGTATCTACATATACTTTCTATTGCAAAACCCAGATGTTTTTTATACTGCTCTCAAGAAAATATGAAAACTTTCCAAGATGGACCAAAATTTAAAATTAACATTGAAATGAAGTCAATCAGTAGACATAAAAAAGCAACAATTGCAGATTTAAAAAAGAGCACAGAGTAGAGTACACAAGTAAATGTAGGCATCTGCAAGTTTGAAGGAGAATGCACATAGATGTGATGAATCTTGCAGGACTGACTGAGAAATCAAACTGCATCAAGAGGTGGCCACTGGGATACAACTGCATTTTAACAAAACAGAATGGTAAAGACAAGATGAAAAGAAATATGGCTGTCGGTTAAACCTAGCTGTAAATTAGTGGTTGCTATGAGAGATACTCTGGAGTAATATTGTGTATTCTATGGAGTCTTTTGGAGACTTATGGAGGTCAAATAGAAAATAAGTGAAAACCATTTCATCTTCAAAACTGTAACATTCTGTGCAAGAGGCCCACAATTGCAGTATACTGTTGTGCTTAAAGAGAGCTCATGAGGAACAAGCTCCAGGTGTGGGTACTGGACAGAAGGAGGGTGAAAGGGAGTTTTAAAGAATATCTTTAGTCCCTAGATTTGATGCCACCCACAGGCAACTGTGAATTGCTTATGGGATGTTATGCACAAAAGTTCTTACAGGAGGTAAGGCTAGCAGGTGAAGGTAGCACTGGCAGAGTTAATCAAATCATGAAAGAAAGAGTAAGGGTTTGTTTGAGTTAAAAGACCATTTGCTGGGAATTAATTGATTGGGCATTGATTTCAAGGGGGAATTATGTTTTGTAGAGAGCTGGTCATGGGAGCAAAGCCTTTGTGGGGCGGTTATCAGGAAATGGCTGTAGGCTTTACAGAGACAGGATAAAATAGTTTCAGCCAATGGCAATCTGCCTGAAACTCTGAGCAGTTGATCAGGGACCAACACATCATGGATGGCAAGGAAGCAGCTGAAAACCAATGGGCTACAGGATGAAGATTGAGTGTAAGGAGAATTAACCTGTGAGTTGCATAGAAACACTTGAAGAAGGGGAAATAAAGAGAAATATTGTGGGAGTGGTTGTGGATTATGGGGAGGGAAGATAGGGGCATGCAAAAAATAATTCATTAGGATTGGAGCATTGGAAATCAGGGGCTGTATTTATAGGGTTGTGCAAGTAAGGAGAATGTATCTGTAAGGGACAAGAATTTATGTCTTAGACATAAAGGTCCTTAGCCAAAGATGACTATGGAATATATAAGAAAGGAGATACACTGAACAGAGGTGTTTACTGGAAGGGGACAGTTAGCAGAGGTAGCTGAAAGTTTTGAGGAAGCAGAATAAAGGGGGCATTTGAGAATTTTGCCTATGGATCACCAGAACATTGCTGACGAGACTGCATACACATATTTGAGCCTTTAAAGGCTGGAAGGCAGGAGATGGTTTTCCAGGGGATAGCCCGCTGATATACAACGTCATGTGTGGCCTAGTTCTCACAAACAGCATGATTAGGGAGATAAACCTGTGTCTGAACTGTACTGCTTCAGAACGCAGGTGGAGGCTCACAGGATGAGAGGCTCTTTGAGGTGGGGAGGAGACCTACAACCAGAAAACTAGCATGTCTAGAAGTAGGTTCAGCTAGAGCCCGCTTCCTGACATATAGCTTGGCTCTATATCCAGAGTCTGATCCATTTAGTTTCTATGAAGGGGCATTCACTCTCCCGGCTTGCAGTCTGAAAGTGGTACGATCCAGACACAGGTTTATATACGCCTCCTCCAAGGCTGTTTGTGAGAGACAGGCCTACCTGTGTGGTGGTACGTGTGAAGAAACACTGGTTCCCTACCCCCTGAGTACGTCCTGCTGGCCTCTCCTGCGAAGTCGGTTGGCGGCGGCGGCGGCGGCAGACGCTGTGCCTCCTTCCAGGCTCCCCAAGGCAGGGTAACTGCTGCTGCCGTCTGCTCCATCCATGGGGCGGACCTCCTCCTGCTGCTTTGCTTGTCCAGCCGCTCCCTGCGCCCAGAGCGCCACACAGCTTAGCCAGAGGAAATAAGGCTGTAGATAGAGCCCCTGTCGTCTCCCCATCATTGCCAGAAGGAAAATCCTGAGGTGCCGCCGCGAGCCCCAAGCTCCGACTTGCTCCTGCTTGAGCCCCTACTTAGTTCTTCCTTGGCTGCTTCCCTTCTAAGCGAGACAAAACGTTGCTCCTTCGGCTCCTGTTGCTGCTGGCCTTTCTCTCTCCTCCTCCCTTCACCTCAGAGAGACTCGCCGCTGCTGTGGGTCGTAGCGGCTAGGGGGGCTGCTGCCGCTCTCGCTTCGTGCTGTTGCATCCTCCTCCCTTCCCCCCTTCTGTCCCTCCCGAGCAACTGGAAGGCGCGCAGATTAAAAAGAAAACCGTCAGGAGAGTAAGTGAGGAGATGTCCAGCTTTTTGCGGGGGGGAGGAGGAAGAAAAAGGGGAAATAAAAGGAGTGGGTGAAAGAAGCGCACCCTAAATGGATCGTGTTAACTTAAATTATTGACTCTCCTGAGGGAGGCAAAATTGCCCGCCTCAAAAAAATAGTAACTGCGAGCTACTAATAACTGGGCGGAGCAAAGGCGCTGGCTAGGTTTAACGCAGGCAGCAGCTTTCCACGTAGATCGCATAGGCTGGAAAAATAAAAAAGGGTCTCCTTTTAAGCTGCTGCTGCTGCTTCTACCTCTAGAGTAGCCGAGGAAAGGGGGCTACCCGGCGCACCGAGAGAAGAATGAGGGGAGAGAGAGAAAAGGAGGAGAGCGGCGGAGCAACACTCCTGCCTGCTTGTCAGTGGGGAGCAGCAGCGCATCGCCGGACACGTGGGAGAGCAGCCCACTAAAAGAGGGGAGAGAGGCTTCGGGAGGCGGGGTGGGAAGAAAGGAGGGACCCCTGCGCTTGTAAAAGGGAAGGGATGGCTGGCTGGAAAAAGCTTGGTAGGGGAGTGGTACTCTTAGAAAGTGGGGCGGAGAAGAGACAGAAAAGAGAGGATGAAGCCTGGAATTCGGAGGGGATGTTGGTGGGAAAGTCTGTCAGGAAGAAGAAAAATTGAGCGCCAGTCAGTCAGCCGTGTTGCCCATTCGCCTGTATTCCTTCCCACCAGCCTCCTCGTCTTTCCTTTCTTTTGCACCAAGAAAACCACCACCACAAAAAATCCGGCCGGTAAGCAAGACTTGAGGGGGGTTTCTTACCCGCCGCCAAATTTCCTTCAGCCTCTGACAGCAACTGTAAACTTGTTAAGGTAAAAACCAGCAAAGTTATCCTTTGCTGCTCTGGAGTGGGCTGCTTCAGAAACTTTCACGGCCCATTGCTAGGGGAGCGAGGAAAGGATGCGGTATTTAGACTGCAAAGCTATCTTGAGATAGCTGGTGGTGTCTGTCTGGTGTGCACAAAGGGATCGCTTCACAATCCTCCAGAAACCTGACAGGCATGAGACTTACATCCCTTGTAAAATGAACCATATGGGAGCTTGAATCTGATCTATAGCCACTAATGTCAATGAGAACACTTGTTTTGGTAAGCTTTGATCAGTGGAACTGGCAGCTTCAGGGAGAAAGGCAAGGATCCTGTGCAATGCTCCAGAAATGTCCATACCCAGGATTTCTGTGGAACCCATTCCTTGCTGGCAGGAGCCTTTACCTATTGTCCTGGGACTGTTAAGGAAACTGAACAGTAACCCAAAGATGAGAATCTGACCATCAGATTCCCACTGACTTCAATTTCAGGACAGCAATGGGGAGCTGTTGTTTCTTTGGCTAACAAAAGGTAATGGATGTTTCACTCTTTCAGTAAGCTCCAGGGGACAGAAGAATTGAACACAGAAAACTAATAACTGGAAACTGTTATAGAGACATTTATTGTTCCTTGTACTACAATAGAATGGTATTGTAGATTTAACACCAATATTGGCAGACTGGGAATTCCCAAGAGACTGACCAAGTAAAATTCTTATTTTACATGAAAAACATATATTTATTGAAGAATATTAATGTTAGTTCAGCTCTCGGTATTATTACGTATTGTTATCATCAAACCAATTCCTATCTCAAAACAATCCTATGTATTAAATGAGCCTTAGCCAACCTGGTGTCCTCCAGATGTGTTGGACTACAGTCCTCATCATTCCTAACTTTCGGCTGTGCTGGCTGGGACTGATGAGAACTGTAGTCCAAAACATGTAATGGGCATCAGGTTGACAAAGGTTGTGTTAAATGGACCTCAGATTCACTTAGTAGTGCTTTAAATGAAGGATGATCAGCTCTACCAAAAGTCTTGTTTAAAGCCTACAAGAAAATAGCCAGCTGCTTTGCCCAATTTCTTATGTTTGATTTGTAATTTCATCCAAACAACTTCTATTACATGAGTGCTTGAATTATAGGGAGGGCAGAAGGCATTGGCCCCTTTACATTTTTTGCTTAGCTACTGCCTTTGTCTCTCTTAGGTACTACCTTTACAAGGCTGTGGGGACCATGATTAGGCTAAAATTCAGGGGAGTTGGCATGAGACTTATGGATTTAATTAAGAGCTCCCTATCCTTTTCTCCATATCAGACATATTAATTAGATGTATTCACGATTAATTATTAGTTTTGACTCTCAATACAAAGGGGGTCCGGATAACAGGACAAGTAAGCCCAATATAAAATATATCTTGGCTAGTATCTAACTACTGGTTGATTTGATATTGTGATTAATTTGCCAAAAGAATGTTGACAGTGGCTTGGTGACTAAGCAATGGCAGTCTGAATATGCACAAGGTCACTCCCTGCAGAGATTCAGTAAGAAATTTGAATCATGTTAACAAAATGGGTAGTTAAGAGTTCTTACAACTTAGAGATAAGCTGTAGACCAATCTATTTAATTAATAAACCCATAGGGCACAATCCAGTTTACCTTTCCACCAGGCTGGAGGGAATTAAATGCCGCAGCTGCCCAGCTGCATGGGGCTTTCCGTCACCTTCTCTGCCAGCCCCCTTTCAGCTCCCCAACATATGGATTGCTCTGCCCATGTGATACTGTCATGGAGCTTTGGGCTAGTCTGACTGAGCCAAAACAGCATCCACACTTACGACCTAGGACAACTAGGCCTGGAAGTAATTTTTACTACAAAAGCACAGAACATGATCAAATTCCACACTGACACCAACATTCTGGTTTGCTGTCATCATTCCATTGGATATTTAACTCCAGAGAATAAGTGGTATCTAATTACCACAAACAGGAGTTTCTGACTCCCACATAAAATGTAAGCATTCTTTAACAACAACAAAAAAGAATTAACCAAATTCACCATCACTTTTATTATCTAGACCAACATTCTCCAATTTGCTGCCCTCCAGCCATACTGGCCAGGGAGTTGTAATCCAAAACATCTGGAGGGCACTAGGTTGTCCTAGGCTGAGCTAGGCAATGTATAAAAACCAAAGTGGGAAAAACATATGGGCTTTTCTGGAGCCTTCTGAATAATCCAATGCAAAACTCAACAATATTTTTAGCAAGAAATATATTTAGGAAAAACCGGAAAAAATATAAAGGTAGACATATAATAAAATAAAAATAAAAACAAAATGCTACCTAGTTATACTGTTCTGGCATATATATTCAAGGCTGAGGAACAGCTGACAAGTTGCATCACAATTTATGCTCCGCTGAAAATTTCTGCATTTTTAAACCATTTTCTGCTAATGTATAAGAAAATTAATTGCATCGGAAAATTTTGAAAGACAAAATTTTTGTGGGTGGGGTGCATGCGTTTTGTTGTGCTTGCCTTAATATCAAGGTGGTCAAGTGGTGGTTGTGAATGTCCTTTCCTTCTACAAATTTATCTCTATAGTGGTCTGCACTCTGCAGCCTTCTTAGGTGCCCATGTTTCCTGAAAACACTGTGGAGTCCCGGATGAGCTTTCCTGTAATCATGGGAAAGTGCCTGTGCACCTAATAGCTATTCATTTTTTTAAAGTGAAGTCTTTTTACTTTTAAAAGTTTTTTTTAAAAAAATCAATGCAAAAAGGATTTAAAAAAACAGACCAGCATTCACACTGATCTCAGACACTTGATAGCCATTCCTGTGCTTCAGACAAACCTTAGGGGAAGATGTCAAGTTATAAACAAACCATAAAGTGCCCTGAGAAAAAGGCAGAAAAAAATGGAAGACTCTTCCACAGGAGAAGCAAACTTCTGAGAAATTGGGCAGCAAGGTCCAACAACAGCACTTACAACAAGTTCACAGGAGTTATTGGTCCATTTCAGACATGCCTAATTATCTCTGAGCCTAGAGAACTTTGCATTTCACCAAAGGTGGGGAACCTTAGCCCATTAGGCCAGATTATTATCTTCCCCACCCCTCATGGGCCAGGTTTGACATGTGAGTAGAGCCATGCACCTGTCAATCACCTGATGCACAATGATATCAGGTGACCTTCACTGCCTGCAGGGGTCTTCACAAGCTCCTCTCAGCTGTTTTATGCAGTACTTTCAAAGTGTCTTCAGCCACTCATTCAACTGAGCCAGGTTTTTACTTGCCCCACACCTGAAGTCATACGTCACCTCAGGTGAAGGGCAGGAGGGCATGGCTTTTCTGAAATGACCTGATGGGCCAAATGGGGAGATCTGGCGGGGTTAATTAGGCCCACAAGCCAGAGATTCTCCATCTCTGCATTTTTCTATGGAAACTATACTGGTTCTTGTGAGATCATCCAGAGGCGTGCTGCTAGGTGTCTCCCATGCTACAAAGAGCTGACTGACCTGTGACTTGAACCAGAAGGCAAGCATTTAGAACACTCATCCAGCAGAGATTTGGCAGGCACTCTCGCTTTTTACTTGAAGACCTTTTTATGCTGACAGGCCTTTATAGCTGTTTAATTTTTAGTTTTTGGATTATCCAGACACTTTAATGATTATCTGTATTGGTTTTTAATGGTGTTTTATGCATTAACGTTCTGCACCACCTCAATGCTTGATGATATGGCAGTATAGAAATACTTTTATACGTAAAAAAGTAAGTCAAAGATAAACTTATAGAACAGTTAAAGGAGCAGGGGAAAAGACAACAATATTTTTAGGTCATGTCTGCAACCTTGTGATTACAGAGTTCTTCAGGGGACTCACATAGACTTACCATTCTGTTTTATGATGAGAGGGAAAAGTTAATTTTGCAATATGGGAAAAGATCATGGGAGGATAGAGCACTTTTTTCATCTTTGGGAAAAGAACTGGAAGCCCATTCAAACAGCGCTCTCTCTCATTACCATGATATTCTGAAACCTTCAAAAACTACTGTAGTCAGCAATGCGACCGGATTAACTATTACATTAAGTAATTTTAATTGAAAAGGCTTCTTTTGTAGCGTAATTATATGAGAGCATGTCTTAAGTGGAGAACAAGTCAAATTTTTTTTGTATAGCGGATTGCTTTGTAATTCCTATAGTTCAGACAAGCAACGGAGAACAGCCACGTCTTTTTCTCTAGCAATAGTCACCATAATGATAATACATGACAATTGGCTCTGACTATGGAAAGTAGAGACCTAAAGGTTTGTTTACACAACCAAGATTCAAAGCGTGCTATCTTAGGGTTCTTATCCAAAAAGTTGTTATTTTGAGATAACAACTCATTTCTATGGGAATAATTCCAATTTTCTTCTCTATTTTTTCTCTTAGCCATTTTTATAAGCCACCTTGTCTCTCTGTTTTCTGTCACCAATGAACATGTTCTTTGCAAATTATATGTTGCCATAGGCAAGTCTCAAATCATCCTTCAAAACTTTATACAAATGAATAGAATCTGCCTTGGCCTCCCAGCTTTACAATAAAGATTTCAGCTTTAAATAATCGCCAATAGCCTGGCCTTCCTCCCAATTTACTAAAGCTATGGTGAGTGTATACTGCTTTGATCTCTTAGTACTTATTCAGAAAAGTACAGTGGGAACAAAATGTATCCATCTGTTATTCAAACTCACTTCGTATTTAAAACATTTAAAACAAAGCTTAAAATAGAACAATGAAATGTTATGTTAGGCATCACATAATCATCAATGTCATACACCATTGCACTGACACCTGAAAGGTCATTCTAGTGATATCACAAATGCCCATTCATATATCCCTCAATGAGGGGAATTGGCTGCTAAGATGGCGACTTAGGAGGATGTTAATTCAAACTCTCTCCAGATAACTGAACTAAACTCCTTATTAATGCCTAAAACTGCCTAATTACTTCAAGGTCTACATAGTATTATTATCTGCTTTGGATGTTTGCTTTTATCTGCTGATTACTCCCTGCACTATGCACTGTCTATAATCAACCGAGAAACAACAGACCCTGTGCTTGGAGCTTATTTCCTAACTGTAAGTAAGCAAAAATGTGAAGCTTATATTAGCCTCCAAGTGGGAGGACTCATCCTGTCCTAACTTAGCCGAAGAGCTAAAATGGGGTGAGCAAAATGACTCCTTTATCCCTTTCTCGGACCCATATCTGACAGACTTTCCAATCAACATCTACATCCAGCTCTATGCCCCCACTTGAATCATCTTACAGTGAGGTAACACCTGAACGACAATCTATTAAAAGTATAGGAACTTTAACACCATCTTTGCCATCTTCGTCAAAAACAAACTCAAATTCACATAGAGATTACAACTTTCATGACCTTATCAAACTTAACGATGTTTCACATAATGAGCAAAGAGAACCTGATATTCCTGAACTGCCTAAATTTCAAGAAGGACCTAAATCTCACATAACACATGATAACAATGAGACGAACACAACAATGACCAAATGGATCTCAGCATCTACGCAATATTTCTCTCAAATTGTTACATATGTTACCCAATTAAGTCCTCTGTTAACAACATTAATTGAGCTCACTAAAAAAATAGATTCTCAAACCAGCTCATTAAATGTTGACTCTATAAACAGCTCACTAAAAGCTGATTTTATAAATATATCGCAAGCTACTCAAACTAGGACAAAAGACTGGAAACTGTCTTTAAAGAACAAGACTAATATGAATTCTCAAATAACCCAACAAAAGAAAAAAAGCAAGAACACAAAAAACTACAAATTAACAAGGAAGTCCCACATGAACTTCAAGAAATTATACAAACTACTAGATCCGCCACGACAAGTTTCAAAAAAGAAGAAAAAGAAAAAGGAACTGCCGGAAAGGAGCTCTAACAGGAAGTACGAGAACTTGAACTCCCTCGAGAGCCAAACACTGCTTCACTAATCCAAAACTCATTCCAAGAGATCACAACCCAGAAGACATCAAAGTTGACTTATAATGAACCTTATAAGGAACTTCACCATATCCAAACCCAACATAAAAATAATAAGACAATGACATCAAACCAAACTCAGAATCGATACTGGGAATTAGTTCTAAACCCAAGAAAGTTAGTACTTCTGAACTTCCCTAAAGCCAAGGGATGGCTTTCTCAGAGGGAACGCAAATGCCACCTATGTGAACTTCTTGAGGAAATAATCCCCGGCATCATTAATATAAATTCAATCTCATCGGTACAATACCTTTTTTATAACTATGTTACAGCCAGAGCAATTATTACCTTTCATGATACAAGGAATGCATATCTTCTTTATACTTTTAAAGAGATACTTGCCTCCAGCCACCTATGGGTTACACGATACTTCGAAAATTACGCGACACTGCAACGTCTTCTTAAAACTGCTCCATCTTATCAGAATTTATCTAACCATTTACAATCAATGACAAACTCTCGACGAAAGGAGAAGGACTCCAATTCCCTTATGGATCAAGAAAATCAACACCCAATATTGAAACTTCTGGAAGAACAGCTGCTTCTTGACCTATATCCTGACCTCAACCCTAATGAACAACTTGAGACTATTAACAGACTGAAAGATCTACTACAGTCTTTGGAGAATACAAAGAAGCTAACTACACCACTTGAAACACAGAAAACCTTAACACCGTTAAACATATTGGATAAATTATCTTTAACACAAGACTCGACTGAATCACAACTAATAAATAATGAGCTTTCCAATTTATCTCTATCAACTAATACCTTAAAACTTACACTGAGATCTCTAAAGGACTCCACAACTTCCCGACTCCACTCTTCCAAAGTCATTGAAAACGAGCAAGGAGGGAATACGACACGCCAATTCCCAACTACTCATTTTTCATCTAATTGACTGGAATACAACCCAAGAGCAAAAGAACTAAACTTACTTTCATGGAATATTGCTGGATGGGAATAATAACTCTATTAATCAGGACACGATAGATTATCTCTCCTCTTATGATATAATATCACTTCAGGAAACCTGGTCCTTGAGTGAACCAATCCTTGATGGTTTTACATCTTATCATCTCCAAGCAACTCCTAGTGACAGGGGCGGCAGACCCAAAGGAGGAATCTGTACTTTTATTTCAACTTCTTTAAAAGTTGAAACTACAATTGCTGGGACTTTTAAAGACTTAGCCATTGCTCTTATTTTAAAATTTCCTAAAACTTCACTGATACTAATTAATGTATATTTATCCCCCACACGTAGTAATAATATAATCAGCAAAAGGATTTCTTTATTTGAAGCTTTTATTACTAAGTTAACGACCGAAAATCCGGAAAAAAAACTGATTCTACATGGGGATTTTAATGCCCGAATTGGTAACTCAGATGCAGCACTATTCCAAAAATATCATCAATTACCTCTGCTTTCAATGGAGATTATTAAGATACCCCCTCGCTCCTCTAAGGACAATGTTACAAACTATGCAGGACTGTTATTAATGAAAATGTGTATAGAAGCTAATTTAATATTGCTAAATGGTCGAACTAAGGGAGATACTCCAGGGGAACTTACTTATTATTCATTCAATGGTTCATCCCAAATTGATTTTGTTTTTGTCTCAATAGATTACTACTCCTTGATAAACAAATTCTACATCGAAAACTGTCGAGAAAGTGATCATCTACCAACCATTACTAAATTTAACCCTAATGTAACAGACTTCCACTTCTCTAATAGAACATTTGCTAGTAATGAGATGGAAATCTGTACAACTAGGGTTAAATGGCTACCAAGGTTGTGTGATGAGATATCTAACCTATTAACTTCCCCGACCATTAATAAAATTAAAGATGAACTATTAGAACCCAATACTACAACTGATACACTTCGTATTTTCCAACTACTTATGACAAAATTACAAACGACTATCATAAACACATCACGCCCTTATCCCATTAACCATCGCTTAAGATCTAAGATATGGTTTGACAGCGAATGCGTAACAGTCAACCGTCAAATGAGAGATACTTACCGGAAAGCTAGTGCCACAGGGACTCATGAAGATTTACATGCATACTGTAAAATAAAGAAAAAATATAAATTATTAATTAAGAATAAAAAACAGCAAGACAGAAATAATGCTTGGAAAAAACTATTTGAAGCTGCTAATCAAAATAACACCAGTATTTTTTGGCGTTTAGTTACATCTTATTGGCCAAAATCTCAAAATTGCAATTCCATAAATATACCAGCATCTGTCTGGGAATCATATTTCTACAATTTATACTTGGACCAAATTGACCTAAATCCATCACTTTACCCAGCAAATGAGTCCTTACAGAAGTGGCCCCCAGTTTCCAAACAGGAAATAGTTTATTTGATCTCTAAACTGAGGTCTAACAAAGCCCCTGGACCAGACAACATCCCCCCAGAGGTTTTTAAAACGAATGTAAACTGGTGGGCTCCCGTTCTGGCTTCATTGTTCACATATATCGATTCTACATTAACGATACCAAAAGATTGGGGATTGGCTACAATTGTACCTATCTATAAAAAAGGTTCGGTAAATGATCCATCTAACTATAGACCGATTAGCTTACTTAACATAATCAGTAAACTATGTGCAGCCCATCTCCATATTAAATTACATGATTGGATCGAACAGAACGATATTTTAGTGGATGAACAAGCTGGGTTTCGACCGAAAAGATCAATATTTGATCATATACTTGTGCTCCAACACTTAATTGATAAATATGCAGCTAGAAAAGGAGGAACCCTTTACGCAGCATTCATAGACCTGAAGGCAGCATTTGATTCAATATCCCGCCCTTGTCTCTGGTCAAAGCTAAACCACTTAGGCATGGATAATCGCCTTATTACCTTAATACAGGGCCTCTATAACAATACTTTTATGCAAATAAGATGCAATACTAAAGGACATTTAACCAACCCTGTTCCAACATTTAAAGGGGTCAAACAGGGTTGTGTGTTAGCTCCAGTATTGTTTAATATATATATTAATGATATTGTACATAATCTTTCAACAGCAGCTACACACCCTCCCATATTAGCTAAGAAACAGAGAAACATCCTTCAATATGCAGACGACATTGCTCTAATATCGAGAACCCCAATCGATCTGAAGCAACTTCTTGCTAAATTAGCAACCTATTGTCAGATAGAGTCACTGACAATAAATTACCAAAAGACTAAAATAATAGCTTTCACCAGGAAAAAAACCAAACACCATTGGCAAATACAAGGAAATGAAATCGAACAAGTCAACTCCTTTAAATACTTGGGATATGTCATACAAATGTCAAGTAACTGTCACATGCATAACAAACTTATGATTTCCAATGCTAAGAGAACGATGAAAGCATTACTTGCTTTCTATTTCTCCACTGGCGGACAATCCTTTTTACCGGCCATTAAAATTTTTAATGCTAAAATAATAGCACAATTAATTTATGGCTCTCAGGTAAATAAGAATCTCAACTTTAAAGAGTTTGAAACAATTCAGACCACTTTCTTGAGATCGATAACGGCAATTCCAACATGTGTTTCCAACAATATTCTCAGATTGGAAGCTGGAGCACAATCAATTGAAACCAGAATATGGCTTTCAAAAATCAATGTTTGGCTAAAGCTTAACTTTAATCCCACTGGTTTTGCTCCAGATATTCTAAACGATAATTTTAAATCCTTATGGGCGGATCTCGTGGTAAATAAACTTACAACGATAGGCTTTTCACCCCAACTTATCTTCACCATGGGATTTCAATCAGCTATAAGTAACATACGCCAACGCTTTAAAGATATTGATCACCAACAACAGTTGCTATTAATCAAAAACCAAAGACACAACTCCGCATTTTTTACCCCAATGCCATATCTATTAAAATTAGTAATACCCAAATACCGTAAAGCTTTCTCCCAGATTAGATTGGATGTTTTACCTTCGGCTGTCATGGAGTTCACTAAAACTCCATATAAAAATCGAGTATGTCCTTGTGGGGAAGATGTACCTGAAAATAATATACATGTACTTTTTTATTGCCCCTTTTATAACTCTTTAAGGCATCAACTGATTATTCCCCTTCTATCTGCATCTCAACAAAAATCTGAATACCTTTGGTTGCAATATATTCTAGATGACACATCTTCCACTATAACAACTCAAGTTGCAAAATATAGTGCTGCTGTTCAAAAACTTAGATCCAATATTTTGAAAAGCTCTCCTAGCTGAATATATGTTTTAACAGGATGAATAATACTATGAAATACAATCTATCTGCATTATTTTAACTGATTTGTATTTTAAAAAAACTTTACTCCACGGGTTTTACTAAAATTGTTATCAATGTATAACTGTTACGTTTAACTTTCAATATGTCTTACTGACCACATGGTCGAATAAATTGTTTGATTGTTTGATCCCTCAATGAGTATAAATTATCCTTAATGAAAGTACTATGCATTTTTCTTAAAGCAGACATTCTTTAAGACATGGTAAGAGACATACGGATGATCCAAAATGTTGGCATTTGGACTCAAATCATGGGGTTTCAAATGGGACATAAACCTGTAGGGACATTTGTGAGTGTACACTCATTATCATTTTAAAAATGTGTGTGCACACACACACCCCTCTGTAAGCTACCATCCATGGGATCTGGGTTAATGTTTTGCTTTATTTTTAATGAAAACCAGCAAACAGCTAATACCAAAATTAGCTTTAGGGCACAATCCAACTTGTATTTATACTGGGGTGAGGGGAGTTGGATGTGGCGGACCTCTGGCTGAGCTAGCAGAGTCCTGGCTCTGCTGGCAGAAGCCCCTTGCCCCAGCAGAGCCGAGACTGCCAGCTCAGCCGGGGGTCCACCGGAAATCCCAGCCCAGCAGAAGGGGTGCCAGGAAAAGCTAGGATAAGGCCTGAGAAAGGGCATTACAGGGGCAGAGGGGGAGCCAAGGAGGGGGACTTGCACAACTTCCAACTCCCATTTGGAGCATTCCTTTGGGTCCTGATCTGGGCGAAAGTTACACTGAGAAAAAAGTTGTTCTAAGAAAATAATTATAATGGAAGTCAATGGGGAGTATTCGTGAGAGCCAGGTTTTTCTTTTCTGTTCATTTATGCAGCTCCTGGCTAAGCTGATGTTCCACCGACCCAGCGCTTCCAAACAGCAAATCAATGCTGTAGAGCTTCCCACCGGCTCCTCCACTGGCACCCCTTTTGGAGGCTTCCCCCAAGTTAGCTATCTACTATGGAAACCTGGCAGACCCTGAGGATACATGCAAGACCCATCCACCTGTCCTTTCCCTGCTACCGTGATAAATGATTCCTTAAAGTTTTATTGTTAGTCCTTTCTATCTTGTATCTTATTTCTTATTTCTAATTAATGTTACACAAATTTCTTTCCTGCCTGCATCTCTTTCCAGTCACCAATTACATTTGTTTTGGGAAAGAAAAGCAATATCAGGTCAAAATCTATCAGGAACAGGAAAAATTAGCAGATTGCTATATTGCAGAATAGTGAGTTGTAGACAGTTCAATTATACTCGGAGTAAACCCACTGAAATTAATGGACCTAAGTTAGTAATGTCTATTAATTTCAATGTGTCTACTCTTGAGTATGACTAACATTTGATACAACCCATTTTGTACAATGATTGGGGATGGCTGGGAGGGCTCCTTCATTTAATCTATAGCTGTTTCAAATAAATAAGAAAAGTGCTAACTTAATACACAATGAACCTCTAATTGTGAAATAGGAGGGGCTGTGATCAAAGAGGAAGTAAATAGAAATGTCTCAATTTAAGAACTGCAAAAGCATCACAGAACACTGAATGTGAGATATGCAGGAAAAGAAAAATGTAAAAGTAGTCTGGGAAATAATCTGGGTTGGCAAGACAAAAACTATACAGTGTTAGCCAGTTGCCAGTACCACATGGACTACCACAAATAACAGGAGAGACTGTATCAACCTCAGCAAGTAGGTTTATTGAAGAGAGGGTGAAAATATATCCTTTGGGGTATTTAAAGGTTTTAAGAAAAAAGTAATGACTTACAAAACATTTGTTCAATGTTCAGTACAAGTGATTCTAGCGAGGAGGAAGAATCACTTGTACTGAACACTGAACAAATGAACCTTATAGTGGTGAGTGGGCTTGTGTGTTCCAATGAACTCTATGAGCGATGCCATTGAGAGTCATATACTCCCAGCAGGGTCACCCATGGCAGTAAGGTCAAGGGAGAGGAACCAGATAAAGAACAATCCAAGAATGTCCTCAATGGCAGAACAGCTGGAGGATAACAATGTGTATGTTACATCGGCTGTGAAGGTGGATGAAGGCTGTAGCAGATAAAATACTTCCAATCATGGTATCCATGTCATTGGATCAAAGCCTTTTTCTGTCAAGATTCTGTGTTGATCATTGTACACTGATCTCTCCACATAAAACAAATTCATGCACAGGCATCTCCCAACCAAACCAAAAGCCCCATGGCAATCGGCAAATGGCAACGGGGGCAGGACTATGAAATCCGGAAGCCCCTAGTCATGGACTGGCAAATGGGTGGTAGATAGAGACTCAGTCGTCCTGGCTCAAGACTGAGGCAGTTGAGTAGTTCAGCAGCTATATCCATGACTGAGCAGTCCTATTCAGGATCCACTCTGCTCACCCCGTATAGGGAGGGGGCTAGATAAAGTGCCCTAAACATAGTCTGCCTCATCTCTTTCCCTAACTGGTTCACCGTGTCCTGTGGGGTCATCACTTAGCGGTCACAAAAGACAAATGAACTTTGGAACATAGAATATACGGACATTGCTGGACAATACAGATAGTGAAAGTCCTGAACGCAGGACTGCCATCATCGTGAGGGAGTTGAGACATTTTAATATTAACATAGCAGCACTCCAAGAAACTTGAAGAGCAGGAGAGGGACAATTGAAGGAGAAAAAAGAGGTGATACTTTCGTCTGGAAAGGACTGCCTGAACAAGAACGACGAATACATGGAGTAGGCTTTGCTATTAAAAATGATCTTGTGAAGCTCTTGTCAGAAGTTCCTATTGGCATCAATGAACGACTCTCAACTCTCCAATTAAAACTCACCAAAAACCAGCAGGCAAGTATTCTAAGTGCTTATGCACCAACATTAGATGCAGATGAAGACATCAAGGAAAAAATTATACCCAGCTGGACACCATCTTATCCGAGATACCTAAGGAGGATATCCTCCTGGGCGATTTCAATGCAAGAGTTGGGCGTGATTTTGATTTATGGCCAGAAACCTCTGGGAAAGACGGAGTTGGCAATAGCAACCTGAATGGCATTCTACTTCTGACTAAATGTACAGACCATAATCTTGTTATTACAAACACACTCTTTCACCAGAAAGATAAATTTAAAACATCAGTGCTTCAACCGAGGGTGCTTCCATGATATCTCCTGGATTACGTAATTGTCCGTGCCAGAGATCGCCGTGATGTACTGCTCACTAGAGCCATGATGAGTGCACCAATTAATTCTATCCACTATGGCCATTAATATTGTTCCTCAACGTAGGCTCCAAGGAAGAAAACCAAGGCATAAAATGAACATCCATGCCCTTCAATATCCTATTAAGCGAGCCTGCTTTCAAACTCTCAACTCTCAAGAAACATCTACCTATGGAACTCCCTGAAAACATTGAGGAACACTGGATTAAACTTAAGACTTCCATTATTGCAACATGTGAACAAACTATTGGATAGCAAACTAAGAAACATCAGGACTGGTTTGATGAGAATGATAGTGAGATTGAACACATCATTGACAAGAAAAGGAAAGCCTTTCAGATATGGCAAAAAGACATTAACTGTGCTGCTAAGAATAACATCTGTGCCAGTGCAAAGGCTGAGGTCCAAAGAAGAACTAGAGAACTTAAGGACACCTGACGGATAAAGAAAGCTCAAGAAATCCAGCATTTTGCAGATGCTCATGATACACAGGACTTTTTTAATGACATAAAGACCATCTATGGACCAACAAATTATGGTACAAATCTCTTATGTTCCATACATGGTACCAAACTTCTAAAGGACAAAGAGTCTATTGCACTGCATTGGAAAGAGCATTACCACAACCTCCTTAATCTTGACTCTTATGTGGCTGGTGAGGTCTTCTTGCAAATCCCACAACAACAAATTAGAGATGAGCTTGCAGTATCCCCTAATTTGGATGAAGTCAGTAAAGCCATTAATCAAATGAAGAAAGCTAGTGGACCTGATGGGATTCCTGCTGAAGTCTTTAAAGAAGGTGGGGCTGAAGTTACACAACAACTTCATAAGCTCATCGAAAAAAATCTGGATGAGGGAGGAGATCCCGGAAGACTTTAGGGATGCCATAATTATCACTCTTTTCAAGAAGGGTGATAGAACAGATTGTGGGAACTACCAAGGACTATTCTTCTAGCTACCACAGGTAAAATCCTTGCAAGGATGCTCACAAATCGCCTCCTATCTATCTCAGAAGACATCCTCCCTGAATCCCAAAATGGTTTGCGCCCTTCCAGGGGCACAGTGGACATGATCTTCACTACACGACAGCTTCAAGAAAAATTCAGGGAGCAAAACCGATCTCTGTATATGGCATTTATTGATCTGACTAAGGCCTTTGATACTGTAAATCGAACTGCTCTCTGGACCATCCTTCTGAAAATTGGATGTCTTGATAAATTTGTGAATATCCTCCTTGGATTGTCTTCCAAGATAAGGTCTATAACAGTGGGTCTGTAAGTGACTGTGGAGGCCAATTATGGATCCACACAGCCTCCCACGGTGAGGACATAGGTTTCCAGATGGAAGATGGTCGCAATGAGGATATGTTTGACATGCCTTCCGCTTAGCTCCTTTGTCCTGTTCGCCGTGTATTCATGCTTCTTTGAAGTCCATAGCACCTTTGATAATGGACTTTCATGGGCGAAGACTTCCCAGTTCTCGATGTTCATGTTACATTTTTTTAGATTCGCTTTAAGAACATCTTTAAATCTCTTTGCTGTCCATTGATATTCCGTTTTCCATCCGTAAGTTGGGAGTAAACTAGCTGCTTTGGAAGACAGTGATCAGGCATTCACACAACATGGCCAGTCCAACGAAGTTGATGTTGAAGGATCACTGCTTCAACATTGGTAGTCTTTGCTTCTTCCAAAACGCTAACATTAGTCTGCCTGTCATCCCGAGTAATTTGCAGAATTTTCCAGAGGCAGCGTTGGTGGAATATTTCAAGAAGTTGGGAGTGGAGTTTATAAATGGTCCTTGTTTCATAGGTGTACAGTAAGGTCGGTAGTATAATGGCTTTGTAAATAAGCATTTTGGTCTCCCTGCGAATATCCTGATCCTCAAACACTCTACGCTTCATTCGGGAGAATGCAGCACTCGCAGAGCTCAGATTATGTTGAATTTCAGCATCGATGATAGCTTTCACAGAAGGATGGCTGCCAAGATAGGGGAAGTGATCAATGTTCTCCAGCGTCGCACCATTAAGCTGGATTGATGAAGCACCTTGGGTTTTTTGATATTAAATGAGAGCCCAAACTTTCCATATGCTTCTGCAAAGACATTTAGGATAGTTGGAAGATCTTTCTCTGAATATGCAGAGACTACATTATCATCGGCATATTGAAGTTCTATGACAGAGGTTGACATTACCTTACTCTTTGCTTTCAGCCTACTAAGATTAAAAAGCTTTCCATCTGTTCGATATGTGATTTCCACACCAGTAGGAAGTTTCCCTTCAATAAGGTGTAGAATCATAGCAATAAGATAGCAAATAAGGTTTGGAGCAATGACACATCCCTGTTTTACACCTGATTCGACTCAGTATGCCTCGTCCACTCCGCCACTGGACCAAAGCACCATGGCTGAGCCCCAACTGGGTTCCGTGCCTGATCTGTGATGCCCTCCTGGCCCAGAACACCATCTGTGGCCACACATGAGTACCTTGACTCTCTCCAGCACCCTCCAACTTGTGAAAACAGAAACAACAATTAACAGCTCTTTAGTGCAACGGTCCACGTGGGCCCTTGATTGGCCTGACACATGCCTGGGATTGCCAGTGCTCCACTGCCTGCATGGCTGTGCTCCCAAACATAGCAGCTGTAAAACTCACACCAATCTTGAAGAGTACATACCGAACTGGTTGGGATCCAACCCCAAACATGACAGTAATTAAAATCTGTAGACAGCCTCTCAAAGGCAGAGAGTGGTCACTGCACTCTATTGTAATGTAAATAGTAGTTTCCATAACGTCCCATACTAGGTAATCTGCTACTCTATTATCAGAGCAGCTTTTACTGACTCAGTCTAACATTAAAGTAGTTGGGATTAGATCGGTATATTCCAAATGTAGAGTAAATGTCCTGCCTTTCTTTACTCAAGAAACCCAAGGCAGCTTACCTGTGGTTCCCAGACAGTCTCTATCCTGACACTGACCAGACCCAGACCTGTTGATCATCATCAAAATGATGGCTCCATGTGCTCTCAGAACTATGCCTTTCTTAAAATGATGAAATCATCACCAAGAAAGCATGGCTACCACAGTCTTGGACATAATGCACCATGTGTGAAGGCCACCCATTGTACTTCTCAGGAGTATTTTCTACTCCTGTTACCAGACTGGAAGATGGGCCATTCCTGTCAAATCCCTAGTGATGCTATTCCTGATACCAGTCTGTAAGATGGGCCATTCCTATCAAATCCCTATTGATGCCAGCTTCTTCCCATGCCACAGGCCATGCCTCAGCACACCATCTATCCCAGAAAACAACACCAAAGCCTAAAGCCCCAGAGACATCTGAGTGAACTTGCAACTCCCAATGAAACCCCCATTAAACTGCCCCAAAACCACGACCAAACTAGCAAATCCTCCCTCATGTCCCTAGTAACTCTAATACAATGATGAGGCCTGCTTATGCCCTTCATCAGGTCTCAAATCTGTGCAGAAACACTCTGCCAGGTGCCAAGTTCAAATGCCCTACCAACTCCTGCAGCTCCATGAGAGTAACCTTCCTAGCTTCCCGCATTCTATCAACCCTGCACTTCAAATGCCCTAATTTGGCTGCTGGTAAGCAACAAGCCGGTGCCACCAAGCTCAATACCCAAAAGGTGAGCACAGGCAACAGGCCCTCATTTTTTTTCTTCCCTTGGCCAACGGCACACCTAACTCCTCTGCCAACTGCCCAAATGTCCTCATCAGCTGACAGCACTGCTGTGAACCAGCAGGACCAGCAACAGAACATCATCTAAACAATGCACTACTGTGTCACAGCCAGCTCGCCTCCTGAGAGCCCACTCAAGGAATGTACTAAAGCGCTCAAAAGCTGAACATGAAAAGAACATCCCATGAGCAAAGCTTCGACCTAATATCACACTTACCCATGAGAACGCCCTGGCCACCACGCCAAACCATCAAAACTGTACTGTCATTTGATGAGTGAGCCTATACTGTCCAGGATGTTTCTTAGAACAATGCCAAAGGGGAAATCCTTAGCATGGGCATGGGAGGGTGCTCAAATGGGCCCAAGACCCATCCCTCAGCCACCTCCATGTTAATCTTCTCCTGCACCACTAACTCCATTCCTACCACAGACTTAAGATTCCTTGGCTCCTGTGCTCCCCAACAACCGGAATCCCGAAACCAGAATGAAAACCTCCCAAATAAGCTGCATCTGCCCTTCTGTGATAATACCAGAGCAAATGCATAAGCTGAGGAACTTTAATCGGTGTGGGGCCCCTTTCCTGAAAGCTGTCCTGCAGCCCTAGTTTTCCCCCCTCTGAAAACCCCTAAATCCCCGAGCCCCAGGGCAACAGGTGAAGGGATGGGAGCCAGGGCAAATGGAATACTCATGCCTGAATTTACACAGTTCCTGTTACAAAAGCCCTTAGCGCTGAACTCCCAACAGAGCAGGCCGGGTTGAACCCCCTGCTCCGTGGACCCACGGGTAGGAGCCACACTGGCAGACCTACCAAGCAAATGCCCGCTAGCTGCCCTGTCATCCTGCATGGGTTGAGTTGCAGTCATAAACTGTAACCACAACTCTGGATCCTTCTTGTCCCACTGCAGATGAACATCCACTGCTGCCCTCATCCTAAAAGATTCATCACCATTACCACCATATAGATCAAAACCCTGCCAACCAATTGCCTCAGGTCCTATCCACCTTTTCTGGTTTAAATTTCTCATTGTCCCTTTCCTCATGCCTATCCTTCTTCAGTACAGTACATGTCAGCTAAAGAAAACATATCAAAGTGTTCCCCTTTCCATAGACAGTAGGCCCCCACTCATATGGCAGGTTCCGTTCCGGACTGCCACTGTAAAGCGAAATCTGCCATAAAGTGGAACACATTGACTAACATTGTCTAAAACGGCACCCGATGCCCGAAAAACACCATAAAAGTGGAACAAGCGGCGTCAGAGCGGGGCCTTTCTGCAATTGACAACTGCTGTATCAGTGGAATGCTGCAAAACGGAGCGCTGCAAAGTGGGGCCCTACTGTACACTCTTGTTGCTAACAACAAATGAGCCCCCCAGGGGAGCGGACATCCCCAAATGGCAGGGCGCCAGCCTGAACATAAGCCAAATGACCACCAGGCATCTGAGCCGGCCCCTTGGTAAGACCACTCACAGAAATCCAACCTGCCTGGAAGCCTCACTTGCAGGCTGCTGTTGGATTGGAGGAGACATCCCCCTTCCTTACCCAGAAAGCATCGCACCTGCATAAGGAGAATAAGGCCACTCCTGAGCCATTCCCCACACCATTACCTGCAGGTGTGGACGCACCATAACCTGGATGGGGTGCAGTCTTCACCACAGGATTCCCAGTAGCCAAGGAAGTGCGAACCGACCTGAAGAGCCCTCCAACACAGCCAATTGGCCTAAAACAGAGTCCCAATCAGTGCCATGCTGATTATTCTCATTCTAGAGACCCTTAGCTGCCTTAACCCTCGCTCCACTAGCATCCTGTGGCTGCCTATTCCACCTCTCTAATGACTGAATGTGGGCTAACTATGAGGCCATATCGGGCCCCTCATCCTCTGAGAATAAGGATTCCTGATGGCCAGTTCAAAATGGCCACATCACATTGGGCAGCAAAATATTTTCAAAATGGCTGCTATAAATGGCCACCGACCACAAGGCAGCAAATAAATGTGTTCAAAATGGCTGCTCACACAAAGGAGCAAAATGTGCTCCAAAATGGCCCCTCCAAAAAAGGCAGCAGCACCCTAGGCAATCCAGTGCGCCCAAAAGCAAAGGCACAGGCTTGAAAGCTTATCCATAGCAAAGGAAAGCTGGTAAGTTTCATCTTTTAAAAAGCCTGCCTGAAAATGAGCTTGGTTCCTGGAGGATTCCTTAACTGAAGTATTGCTGTATAATGTTATAGGCTATTATTAGGGCTACCATTGAATTCTACCTAACACATAGTTCTGTTTGAAAGTTGGGGTTGTAATGGCACCTACAGGCAGACGTACTGGAATGCACATTCATTGAGGAAATGTACTTTCATATATATGTGTGTGTGTGCACACACACGCGTGCCACAAAACACACTGAGTAACCCTGAGCCAGTCTTTATCTCATAGCCCAACCACCGCATAGGGTTGTGAGGATAAAATGGGGAGGGAAGGAAAGGTGGAATCTAAATGTAATAAATGTGTGTGGGAGTGTCATATGGAGGAAGAAAACCCACCTAAAATTGGCGGGAAACCACCAATAGCCACCAGCAAAGGCAGAATGCTGCCCCCCCCGAAAAGCCACCAGGCCACCACTGCCCTCAGCAACCCTGGGAAGAGGCCCAAACTCCACCCTCAAACCATGCAGGCCCAGGAAGGCCCACCAGGAAGCCTGCGCCAAATCCTTGTCACCGCTCCACATGTGCACTGCCACCACTCTTGCGGCAGCGCTGGCTAGGCCTGTGCCAGGCCCTTACAGCTGTCAAATGTCCTGTACTTGCTGCTGCCAAGCGCTACCACTGGCAACAGCCCACCCACCACAGCCTAGCTGCTGGACCATGCCCCAGACAATCGCCGCTATGCTCCAGCTGATGCTGCCCATGCTGCTGCACCGCTGCTGCCGCCCAGCTGATCGTGCAGGCCCACGAAGCCCCACGCTAAAGCTGATAACTCAGGCCTTTGAAGTCCCATGCTACAGCTGATCGTCAGCCTCCTTCTGCCCCCCCAAGCTCCAAAGGAACAGGCCCCCAACTAAAAGTAAGTGGGAACCTGCTCCATTGTTGCGTGAGGCCGAAAAGAGGCCAAGGGGAGACAGAGCAGGGCTTAAATAGCCACCCTGCTCTGCCCCCTACGCAACAGGCACGCATGGCCACGTTGTGCCTAAGGTATGGGGTTTTTTGAAGCCATGCCAGGTCTTCCCCGGCATGGCTGCAAAGGCCCACCATCGCCAGAGCCCCTGGGCTGATGGTGGGAATTATCAACAGTTTTATTATAGAGTAAGGCACATATAAGGAATTTTTTGTATATGTGCATGCGAATGCGCTCACAAAATGTCTTTCGTAACAGAGACCACTGAGTGACTTTGTTTTTCTAGTAATATAACTGTGATCAAAATGTAGACCATCTTGTTTATTCCACAATACAAGTAGAATGTTTACTATGTAATCATTTTGAAGACAGCACAGCACGTTCCTTGTTTTTGATGATACATACACACCATTTTGGAAGAGGCATTTCATCCAGTGTCAGAGAGATGGTGGAATGATACTTCTAATAGGGCGGCTGTCTTCTGTAGTTTCTTTAAGTTTTAAAAATAATATTTACAATAATCTTTGTAATTAAGATTCTTAATCCTTTGGAGGAAGGGTGGGATATACATTTAATTAATTAATTATCTGGTGCCCAATTTATCAGTTTTTTTATTAGTCTAAGTGATGAACTGACTACTGAAGCCCTAATTTATACTGGCCCAAGCTTTCCTAGCAACAGCCTTCTGGTGAAACAGACTAAAAATAAACCAATTACAGCATAATGCTATCCATGTCTACTCAGAGGTCAGCCCCACTGAGTTCAGTAGGGCTTATTCCCAGGTAAGCGTGTATAGGATTGTAGCCATATGAGATTGCAGTCATTGTCTCCAAACTCTCACAGTATTTTTTTCCCATAAAGGAGAAGGAAGTTTCAAACAATTCCTGGAAAATACCTCCTACTTCTCAGGCTGTAAATGAAATGAGACTATAATTTTAAGTTTTAATGTATTTACTCATTCACATAATGCTTGTGTGAAAAACAAAAATCTGTTATTTTCCTAACTGGATATTTGTAAGAGAATATTTTAGTCCTATGTTCCTGGTTGAAATTCTCCACCTGACAATATGCTAAGTGTGCTGCACTTTGTAGAGTATCTTCAGGCATCATTTAAGCAGTGAATAATACAAGCTATGTGCCTGCACTAGTACAGTGCAGTGAAACATCATTAGAGTCTCTTCAGAGGAAGAAAAACTGGAAATCCAAATGGAAATATGCTTACAATCAGATAATTACATAAAATCATGAAATCCTATATACATTTTCATAGAAATAAGTTCCACTGAACTCAATGTCAGTTTCTTCTGAGTAACTATTATAGCATTCAACTATTACAATATGTTTATAATCAGAAATATTATTGTGCATAAAAAATATCTTAATATAACACAAACATGACAAAGCAGATTTCATACAAATTCTGTATTTATTCACTAATAGGCAAAAAAACCCCTTGCAGTTTAAGAACATACCTATAGCTAACAGATATTTCTATCAAACTTTAAAAAGCAGGGAAATTGGGCCGCTATAGTGAATGCACCAGAGGAGTAGGAGACCTGACCTCCTTTATGAAATATTGTACTGCCCTACAAATTTGTAAAAATGTAAACACTATTTGACTTGGTCTTTCACATCCAATACACTTCCTGTGTAGCTTGGAAGAATTTGGTAACATGCTTCTGAGGATATGATGAATGGTGGCAATACCTGCCATTTCCAAAGATGGAGAATTGCATTTATGTATGTTTGTTGGGTTCTTCTTACTTTGATTCTTTTCTGTGTTACTACTGTTTCTACAGAGAATCTAACCCAGAAAATTATTTCTCTCATTATTCATCCTAGAAATCTGTGTCAAATTTATTTTCATTATTTGAAAGCCTTTGTATTGGTCAATGTCATATGATGGTGAAGACAGCCTTTTGTGTTCCAACCAAAGGTTATGTTCTATTTCTATTTTGGGTGCATTTAGTTGAATCTGAAACTGCAGTTTGATGTAAAATCAGTCTTATACTATGTTGCTACTTAAGCAATGAATCTAGCTGTTGGAAAAAACAAACTTGGCCTGCCCAAGATGCATGTTTTCAGCCTGCTCTGCTTACACCACCCCACTTAAGGAAGGGTGGGCATGATCAATTAAAAACATAAAGCACACCTAGAAATTTGCTAGAATATATTTCACCTCCCACTGTTTTATCTTGTGCAAACTGAGATACTCCTCATGTCCATTGGAGACTATTCTGCAGAATAGTCAGTGCCATTATTCCACAATTGTTTTTGGAGTTTTTTTAGTGTAAATTTTGCAAAGTGTTGCTGTACATCACATATTCACAGAAAGAGAAGCAAAAGAAAATAATTTACTGTAGGAAACGTCACTAAAATTACAAAGTAAATCAAACATATTTAAAGTGACAATCTGAACTTATCAACTGTCTTAATGTTGTTCCTTCCTCGCTGCTAAAACAAGATCAGCACATGTCTTGTTTCTGTTATTTGGGCTGATTGTATGTGTTGCCACTACTCACCGTATGCTCAGAGCCACATGTTATCAATTCTTCCAAGCTACACAGGAAGTGGATTGGACTGTGAAAGACCAAGCCAAATAGTGTTTACATTTTTACAAATTTGTAGGTCAGTATAATATTTCATAGAGGAGGTCAGCTCTCCTGCTCCCCTGATGCATTGAGTATAGCTACCCCATTTCCCTGCTTTTTAAATTTGATAGAAATATCTGTTGAGTATAGGTACATTCTTAAACTGCAAGGGTTTTCTTTAACCTATTAGTGAATTCCTTTGCTTTTTAATCCAAGAGGTAAGACATGGGATCCTGTGCAAGTTTGCTTAGAATGGATTGATCATTTGCATATTTATTGAGTTCAATGGGATTTACTCCCCCACAATCATGCGTAGGATAGGTGAAACTGACCACAGGTGGATGGGGAGGGGAGGAGGAGGAAGGGCAGAGGGGAGGAGGGGGATGGGAGCAGGCAAGAGGGGGAGGACAGGTTGGATCAATTGCATGCTTATTGAGTTCAGTGGGATTTACTCCAGTGCATATAAAAATTGGGCAAAATTCACATTGAAATGCTGAACTTTTTGAACAAATCACAAATTGCTACAGAAATGTGGATAACTGAATTTATGATTTGAAAATTGAGAAGCTGAGAGAAACCAAAATTGAAAAATTTGTCCATTCGTAATATAAGCACACAGAAGTAAATGTGGTTCTAACACAATTTTGCAGAATTTTCCTTCAAAATTAATTGAGGAGTGAAAAGTGAGTAGCAGCCAATTGCCTTATCTCTGTAAATACTCTTCTCTTGTGATATCAAACTTGTAGGGTAGGTGGGTTCCTAGTTCAATGGTTTTGTGGTCATGGTGTCTTTTCAGACTACAGTCAACTAGGCTAAAGAAAAGGTAAAGGTGTCCCCTCACTTGTAGTGCGAGTCGTTTCCGACTCTTAGGGTGACGTTTACTAGGCAGACCATATGTATGGGGTGGGATTGCCAGTTCCGTCCCTGGCCTTTCTTTACCCCCCAGCATATGCCGGGTACTCATTTTACCGACCACGGATGGATGGAAGGCTGAGTGGACCTTGACCCCTTTTACCGGAGATTCGACTTCCTCCTTTCGTTGGAATCGAACTCCGGCCGTGAGCAGAGCTTCGGCTGTGTTACCGCCGCTTACCACTCTGTGCCACAGAGGATCTTGTCAACTAGGCTAGCAAACTCATTTTGTGTGAAAATAACTCCAGGAATAAATGTTAGACAACCTTCCTCTAAGGTGACATTTCCCACTCCAACTGAAGTGACAGCAAAATATCTGATAAGTGATTCCCAGTATATGATAGGCATACCCACCTTCCTGAACAGCTTCCTTTGTTGTGTAATTTCAGGATACGATTCAAAGTGCAGTACCATAGCAATCTCTGAAATGCAGAGATTTTTTAAAAAATGGCTTGCCTAGGAAGCCTGGGCTACATGGTAGATCCCATTTACACAGATGCTCTTGCATGCACTCTCCTGAGCTTGAGCAGTAGGAGATTTTGCCTTAGGTAAAGCCAAATTCTTGACTTCTTATACTCAGGCACTGCCACCTAACCTAAGCACAAAAGGCTCAGCTTATCAAATATAAAGAGCATTTACATGTATTTTTCACAATGCTACCTTTTAAAACACATAGGGAACAATGGGCCTGTGCATGTGTATATTACAAAATGAAATGTGACATATATATTGTTGCACATCAGGTTAGGCCCCTTCATTCATTCTACAAGTAGAGAAAGGGCAGCAGGACTACAATGTTGGCCCATCCCAATGTCCTGCATGGCTAGGGATCAGCAGGGCAGTCCTGCTATTTCCTTTCCCATGTATAGGTTCTGCACATGGAGAATGGATAAGAGGACTTCTGTAGTCAGATGGAATGCTGAGGCAAGCTCAGTGGTAGAGCACATGTTTTGCATCCAAAAAGTCCCAGGTTCAGTTCCTGGCATCTCCAGGTAGGGCTGGGAAGGGCATCTGCCTGTCAGGTGATAGACTGGTGGCTGGTCCTACCCACCTGTCGAAGTGGCTGCTAGGGAGGGGGGAGTTCAGGATACAGCCAGCCAGTCAGATTGTCTTCTCCAGCCCTTGTCAATAAAGGCCAATGTTAGCTCTACCCCAAGGCAGCTGTAACACAGGAGCATGACCTTGACAAAAGCTCTCAGTCTGAGTACAGCAGCATAGGAAAATTCAGAATAACCACAAGAGAAGTTTGGCCCGCATATTTTTTTTTTATTTAGGCAAGGGGGGAAAGGGAAAACAATCCTTCCCAAAAGTCAGAATAACATTTCATCAGACAGAGAGACAGATAGGAAGCTTGGAAGGACTTCTACTGAGAGGCCAGACCAGCTCCACTTGGCTATTCCTCTTCATGAACTGTTTCCATTCAAGCTGCTCAGTTTAAGAACGCTGAGCCAGTACTTGTTTTATTCTTCTCTCCTTATCTCTCTTTCCTTTTAAATTGTAATTCCGATGGTAGGGGCTGTCTTGTTTGTTATCAGTGTTATGTAAGCTGCTCTGCAAGCCTTTTTGGCTGAAGAGTGGATACAAATTCTTTTAAATAAATTAATAAACATTTTCTCAACATTACCACAACCACATCTACTGCACATAAATAGCTTGCTTCCACTTGACTGTGTGGAGCAGAACAAACTAAAGGCTCCTAGTCAAAGCCTTGCATTAGGAAAGAGGTTTGCATGTTCCAGCAACCTAAACATAAGAACATAAGAACATAAGAAGAGCCTGCTGGATCAGGCCAGTGGCCCATCTAGTCCAGCATCCTGTTCTCACAGTGGCCAACCAGGTGCCTGGGGGAAGCCCACAAGCAGGACCCGAGTGCAAGAACACTCTCCCCTCCTGAGGCTTCCGGCAACTGGTTTTCAGAAGCATGCTGCCTCTGACTAGGGTGGCAGAGCACAGCCATCACGGCTAGTAGCCATTGATAGCCCTGTCCTCCATGAATTTGTCTAATCTTCTTTTAAAGCCATCCAAGCTGGTGGCCATTACTGCATCTTGTGGGAGCAAATTCCATAGTTTAACTATGCGCTGAGTAAAGAAGTACTTCCTTTTGTCTGTCCTGAATCTTCCAACATTCAGCTTCTTTGAATGTCCACGAGTTCTAGTATTATGAGAGAGGGAGAAGAACTTTTCTCTATCCACTTTCTCAATGCCATGCATAATTTTATACACTTCTATCATGTCTCCTCTGACCCACCTTTTCTCTAAACTAAAAAGCCCCAAATGCTGCAACCTTTCCTCGTAAGGGAGTCGCTCCATCCCCTTGATCATTCTGGTTGCCCTCTTCTGAACCTTTTCCAACTCTATAATATCCTTTTTGAGATGAGGCAACCAGAACTGTACACAGTATTCCAAATGTGGCCGCACCATAGATTTATACAATGGCATTATGATATCGGCTGTTTTATTTTCAATACCTTTCCTAATTATCCCTAGCATGGAATTTGCCTTTTTCACAGCTGCCGCACACTGGGTCGACCTTTTCATCGTGCTGTCCACTACAACCCCGAGGTCTCTCTCCCGGTCGGTCACCGCCAGTTCAGACCCCATGAGCGTATATCCTTGCCCATCGTGGCTCATTATGAGCTGCAAAGATAGACTGGGTGAGGGGATCAAGATGGTGGTAAATACATCTCTCGAAGAGGGAGTAATGCCATCATCGCTCAAGGAGGCAGTAATAAAACCAATCTTAAAGAAGCCCTCCTTGGATCCCCAAGATCTGAACAACTTTCGCCCAGTCTCAAATTTGCCATTCTTAGGCAAGGCGATTGAGCGGGTGGTGGCAAAACAGTTGCAAGCGCACTTGGAGGAAGCGGATTATCTGGATCCATTTCAATCGGGCTTCAGGCCTGGACATGGGACTGAAACAGCCTTGGTCGCCTTGGTAGATGATATGAGGAGGGCGTGGGATAGGGGCGAATGCACCTTCCTTGTCCTCCTTGATTTCTCAGCCTTTTAAAAATGTAGTTCCCCTGTTTTACTCCGCTAATTATTTTTTAAGGACCAAACTGATTCTCCACATTACAGCAAGGTAAATCCCTACGCACACATTATGTTTGTTCAGTGATCAAAATACTATTGCAGGAATGGAGGTAGCCTCAGTATAGTATCAAGGAGGAAGCCACTACTATTGTGCAAAAAACTCCATCTTACAAACCCTTAAGGTACAGGTTATTACAAGGGTAAGTTAGGAGGTATGTTATTTTTTTCTCATATTTTCTTACTCATTATTATTCTTATATATGGGGCCTTCAGTTATATATTCTAAGGAAGCCTTACTACATTTTCCAGATAAAATAAAATCTTGGCAGAACTACACTTTCAGATCAGTTCCAAGTTTCCATAATAGGTTTTTTCAGTTTGTGCTGTATCTTGATTTTTACTTCCATACTTTTTACATTAAAATTCTTTGAATTCTACATCTGTGAGTTTGAATCAGATCATAATTCAAGTGAAAAATATTCTGAATTCTTTCTTCCCCTAAACACTAAAACTAATCTTATTCACAGGATCCATGTAGATGATCTTCTTGCTTTTAAATGTATATTTTTAAATAAAGCAAACAAAATATTTACAAATCTAAGGACAGCACAGCCAAATAGCCACTTTTCCATATAGAGTTTTCCATACAGTATATTTCCTACCAATTTTGCAGAAATAATATTTCTGGCAATCAGGAGCCTTTTTTACGAGTAACTAAAGAACAGCCAAGTATACTGGAAATAATGTAGAAAATTCTTATTGTCACAATGTCATCCTGTAAACAAGTGGCTCCTACTCATATGAGTCACAATGCTATTTGTAAAAAATCAGGGTTTCAGATTACTAGTTTAGTCATTGTAAAGAGCTTACTGTTATTATTATCAACTGCATATTTGCTCGAAAGTTCCATCAGTTGAACGTTTATTTATTTATTTGAATGAATAACATGCTCAGTCTTGAATAGTTGGAGTAGATAACATACACTGAAAAATCAAAAATGAAACATTTCATCAAAATTCAAAGCAGCTAAAATTAACCATTGAAATTTAGGCTGGCAATAAATACACATGCCAAGAAAGCAGGTAATTCTGTCCATAGAGCTAGTGGTGGTGATTGCATTATTATACAGCCACGAGAGTGGCTGTATACTATAGCCAGTGGGGATTTTTCACATTCTGCAATGTTAAATATATCTCCCCATGCCATTCTGAGGCTTCCCATAAGCACATTTCAAAACAAAACCTTACAAAACTTATAGTTCTGAACTCAGAAACGCTTCCTTAACAACCCTGTCAATTTTCATGGCGATACACTAAACAGTCAGAGAGAATCGAGAGTTCAAAGTCTAAAAAGAGAGAAAAAACTCAGAGCCCTTTTGGACTTTTTTCTGCGAGTTCTCATAATCTGTTGAAATTCATTAAAAATCAGCCATGTTCACAGAGTACCTGTAATCCTATTACTGACCTTGCTCCATACTCTGACCTTCCTCTTTTGCAGTTTAAAAGTTAAAAATATGCCTGGTTGATTTTTAATTAATTTAAGAAATTTTGGCTGGAAGCCTATTATAACGCGGGGCATGCTCAGTAAGGACCAACTGTTAGTGTTCTAAAAGCCTCACACCTGCTGGCCTTGGCTAATAAGAGAGCCACACCCACACCAGACTTGAGACAGTCATGGCTTCCCTCAAAGAATCCTGGGAAGTGTAGTTTGTTAAGGGTGCTGAGAGGAGACTTCTATTCCCCTGAGAGAATGGTTAACATTCTAGGCTTAATGGACAATATAAAAACTGACAAATCACCGGGCCCGGATGGCATCCACCCGAGAGTTCTCAAAGAACTCAAACGTGAAATTGCTGATCTGCTAACTAACATATGTAACTTGTCCCTCGGGTCCTCCTCCGTGCCTGAGGACTGGAAAGTGGCAAATGTAACGCCAATCTTCAAAAAGGGATCCAGAGGGGATCCCGGAAATTACAGGCCAGTTAGCTTAACTTCTGTCCCTGGAAAACTGGTAGAAAGTATTATTAAAGCTAGATTAACTAAGCACATAGAAGAACAACCCTTGCTGAAGCAGAGCCAGCATGGCTTCTGCAAGGGAAAGTCCTGTCTCAGTAACGTATTAGAATTCTTTGAGAGTGTCAACAAGCATATAGATAGAGGTGATCCAGTGGACATAGTGTACTTAGACTTTCAAAAAGCGTTTGACAAGGTACCTCACCAAAGTCTTCTGAGGAAGCTTAGCAGTCATGGAATAAGAGGAGAGGTCCTCTTGTGGATAAGGAATTGGTTAAGAAGCAGAAAGCAGAGAGTAGGAATAAACGGACAGTTCTCCCAATGGAGGGCAGTAGAAAGTGGAGTCCCTCAGGGATCGGTATTGGGACCTGTACTTTTCAACTTGTTCATTAATGACCTGGAATTAGGAGTGAGCAGTGAAGTGGCCAAGTTTGCTGACGACACTAAATTGTTCAGGGTTGTTAAAACAAAAAGGGATTGCGAAGAGCTCCAAAAAGACCTCTCCAAACTGAGTGAATGGGCAGAAAAATGGCAAATGCAATTCAATATAAACAAGTGTAAAATTATGCATATTGGAGCAAAAAATCTTAATTTCACATATACACTCATGGGATCTGAACTGGCGGTCACCAACCAGGAGAGAGACCTCGGGGTTGTACTGGACAGCATGATGAAAATGTCGACCCAGTGTGCAGCAGCTGTGAAAAAGGCAAATTCCATGCTAGGGATAATTAGGAAAGGTATTGAAAATAAAACAGCCAATATCATAATGCCGTTGTATAAATCTATGGTGCGGCCGCATTTGGAATACTGTGTACAGTTCTGGTCGCCTCATCTCAAAAAGGATATTATAGAGTTGGAAAAGGTTCAGAAGAGGGCAACCAGAATGATCAAGGGGATGGAGCGACTCCCTTACGAGGAAAGGTTGCAGCATTTGGGGCTTTTTAGTTTAGAAAAAAGGCGGGTCAGAGGAGACATGATAGAAGTGTATAAAATTATGCATGGCATTGAGAACGTGGATAGAGAAAAGTTTTTCTCCCTCTCTCATAATACTAGAACTCGTGGACATTCAAAGAAGCTGAATGTTGGACTTCCGGGAAGGATTGCTTCGCTTGTGCCTGCCTCTGAGACGAGCTCTCGTCTCAGAGGAAGCTTTTTCAGTTTTAAAACCAGTCAAAAGGTTTTTTTTGACTGGTAAAAACTTTCTCCCAGGCAAGGGAGAAATGAAGAGATCATTCACAAGCTTCGTTGTGTTTGTTGGGGGACTTGAATTCATTAGGATTGCCTATGAACGAAGGACCAGCCAGCAACGTCGGATGGAGCCAAGGAATTTCAAGCAAGCTCAAACTGATTAAGCGAGACGTTTTTCTTTTCTTCAAAGAAAAAGATTTTAACAGGCAAGCATTCTTCTTTCTATCCTTATCATTTGGCTTAAATTGTTGCAGTAAAAGAGATTTGTTAAAAGAATCAGCAGTAAAGAATCCCTGGATGAGTTATAACTTTTCTCTTTTATACACGGAATTAAGGCGGAAGGAAATCGAAATAGCTTATCTTTGTTTTTATTGCAAAAAGCTGGCCTGGAATTGAGAATTATAAAGATACAAATGGATGAGAGATATCTAATCTGAGGAGAAAATTTTTGATTTATATGAACTTTTGAGTATTATATGTCTGGGACTATTTTTTCTGGTCTACTTCATTTTGACGAATCTGCTTGTTCTTTATGCCACTAACTATTTGGATGCTGTGAACTAAATTTGTTTTGCATTCTTGGACACATAAGAAATAAGGCAGTTTGTGCTGTCTACATTATGATGTCATCAGGTTTGGAATATTAACTCCTTTGTTGCTGGAAAAAGAAATAAATTGCTCTTTGCTTGGGAATAGTGCTATATTGGAAATTGAAGGGTTTTTTTTTTCTTCTTGGTTTTAAAAATGACAATTAAGAAAGTGGCTGAGACCCTGGAAGTAAATATGTTTCAGAAAATAATGGATGAGATTGAGATAATGAAACAAGAACTTAGACATGGCAAACAAGAGATGAAAATTGAATTTGGCAAAATGAAGCAGGAACTGAAAGAAATAGGGGATTTTATGAGAGAGGAGGTTGATGAGATCAAACATATAACTAGACAAGCAATAGAAGAAGAAAGAAAAATTAAAGGGAAGATGCAAGTCCTGGAGATTGGAACAGATATATCAAATGTGGAACTGGAAAAAGATTTGGAGTTTATGGACCTTAGAGATAAAGATTACTGTTTGGAATTCAGCGTTGTCCCTGAAGAAATTGATGAAGATATCAGAGATAAAGCTATCAATGTTTCAAAAAATTTCTGGACTGGAATGATGTGATGGAGCTTGAAATAGAGAAAATTTATAGAATTAATTACAGATATGTGACAATGGAAAAACTCTCAAGAGATGTGCTAGTGCATTTCGTAAAAAAGAGGAACAGTGATATGACTTTACAGCAACATTTCAGTAACACATTCAGAATTGATGGCAAGGAAATATTTGTGAGGAAGGAAATTCCCATCAGACTCTCATTATATGACTATGACAGCAAGATTATTATGTATGCAAGGATGGAAGATGGAAGATGGAATTAACACTGATAATGGAAGAATGGCTATTGAAATTACTGGACCTAGCAGACTTGATGAGATGGATTAATCAACATGTTTTTTTGGAGAAAAATCGATGGATATATTTCTCAAGGACTGGAAACCTCTCTTTGACTTTTTGCGGAAAGAATAAAGTGATGTTGATGAGATTTGATGATTAATTAAGATAACTACTGGAGGAAAGTGATTTTGTAATATATTAAGAGACAGGTTTGTTACTGATCTGCGACAAATCGGAAGTCAACATTTTATTTTATTGTATTAGTTATTAATTTGTTTTTGTTTTGTTTTTGTTTTTTTTTGAAACTTTGAATAAAAAAATTAATAAAAAAACACAAAGAGGCTGAATGTTGGAAGATTCAGGACAGACAAAAGGAAGTACTTCTTTACTCAGCGCATAGTTAAACTATGGAATTTGCTCCCACAAGATGCAGTAATGGCCACCAGCTTGGATGGCTTTAAAAGAAGATTAGACAAATTCATGGAGGACAGGGCTATCAATGGCTACTAGCCGCGATGGCTGTGCTCTGCCACCCTAGTCAGAGGCAGCATGCTTCTGAAAACCAGTTGCCGAAAGCCTCAGGAGGGGAGAGTGTTCTTGCACTCAGGTCCTGCTTGCGGGCTTCCCCCAGGCACCTGGTTGGCCACTGTGAGGATGCTGGACTAGATGGGCCACTGGCCTGATCCAGCAGACTCTTCTTATGTTCTTATGTTCTAACAGTCAGCCACTCTTATTGAAAGTCTGTGAGAGGAACAGGGCGTCTCCTAGCAACTCTCAGCACCCTTCACTAACTACACTTCCCAGGATTCTTTGAGAGAAGCCATGATTGGCTTTGAGCCATGGCTTTGAGAGAAGCCATGATAAATTCTTTTAAATTGTTTTTAAAAGATGTGTTTTTAAATTTGTATATTTGTTTTTAATGTTTTTAGTTATTGTAAACCACCCAGAGAGCTTCGGCTATGGGGCGGTATATAAATACACTAAATAAATAGATAAATAAATAATGATTGTCCAAAGTGTAATAGAGGCCTGGTGTGGATGTGGCCAGGGACAGCTTTGTTTTAAATTTGGGTGGGAGGTAGGGTTGCCAGGTTCAGGGCCTGAGACTGATCCTGTATCTTTAGTAGAAGACAAAGTCAGCCATGTGCAGGTGTTCTTGCAACATTGTAATGGGAAAAACCACAAGGTAGAATTCCCCCTTCCCCCAGCACAACTTTGAAAGATACAGAAGACATCTTGGTTGCCAGGCCCAGCCTGGTCAGTTTTACATATCCTAATCATGATTGCATAGGAGTATATCCGATTCAACTCAATAATCATACAGATGATCAGACCAGCCTTTTCCCTCCTTCCCCTTTCCTCTCCCTTTCTCCTCCCCTCTTCCTTCTTCCACCTTCCCTGCCCACTCCAGCCCTCCGTCCCTCCCCCCAGTCAGTTTTACCTATCCTAAGCATGATTGCACGGGAGTAAATCCCACTGAACTCAATAAACATGCAAACGACCACATCTGTCCTTCTTCTCCCCTCCCCCTCCTGCCTGCTCCCATCCCAGTCCTCCCCTCTGCCTTTCCACCTGTCCCTCCTCCCCCTCCTCCCTTCCCCATCCCCTGTGGTCAGTTTCACCTATCCTAAGCATGATTGCCGTGTGTGTGTGTGTGTGTGTAAATCCCACTTAACTCAATAAGCATGCAAATCAATCCATTCTCAGCAAACTTGCACAGGATCCCATTTCTTACCTCCCGGATTAAAATGCAGGGAAATTCACTAATAGGCAAAGAACCTTGTGGTTTAAGAATGTACTTATAGCCCACAGATATTTCTACCAAAATAGGGGGGAAAAGATGGCGAACCTGAAAGACGCTATGTATCGAAGCTCTTCAGATATTTGCTAAAAAGCTTCCTTTTTCCTCACTTATTTTTTCTCCAAGGACACTGCAATAACTAACAATTGTTTATCTTTTGCCTCTGCTTTTTGGCTTTAAAGTTTGAGGTGGATAATCTTTCTACGTCCTGATATACCTTCAAAGCTTCTCAAACTCACAGACTGAAGAGACCGCTGAACTGCTGCGCGACATAATTGACTAATTAACCAATATTATAACAATTACCTCTTACTTGCGCTGTTTGACTTTGAATGCTGGGCTGGCTATCTACCTACTTCCTGATATAACTTCAAAGCGTATTAAACCTTCAGACTGGTGAAAATGAAAATACTGAGTTGCAGCGCGTCATAATCAGTTAACTGTAAGTAGCTTCAAGGTCGGAAATACAAAGCTAGAGCATTTCTTTACTCTATTTCGTTCTACTTTAAAGTAAATAGAGATGGTTTGCACCAGGAATGCATGCAAAACGTTAGGTATTCCTCTTGTAAGTGAAATGCAGATGCCTACTCCTAGAAAATCCTATAATAAACACAAACAGAGATTACTGAATTCTATAAAATAAAAAATGGAGAAAATAGAAGCAGAAATAAAAGCAATGAATTACTTACATCAGATCCACAATCCCCCCCCCACCTTGGGGATGGATGAGATTGGCTTTGATGTCTCTTTAAGCAACATAGGAGTTTTAACTCAGAAGTGGCCAGACCCGACTTGTCCAAATTTAGAGGAAGAATTAAAGTGCCAAGAGACTCCTAATATTTTTAACGGCTTACATTCTACACAACCTCCAGCTAACCTTTCCACAGACAGTTCTATGCCTCTTTTAGAATCTTCTTATATAGAATCAACATCGGATCCAATATCACCAAAAAATAAGGAGATTAATTTGTCATCTTTGGCTCTTACATCGGAAAGGGATTTATCAGAATTTCTATCAGAATATCCTGAATATAATACCTGTGATCTTCAAGACCTCATCGACATTACATACAAAGAGCAAGGAGCAACAGCCAATATAGATTCACATAATCGATCTTCCCAGAGCTTGGAAAATTTACTTTTTTGAACTACAACTCCCATCAGCCCCAGCCAGCATGGCCACTGGATTGGGCTGATGGGCGTTGTAGTTCAAAAAAGTAACTTTTCCAAGCTCTAGATCTTCCTATGAGAAGCATGACAAGTGCAGGAATAGTGAACCAGCGACAGAATGGATTACCGCAGCCACCCAATATCTTTCACAAATTGTTACATATGCTGCTGAATTAAGCTCCCTAGTAACTACGCTAATTGAGCTAACTTTAAAAATTGATTCACAAACTAACCCAGCAAAAGACAATCTGAAGTGTAGGTCCCAAGTCTCACAAACAAGAACTAAAGATTGGGATTTAACTATTAAGAATAAGGCTCATAAGAAAGCACAAATACAAGTACCACAACAAGACAAAAAAAGGAAAAAAAGGGAAAATATAAAAAATCCCAAATTAATTAGGAAGTCCCATCTGAACTTTGGGAAATTATATAAACTATTAGACCCTCCTTGACGAAAAACAAAGAGGAACAAAAAGAAAAAGAGAACTGGTCAAAAGAAACAATCCAAGAACTCACAAGATGTTGAACTCCCACGAATCACAAATACTGTTGTTCTGACTCAGAAATCACCCCAGGAGATTATACCCCGACAATTGGATAAGCCACTTTATTACAACTCTCAGCAGACACAATCAGAACATAAAAAGGACAATTTACTGACAGTTCCTCAAACACAAAAACAAAATTGGAAACTGATCCTAAATCCAAAGAAGTTGGTGCTCTCAAACTTCCCCAAAATTAAAGGATGGCTCTCGCAAACTGAACGCAGATGCCACCTTTGGGACTTCTTTGAGAGAATTACTCCTGGTCTTATCAAAATAAATTCAATTCTATCGGTCCAATATCTCCATTATAACTATGTTTCGGCCACAGCAATTGTCACCTTTCAAGATACAAGGACTGTAGACCTGCTTTATAAATATAAGGAGTATTTCATCTACTACCATATACCGATCACAAGATATTTTGAAAATCATGCTTCCCCACAAAGTCTCCTCAGGCCCACATATATGACTTTTAATATGCAATCGAAGCAAATAATGAACACTCAGATAGAAGAAAGGGATAATAATCTCCTTGAGGCGTCAAAGACCATCATCTAGCGACAAAAGTTTCTAACACCCATTCAACAATAACATGCACCAAGTCAAAGATGTTGAATATTCTTCCAGAAGAATTATTGCTTCTTGAGCTATATCCTAACTTTAATGCGGATGAGCAATTGGAGACCATCAACAGACTGAAACTTTTAATACAATCATTGGAGAATACAAGAAAAAGAACTTCCTCACCTGAAATTTGTGAATCTCCAGTTATAATACAACCTAGAGATGAAGTAAATAAATCATGCGAATCCAATAGGATGCAATCAAATTATACCAATCTCTTAAGTCCCTCATCATCAACTATTTCATCTATTACTGATATTCAGCATCTAGGTGAGAACGTAACCAATTGTTCCCATCTCTCTCTAAATAGAGAAACTAAACACAAGATGACGACACCACGACGATGCGCAAACTTCTTGCCCTCAACAAACTGACTGAAATCTAAGTCAGGAACGAAAGAACTTAAGATAATATCATGGAACATTGCTGGATGGAACAATAATTCTATCAATCATGATACGATTGACTTCCTGACTTCTAATGATATAATATCCCTGCAAGAAACCTGGTCTCTGAGTGAACCAACCCTTGATGGCTTCATATCTTTCCACCTTCGAGCAACACCCAGTGAAAAGGGAGGTAGACCTAAAGGTGGTCTGTGTACTTTTATATCAACCTCCCTGAGGGTCAAAACCACACTTGTTGGGACTTTACAAGACCTGGCTATTGCTCTAATTCTGGAATTTGTTCAATTTTCAATAATAATCATCAATGTCTATTTACCCTCTGCACGTAATAACATCCTAGAAGATAAAAGAATATCACTACTTGAGGTCTTCATTACTAAACTGATGACTGAAAATCCAGATAAAGAACTGATTCTTCATGGCGACTTTAATGCTCGAATAGGTGCCTCAGACATGACTCTTTTCCAAAAATATCATCATGTGCCCTTGTTGTCAACTGAGTCTACAAATATACCTTCTCGCTCTTCTAAGGACACTGGCATAAATTACACTGGATTTGTGTTGATGAAAATGTGTATGGAAGCAAATTTAATACTGCTTAATGGGCGAACTCTGGGTGATATTAATGGGGACCACACTTACCATTCATTTAATGGTTCATCTCAAATTGATTTTGTCTTTATCTCTACAGAATTATATCTCTCGATAAGTAAATTTTATATCGAGAATTGACCGGAAAGTGACCATCTTCCCACCATCACAGAACTTAATTTAAATCTAAACGACATGCACTTAATCCATAGGATATTTACTAATAAGGAAATAGAAGTACGTTCACTTAGAGTTAAATGGTTACCTAAGCTCAATAATGAGATATCTGTGGCACTAACTTCCCCTTTTATTATTAAAATCAAAGAAAAATTATTAGAATTTACCTCTGATACCAAGCCACTTCTTATTCTACAAAAACTAATGATAAATTTACGAACAATTATAGAAAACAATATGCGCCCTGGCATCGCCTTACACCATCTAAAATCTAAAAAGTGGTTTGATAGAGAATGTGTTATGATTAAACGGGAAATGATGAGTATTTACCAAAGAGCCAATATTACAAAGGATAAAGATGATCTCCAAAAATATTGTGAATTAAAGAAAAAATACAAACTCTTAATTAAGAATAAAAAACAACAAGAAACAAACGCCGTTTGGCGGAATTTACTTGCAGCCACAAAGTCAAAAAACACCAATATTTTTTGGCGACTTGTTACATCACACTGGCCAAAATCGCATTTACAGGATTCTGCAAAAGTGTCACCTCATATTTGGGAATCATATTTCTTTAACTTATACCTAGACCAAATAGATCCATGCCCAATGCATTATTCAATGAATGACAGTGTGCCGGACTGGCCCCCAGTTAGCATACAAGAAATTATTTATTTAATTTCAAAACTGAAACCAAATAAAGCTCCTGGTCCAGACAAGATCCCCCCAGAACTCTTTAAAACTAATGCAAATTGGTGGGCCCCTGTCCTTGCTTCATTATTTACATACATAGATTCTACCCTAGAAATACCAAACGATTGGGGATTGGCCACAATTGTACCTATCTACAAAAAAGGCCCTGCAAATGATCCAGCAAATTATAGGCCAATCAGTTTATTAATATAATTAGTAAACTATATGCAGGTCATCTGCATATAAAACTGAATGACTGGATCAACCAGAATGATATACTGGCGATTGAACAAGCTGGCGTCCGTCCAAATAGATCAATTTTTGACCACATATTAGTGCTCCACCACTTAATTGATAAGTATGTGGGCAGAAAGGGCGGAATTTTCTATGTGGCATTTGTAGATCTCAAATCCGCATTCGACTCAATCTCTCGCCCCCGCCTTTGGTCGAAATTAAATCATTTAGGTATGGACAGCGTCTTATCGCCTTAATTCATGGTCTTCATAAAAATACCTTCCTACAAGTAAGGTGTAGCGCCAATGGCCTTTTATCCAACCCAATTCCAACAACTAAGGGAGTTAAGCAAGGATGTGTTCTAGCTCCTATATTATTAGATATTTATATCAATGATATAGTAGACAATATATCACCAGTAGCTACACACACCCCCATTTTAGCTAAGAAATCAAGAAATATTCTTTTATATGCTGATGACATAGCTCTACTCTCAAGAACTCCAATTGACTTGAAACGACTTTTAAATAAATTAGCAACCTACTGCCATAGTGAAATGCTGACGATAAATTATCAAAAAACAAAAATAATAGCTTTCACTCGGAAAAAAACCAAACAACACTGGCAGATTCAAGGGCATAAAATCGAACAAGTTAAATCATTAAAGTACTTGGGATATGTCTTTCAAGTGACGGGGAACCATCTGATCCACAATAAACTTATGATTATTAATGCAAGGAGATCGATGAAAGCATTATTGACTTTCTACTTCTCCAAAGGTGGCCAAGCTTTTTTACCAGCCATAAAAATTTTTAATGCTAAAGTAATAGCCCAGTTGACTTTCGGCTCGCAGGTAAATAAGAACTTGAAATTCATTGATTTTGAATCTATACAGACCATCTTTCTGAGATCTATTATGGCAATCCCTTCATGTGTCCCAAATAACATTCTCAGATTAGAAGCTGGAGTTCAATCAATAGAGACCAAAATTTGGCTTCTAAGAATCAATACCTGGTTAGAGCTTACTCTAAATCCCACTGGCCTTGCTCCAGATATTTTGAAAGACAATTTCCACTCTCCCTGGGCAAGTCTAGTGATGGATAAACTTCTAAAAATTGGCTTTTCACCCCAGCTCATTCGAGGCAGCAACAATTAGTATACACCAACGCCTGATAGATATCGACTACCAGCATCAGTTATTATTAGTTAAAAAACAGAGACATAACCCAAAATTCTTTAATTCAATGCCATATTTAACAAATCTGGAAATCCCTAAACATCGGAAAGCCTTTACCCAAATCCGCTTAGATGTTTTACCTTCAGCCGTCATGGACGGCAGGTTCTCCAAAATACCTTATAAAGACCGAGTGTGTCTCTGCGGAGAGGGAGCTGTTGAGAACAATATTCATGTACTTCTTTACTGTCCTCTATACAAAACACCAAGATACCATCTAATTACTCCTTTGCTATCTCCTTTTCCACATGAGTCTGAGCACTTCTGGATGGAATATCTCCTTGGAGATACCTCTCCAAAAGTAACTTTCCATGTGGCAAAATTTAGTGTTATTGCTCAAAGCCTTAGAACTAATATTCTAAAAAAGTCTTCTTAATTAATTTTAGCGACATCTAATTTAAATTGACTTATAAATATTTATGGCTATGCTGTTTTATATTAGTTTTATATTTCTTTTAAATTAAAATTTATCTATTGATATACTAATATTGCTGTATGATATGTACATGATATGTCTTCACATGTCTTCTATTTTCTTTTATTATGCTGACCATTGGTCGAATAAATTGAATTGATTGATTGATTGATACCAAACTTTAAAAAGCAGGGAAATTGGGCAGCTATAGTGAATGCACCATGGGAGCAGGAGACCTGAACTCCTCTCTGAGATATTGGACTGCCCTACAAATTTGTCAAAATGCAAACACAATTTGGGTTGGTCTTTCACAGTCCAATCCACTTGCTGTGTAGCTTGGAAGAATTTGGTAACATGTGCCTCTGAGCATATGGTGAGTGGTGGCAACACCTGTCATCAGCCCAAATAATAAAAAGAAGATATGTCCTGTGCTGATCTTGTTTTAGCCGGGAGGAAGCAACATTATTAAGACAGTTGATATAGTTGAGATGGTCACTTTAAATATGTCTGATTTACTTTGCAATTTTAGTGAAGTTTTCTATAGGAAATCATTTTCTTTTGCTTTTGTTTCTATGAATATGTGAAGTACAGCAACACTTTGCAAAATTTATGCTAAAAAAACTCCAAACATAATTGTGGAATAATGGCACTGACTATTCTGCAGAATAGTCTCCAGTGGACCTCAGAAGTGTCTCAATTTGCACAAGATAAAACAGTGAGAGGTGAAATATATTCTAGCAAAATGCTAGGTGTGCTCTATGTTTTTAATTGATCGTGAACACCTTGCCTTAAATAAAGTGGTTTAAACATAGCAGGCTGAAAACATGCATCCTCTTTTTTCCAACAACTAGAGTCATTGCTAAAGTAGCAGCATATTGTAATCAGTCTGATTTTACATTAAACTGCAGTTTCAGGTCCAACTGTTAATGCACCCAAAATAGAAACAGACCATAACCTCCAGTTTGAAACAAAAAAGGCTATCTTCACCATCATATGACATTGACCAATAAAAAGGCTTTGAAATTAATAAAAACAAATTTGACACAGATTTCTAGGATGAATAATGAGGGAAATAAAATTTTCTAGTTTAGATTCTCTGTAGAAACATTAGTGACACAGGAAAGAATCAAAGTAAGAAGAACACCAACAAACATACAAAAATATAATTCATCTTTGGAGATGGCAGGTGTTGCCACCACTCACCATATGCTCAGAGGCACATGTTACCAAATTCTTCCAAGCTACACAGGAAGTGGATTGGACTGTGAAAGACCAACCCAAATTGTGTTTGCATTTTGACAACTTTGCAGCCCAATATCTCAGGGAGGAGTTCAGGTCTCCTGCTCCCCTGGTGCATTCACTATAGCTGCCCAATTTCCCTGCTTTTTAAAGTTTGGTAGAAGTATCTGTGGGCTATAGGTACATTCTTAAACTGCAAGGTTTTTTGCCTATTAGTGAATAGTCAATTGTTTATTACTTGTTTTTCAGTTAAGTTTCCATTCCTTTATTTACTATATTTTCTGTGTGCCACTTCCCACTGTGGGCTTCCAAAGTCTTTCATAATATTCTGCCATCAACATCCATTTGTCACCTTCAGTGTTTTCTCCACCCTACCCCTCACACCTGGATTTCAAAACTTCAAAATTTCATTCTTCCTCTGGAATTCAACATTTTATTAGGTTTGTATCTTTGTAATCCTTTCTGTCTTACTGACCTTAAATTCAGATAGTATCAGGAGTATGCAGTCACTTCCATTTATATTTTTTTTGTCAATTTTCTCTCCAATGAGTGAGGTCATTGGTGACAAAGTGTCCTATACAATCAGCAGCTAAAGTCTATTCCGTATGATTTGCAGGTGTACAGAATCACTGCACCAGTGCTTGTCTGCCTCCAATGGGAGGTCTCATGCCTGATTCTCTTCCTCCCTACAGCCATCCTACTAGGAAGAGGTTTACTACAGAAAATGCAGCTGACAATTATATGCTCAGGACAACTTTTGGATGGCAGAAATTCAGGCATAAAGCCTCCCCAGTGGCCTGGTTTGCACATCACACTAAGCCATAGTTTGAAAAAAGAGCTATGGTTCACAGTTTTGTGTGAATGAGGCTTTATGGTGTAATCGTTTCACACTGGGAAAGAAAGCCAAACCTCTCATATTTTTCTGTTGTTTTTTATTGTAGGTTAATGTTTCAGAAGAAGGAAGGTGATGTGCATATGATGTATGAATGGGGGTTGTGCTTGTTTGAGTAAATAGATGGGTGTGCCAGTGGGTGTGAGACAGAGAATTTTGATCCTGAGAGAGTGTTTTAGGATGGGTAATTGGGGGGACTTTTGTGGTGCTGCCAACATCACTTTTTCAACATTCTAAATGAGCCCACAGGTTCAAAAATATTGGTGACCCTTGCTCTAGTGTATACAGATTTTTATGCAGACTTCTGTATTAGGAAAATATTAGAAGTGTGGTCTGGGAAGAGTCTTCTAGATGGTGCCCCCCTGCCATCTGTGCATGTGTGTGCGTGTGCATGCTTGAAAGTGAAGTGAGGTGTCTAAGGGCTGTTCTCTTAATGCTCCCTCTTATTTTGAGCAATGAATTGGTACCAGTGAATGAATTGGTACCAAGCAGGACTTTAAGGAAAAGAAGGGAATCAAGGTTTAGGGTGCTTTCTTCCTATGGCAGAAGTACCACTGTGGATTTAGAAAAGTACCTGTAATAGAAGGAATTTGGCAAGGTGCACAGAAGAACCTTGTTAGCTGAGAAGCAAAAGGTCTGGTCAAGTACATGTAGAAAATCCCAGGTTCAGCCCCTGATGTGAAAGACCTCTGAGCAAGACCTTGGAAAGCTGTAATTCAGAGAAGACAATACTGAGTTAGATGTACAAATAGTCTGACCTGGCAAAAGGCAGCTTCCCATGTTCCCATGAAAGGGAAGGGCAAGGCACTCACTTGACCAAGGGGCCAAGTGAGATTGCAGTCTATGGTAGTGAAGAAATGTTGACATCTTCACAGGAGAACTTACTTCACGTCTACCTCTCACCTCAAATTTGTACAATACTAGTAATAATGAGGAGGATAAGTAATTATGGGGGCCAGCACGAGGGTGAGCTGAATTGTGTCAGGCGAGCATCCTGACAGGCTGTTCATGACAGCTTCTCTGGATGTTGCAACAGGAAGGCTGCTTTCATTCTGTCATTCTGATTATTTCTTACCTGGTAATTTGTGCATTATATTTGATCTTTCACATTATGTACGAGCTACTTCTGAAAATCTTGTGAAATATAGTGAAACTTTAGTGCTAATTTTCATGATAAATAATAACCAGAAACAATCTGTTCGCAAGCTTGGGAACCCAGAAAATCACGGGAGTTGTTTTGCTAGCTGTAGCCATTCACATGACAGGCATCCCAGCATGCAGTGCACTCCCACCCTCTAGAGGTGTAGGGTTTTTTTGCCCGATGAAAATTGTACCAGCATTCCAGCTTAGGCGTGGATAACAGAAGCAGCATTTCCCACACACACTAAAAAAAATAAATCAGATGCTAAAGGAAGAGGGGTTGCATGGTGATGGGATAAGATCTTAGACCTCCTACACAGTGGGAACTACAGCGCACATGTGTATAATAGGTGAGGGCCGAACACAAGACATCATTCATTGCAGCTGTGCGAAAGACATTTGCACAAAATTGGGTGAAAAAGCTACTGTTCCTTAACGCAACAGGTACTGCAGTGTGAAAGGAATTTTAGAAATTGGGACAGAAGCGCTACCATTTTAATCCATTCAACTAACGCAGTAAGCCCCATGTCTGAAAGTAGCCAAAAGCTATTCCTTCCACACTGGGTTAATAGCTAACATGATTATTTAATAAGACTGTAGCCTGTTTGATCCCAATTCCATTGCTCACTTATTTATTGCCTTCCCTGTGCAATGAATGTACATGGCACAGGCAATCATGGCTCTGTTTTATCACCTCCAGCCCTCTTTAAAATGATTATTCGTTTCCAGTCAGGTCACTCAAAACAGTCAGTGGGACTGTTTCTGTAATGAAAGTTCATTCTAGGAATAAGCTCAGTTTTCCCAGGAATGTTTTGATTACTGCCCATGAAAATAACAACTCCCTCAGGGCACAAGTTAACTGCAAAATCCTTATTTGTAGACATAGTTTTCATACTAAACCTTTGGAAATTCATATTTATGTTGCATCCCTTTTTTAAAACAAATGGATCCTCTGCAGTTTATTTTTTTCTTCCTTTTTTCTTTTTCTTTTTGGTGTTTTTCAGTGTCTATAGATAACTAGTAGTAACAGTTATTTCAAGAAAAAGCCAATATTTGGAGAAGGAAGGAAAGGATACTAGATCCACCTAATAATATTTACCACTCAGTCATTGATATTGTAATGATAATATCTAGCATTTTGGTATACTCTTGCTGTTTCCCTGGACAGAAACAAAAGCAACAGTTGCTACATGTGAAAAAGAACACCACCATCCCTTAATTTCTAAACATGCATTCAACATTTTTTATTATATAACAAGGAGGAAACAATCCAGCTTTGTGCATGATGACTAGGGATGGAAAGATCTATCTGTGTTGGTTCTCTCAGTTTCTCATTTTTTCAATGTTAAACTCAGTTCTCTACATTTCTACACTGATCTGCAAATTTGATTTAAAAAATCCTCATGAAAATTCTGCACCATTTTAGTGCAAATTTCTCCAAATAAACACATTTTTTGCAGGCAGTTTTGACAAAGGTACATATTTTTGGAAGCCGTTTCTCATCACCTCATGCCTTTTTGCATGTAACTTCCACTCATGTATTCATTTTATGTACACTTTCCCCTAATATATGCATTTTTGTAAAAGTTGTTTAGTTGATCAACTGCATCCCAAAATTCTAATAAATGCAAATTTCAAAGGATGACTGTTTCAGTTCTCATATGGCTTCGTACACTGCAAATTTGATAAATTCTGCTTGAAATGCAAACTGAATCAAAATTCTCACCCATCCCTAATGATGACACATAATTTCATGCATTTTCTCTTGCCAATATTGAATAAGCTCCCTCACCTTCCCTCAGAGTAGCCTAAAAGGCAGCCCGCTACCGCTAAGGGGCAAATGAGAGGTCAAGGAGGAAACAAGCAGTAGCTCAATGGTGGTGCATGGATGGTGGCTATTCTGCACCATGCTGAGCTGCCACAATATTAACTGTCTCTGATAGAAGTGGGGAAACACCACACAATTTCACAACATAGTATAAGTGTGTATGTTTGTACAATCACATATATGGGAGTGGGAAGTGGGACAGCATTTTCAGCAACAGCCCCATGATATATATATAGGGTTGCCAAGTAGGGTTGCCAGGTCTCTGGATTTTGCCCGGAGACTCCTGTTGTTGGGGGTTCTCTCTGGGTCTCCGGGCAAGCTAGCTTAATCTCCAGACTCTTAGCTTTCATTTTAAAAAAATTAAGTTTCTAGGTGGTCTGGTTCAAAAGATATAAACCAAAATGTCAGTACCCTCCCAACTTCTATTAGTACCGGCTGCTCTAATCCCTGCCCTTTCAGGTATTTAGTCAATAAGTGAAGTCAGGGTTGTGATTGACAAGATTTGTTGACCCCCCAGGCAATACCTAAACCCATTTCAAGTTCTGAGACCAGTTTCCTTTTCCTACTTGTCTCACATTAAGAATTCAGTAAATACAGTATATAGCTTTCAGTAGCATAAAGAGTATTTTCTCTGTACAGGATTGGGACTTGCTTCTGAGTAAACATGCATGGAATTCACCACAACAGAAGATCACAGCAGGATCTTGGGAGACATAAAAGTGTATGTACAGGATTTTTTTTAATTACTTGCAAAAATTGCATGTTATACATTTTATCTTTCAAATAATTTTTGAACAGAAGTGTTAAAAAGTACATGCTGTAGTGTTATATTTTCCTAATTAAGGAGTCAATCAATTTAAATTTTACTGGACAGTTGAAGAGGGCAGTTTATTTGTCTTATTCGTAAACTGTTTTGAAAACCTTCCCAATGTGAAGCTTTTCTGGAAGGAAAGCTGCAATACTAATTTCACATTTCTGAGAGTTAACTCCATTGAATTCAATAGGACTTACTTTTGAGTAGACATGGTTAGAATTGTGCTGAAAATCAATGGGACTTTTGAGTGAACATAGAAAAGGATTGTGTTGTAAATCTTTCTATCACCCTCTGATCCTTTTTTTTAAGCAGTTAGGCAGGGCTTACTTAGTTGTCACTGCTTTTATTTGGCAGGAAACTAATACTTTTTTTAAAAAAAAGTTCTGCAATGGCCAACTGGTTTTAAAAATAAACTATTATATGGGGTATATGTATTTTTACATCTCCAGTGTATGTGTATATAAATCTTTCCAACAGCCCTGTGAGGTAGGGTTGGAAACCAAGGCAGCTCACCAAAAGAAATAAAGCCATTTAAAATCCAATAACCATAAAACAAGTATAAAACAGTTGCAAAATAGCTTAAAGTGGCATGATTCTGAATTTTTGTAGTGGGCGAGTGAAGTTCCTTATCACTGAATTGCAGTCCTGTGCATACTTCCTTATTTGAGTATATTGAATATATTGAATATATTGGGACTTGCTTCTGAGTAAACATGCATAGGATTGTACTACAAATATCTTTACAGGTTGTGTAAATAATAAACATCCTTGACAGTCATGCTTATATAAATATTTCTTCATACTATGTCTTCATATGTATATGATTTCACACTATGGTTGTAAATTATTATTACAAATTATTTTTTCCTCTACATTTTAAGTGTGCCCTTCTTCCTTCGGTGTTCCTGGTACCCCTCTGTTGTTTGCACCCTGAGGAGCAGATTAGGCTGAGAGATGGAGAGTAGCCCATGGTCACCCAGTATCTTATTTCCATTTTAAAATTTAATTGAAATTATTTATATGCAGGCAAAGTTTGTGAAGTAATACAGATCCACATAATTCATTTAAAGCACATCCAACTTGCATTTAAAGTGCATGACTTACCCTAAAGAATCCTGAGAAGTATATTTTCTCCTTCACAGTTATAGTTCCCATCACCCTTAACAAACTACAGTTCCCAGGATTCTGTGGTGGGATTAATATGATTCAAATGCATGTTGAAAATGCTCTAAATGCATGGTGTGGATCTGCCCTAGTACGCTGTGCATTCATTAGTGAATTGAAAACAACAATTTTTAAAGATACTTTTTTTAAACAGGGCTGTAGCTCAGTGGTAGGGCACATGCTTTGCATGCAAAGGTCCAAAATTTAATCTCTGGAAGAGACTATTGCCTAGAATCCTGGAGAGCTAATGCTAGTCCATGTCATCAGTACTGAGCTAGATGGTACCAAATGGCCTGACTCGGTATAAAAGAGGAAAGAGACCCAAGGGCTACAGTGACTCTGGAATTTCTTTATGTATTTTATTTACAACATTTAAATACCTCTTTATTGTGAAAAACCTCAAAGCGGTTTATAGAAGGAATTAAAACAATAATTTTTTTGGCAAAAACAGTTAAGACCAGTATTTAAAAACATTCAAAATAATAAAACCAACAATGAGTTAAAAACAGATAAAAAACATAATAGCTTCTACATGCCTGGATAGGCTTGCCTAAAAGAAATGGTTTTAGCAGGTGCCAAAATGAGTACAATGAAGGCTTCTGCCTAATATAAACAGGCAGGGAGTTCCAAAGTGTAGGTACTGCCACACTAAAGAATCAATATCTTACAACAGCAGAACAAGTATTATGTGGAACCCATGACATGGAAAGCACGCATTGAACTTGGCCTGGTAGCAAATCAGCAACCACTGCAGATTTTACAGCAGAAGTATTATGTGCTGATAGGGTCTCACTCATTTCAGCAATCGTGCCACAGCATTCTGCACAAACTGCAGCCCCCAGGTCAGGTTGTGCTGCATGGGGATTTCTGTGACCTTGGCTGACTGGCTGCCAGGATTTTTTTAGTTTTAGTTAGGAACCCTGACTAGTTGTGGGATGCTGAGTTTTCTGTCTTACTCACAGTAGTCTTGTAGCGGTTGGTATGGTATTGCATCTAGGAAATTATCACTGTCTTTTCTTTTTCTATTTGTATTTCGTTTACCTCTGACCTTACTCTCTTACATGCACAGAAGCAACAACCGTGGTTCCATGTGGTCAGCTCAACCCCCTTAAACTCACTGATGATGCACCTTGTTATATGCATGATGGTTTCTTTTTTGCTCAATAATGGTAAAAGAGAATTCACATACTGGGAAGTGTGGCTTCAGTTGCTGTTGTTCCCAGTCTACTACCTGTGAAGGTAGACCAAACCATGTGTGTTTTCTCTCTGTCAGTTATTAATCACTGCAATTGGGCTGGCTGTCAAAGGGATTTTATAGCAGCCCACAGAGTAGACTGGAAAGAATAGAGGATCTTCTTAACTCTTACTCATTTCTCAAAACCTCTTTCCACAGTGAAGGGTCATCTGTGTAGAAAAGTTTGGAGTAGCCACGTTAAAAGGCAGGCAGGGGGTTGCCAACCCTGCTTTGATATGGATGTCATTGCAGAGGATTCCTAGTCAAGCCTTACCAACAGCACAATCCTAATAATATCTGCTCAGAAGTCAGTTCTGTTGAGTTCTATGGGACTTAGTCCCTTATTAAGTGTTTTTAGAATTGCAGCCTTTAGGGGCATCCATGTTTACTCCTGAGTGCTCCCATCTAACATCTCCACAACATTAGGCTCCCTTCTTCCTACAATGGTCTTCTGGTGAGTGGCCTGGCCTGAGGGTACTTAAACCCTTCTTGCCAGAAGCAAGTAGACTGGATCAAATGTTTTTTACCCAAGCTCTCTAAGGAGGTGAGAAGGAATTATCCCATCACTTCAGCTGGACCTGGAAACACCTTCATTTAGCTAAGACTTCTATCTTAATTTCCAGTCAGAGAAATTTTTTTGTTTGAGTGGTATGCTCCAAGCATCTGTGGTTGATGCTTAATGTATCATGCTTAATGACATCACTATGACATCATTAGGGCCCACCCCTATGACAATACTAGAATCTGCCCCCTATGACATCAATAGGGTCTGCCCCTGAAATCTCAGGGTTTGGGATGCTACTGACCTGGAGACCTGGAAAACTGGAGACCTGGCAACCCTATGTGTACAGCATATAGTTCCACTATAAGCCAGTAGATGTTTCTCATGCAAAAGCATGTTATATGAATAATTGAAAAATTTTCCTGGTAGGAGCCCGGCGTGGCAAACAAAAGCACTAAAGACACTTTAAAACATCATAAAAACAGACTATAAAATATATTAAACACAAGAATCATTAAAAACATATTAAAACAAAACATCTTTTAAAAAATGTTTTAAAAGCTTTAAAGGCATTTTTAAAAAAGGTTTACAAATATAGTAAAAAGCAACCCCAACACAGATGAAGACTGGGATAAGGTCTCTATTGAAAAGGCTTGTTGAAAGAGAAAGGTCTTCAGTTGGCGCCAAAAACACATGGTGCCTGTCTAATATTTAAGGTGAGGAAATTCCAAAGGGTTGGTCCAGAAATGGCTGCAGCTGTCTTACCATCTGAAGCTGGTGAAAGGCACTCCTACCCACGGAGGTCACCTGGGCCTCTAGAAACAAAGATGGATCCAGGAGCACCCCCAGACTATGGACCTGCTCTTTCAGAGGGAGTACAACCTCATCCAAAGCAGGCAACTGACCAGTTATCTGAACTTGGGAAACACCAACCCACAGCACCTATGTCTTGTTAGGATTGAGAGTCAGTTTATTGCAGAGCTTGGAAAAGTTACTTTTTTGAACTACAACTCCCATCAGCTCCAGCCAGTCCCTGGGGCTGATGGGAGTTGTAGTTCAAAAAAGTAACTTTTCCAAGCTCAGGTTTATTGGCCCTCATCCAGCCCATCACCGAGTCCAGGCACCCGTCCAGGGCTTGCACAGCCTCTCCTGATTTAGATGTTACAGAGAACTAGAGATGGGTATCATCAGCATACTGCTGATACCTGGCCCCAAATCTCCTGATGACCGCTCCCAAGGGTTTCCTATAGATGTTAAACAGCATGGGGGACAGGATGGTACCCTGTGGCACTCTACAGCACAACTGCCAGGGGGCTGAAATACAATCATCCAATGCTATTCTCTGAAAATGACCCTTATAGGCCTTTTCAAACTCTATTATTCTATGATTCTAGGTACAGAAAATTAAAAAGTGTAGAATATTGATCCAGTTTTTTAAACAGATATATATTTCTTTCAAGTTTTTGTAAAAGCACTGGTGTGCTTTATTCAGGTTTTTGAAGGAAAGCCATAATGTATTGATTTGGTAAAGTTCTAAACAGCAGTTCAAAAGGTATTTCTTACACACACACACCCATTAGAGTCTATGGCAAAAATAAGGCAACACATGCACAAATAAAATTTTGAAACAATAATTTTTCAAGGACTACAAAGTTTACACAGCAGGCCACCTTGTAGATGCTATGTGCAATGCATATATATATGCAATATTATGCAATATAATAGTGTGGTGTAGTGGTTAGACAAATCTTTTTGGGCCAATAGGCACATTTAGAACTTGAAAAACTCTTAGAGACACCACCCACACATACAATTACAATGCACAACCACACAACTACTTAGCACACCATGCAACCATGCAACACATCATGGAATCATACACATAGACCACATCCACCCACACAGTATGCAACCACACACACACTGCCACACACACCTCATGCTTGAGAGAGAGGAAAGAAAGATTTGTGGTGGATTATGCTGAGAGGGTATATGTCTGTGTAAGTGTGTTGAGCTGGTGATCTTGCGTATTCTTTGAACTGAAAAAAGGAACTTAGCTACTAGTTCTGTGGTCAGCTTGTTGGTATCAACCAAAAGATGTTTCAAATACCAGTCCAAGGACCTACCAGGAAAATTTTCCATAATAGGACCAAGGAATCTAGCACATTCTTCCCTATAAAAGTTACAAGCAAAAAAGACATGAGCCAGGGATTCAACATCTGCATCACTACAGGAGCATAACCGATTTTCATAAGGCACACCTTGATAACGTGCTTCTAATATTGCTGAAGGGAGACAATTAAATTTGGCTCTGGAAAAGGGATGTTGGTGTTTTGGGATGGTCAAATTATTATTATTATTATTATTAAATTTTATTTATACCCTGCCTTTCGGCCAAAGGCCCTCAAGGCAGCTTACAAGAAAAATAAACACAGGTATAAAAATACAATAATATACAATGTAAACAATACAATATACAAAAATTAAATTAAATAGATTAAATAGAATTAAATTATCCAGATATGTAGCATGTTTAAGGAATTCAAAACTCAGATCTAAATACAAAGGTGAAGAGGTTTTACAAGTATTTGACATAGAGTATTGGAAATCAGTGTTTTTCTATAACCAATTTTACCATCCTGAACTCTTGTGTGTAAAGAAACTCCATAGAGAAACCTAACAAATGCAGTTTAGCAAGAAAGGTTTAGACCATGAGCTAATAAAAACATCCTTCCAAAGAAGTAACCCAGAGAAGGGCCAGCATAAACCAGTTTAAGCCAATATCTAAAGGCTAGGGACCAAGCAGTACATTCAGTTGATGTGAGACCAGCCTCAAGTCAGAGGCCTGCAGCAGAAACATGTCTTGGCATTCCGAAAATAGATCTTAAAAAGTTTGAAAGGACATTTTCCACATTTGAATGAAATCCTTGAATCCAAATTGGATCCAAATTAAATACCTGGATAGCAGCGGGTATATATTGGCTTCCCTTAACATTAAAAAAAATGTAGAATGGCCTTAGTGGTGTTCTGTGCTGTCTGGATGGCAGACCTTATATGGGTAGCCCAAGAAAGCGTGGAATAAAACATAATACCCAAATATCTAAACTGCTTGACTTGGTCTATACACTGTGCATTGATTACCCACTTTTTCACTGATGTACATTGAGAGAAGACCATAATTTTTGTTTTATTAAAATTAATGGTAAGCAAGTTGTCTTTGCAATAGGTCATAAAAGCACGAAGTAGGCATTTAAGGCCTGTTTTTGACAAAGACATGAGAATGGCATCATCAGTGTATAACATAATGGGCATTTAGTCTCAGCCACTTTAAAAAGGTAAAGGTGTCCCCGCACTTATAGTGCAAGTCGTTTCCAACTCTTAGGGTGACATCTTGCAACGTTTACTAGGCAGACCGTATATATGGGGTGGGATTGCCAGTTCCTTCCCCGGCCTTTCTTTACCCCCCAGCATATGCCGGGTACTCATTTTACCGACCACGGATGGATGGAAGGCTGAGTGGACCTCGACACCTTTTACAGGAGATTCGACTTCCTCCTTCCGTTGGAATCGAACTCCAGCCATGAGCAGAGCTTCGGCTACGTTACCGCCGCTTACCACTCTGCACCACGGAGGGCCATTGCACCACTTTAGATGGATGAAAATCTGCAGCTAAACAACCTCTGCTCAAATCATTTAAATAAAGATTGAATAACATGGGGGCTAGTATGCAGCCCTACCTAACCCCTCTGGTGGCAGGAATATATTTTGTCAAATTTCAATCTAATCCACATCTTACATGGAGAGTAGTAAGCTGATAGAGACATTGGATAAGATAAAGCAATCTCTTATCCTTAAGAGTGGAATAGCTTAACCCATATTTTGTCTCTCGGGATAGAGTCAAAGGCAGATTTCAGATCTATAAAGGCAACAAACAGGCCATTTCCAAAAGAAATGTTCCTAGCCTTCCTAAAAAGAAAGTTACAAAGCAAAATGTGTCAATGACCTTCCAAGTGATTTCTGCAAGATAAACCAGATTGGCTGCCCCTACCTTTCCATGTTTTTAGCCAATGAGTGAGTCAGAGCTATGATTGTGAGTTGTTTGAACACCAGGTGATAGCAATCCCTGGAATCCTAAAGAGCTGATGTTCCCTCTATCCCTGTAATATTTCTTGCTTCATCTCATTTTCTAGTTCTTCAAATCTCTGTAGTTCTAAAGACCCACTTATATTTCCCCTTGTCTCCTGTTGCTCTTCTTTTCTTCCTAGCAACTAGGAGACAGCTTTCCTGTGATGGGTTCATCTGAGATCAGATACTCCCTAGAAATTATTTTCTGCAAATACTACTACTACTACACAACAAGTGTGCATGATGTTAAATAACCTCCACCCCCAAATGGCAAATGCAACATTGAAAACTTTGCGAAAAGGCCTAGACATGTCTCCTGCTGTTCATGAGCCAAAGACCAGACATTCATTAAAAAATAGCTGTGTAGCTAACTTATAGTACAATTGTATATATGCCTACTCAGAAATAAGTCTTTGTGTTTAATGCAACTTACTCCCAGATATGTGGATACACGAGTGCAGCCTAGCCTTTCTTCTGAGGAAAGGAAAGGAAAGGAAAGAAGGGTTCATGGTAAAGTCAGTATCAATCCCCTGTGCACACTAAACTGGGAGTAAGCTCAACTGAACACAAGTGAGATTTATACATCAAAGTAAACATGCAATAATCAGGCCAGGTTAAGATTGGTTGATGCCTTGGAGCTGTTTCCTTTTAATACTGTGGATGGTGCACATGGCAGATAAAATGGGTAGCCATCAGATCTCCAGTAATGATTCAAGAAGCTGGCAACATAACTGAGACACACTATGTTTTTGGTGTTATTACTTAGATCTGGTTTGAGCAAACTTTGTGCCATCTCCATCACTTAAAATAAAAAAGCACATGAAGCCACTGTTTACAAATGGATCTAGCACCAGAAAACAATGTTTTCTAAGTTAAAGCAAAGGCCAGATGAGGCCATGTTTCAGGCAAAATATCATGCCTACAGTTACAAAAAAATGATATTGATGGGCACTCTTGATGGTTCCTCACACCCCTGAGGTTCAGTTGGCCTCCACCAGGGATAGAGTCTTTAGTGTGGTAGGCCCTGCCCTGTTGAACTCCCTACCAATAGAGGTACAGCCGGAACCATCCCTTCTTTCTTTCAGGCTTCTCCTGAAAGGTGAACTTTTTGAACAGGCCTTTTAATATGAACTTTCTTTTCCAACCAATGAAGTACTTATGAATGTTTTTATTATTGTTTTTAACAATGTTTTTATTGGTTTTTAACTATTGTATTTTTGTATGTTGTAATCATTCATTATTTTCATTGGCGATCACTCGTGGCTGAGTAAGATTGTCTTCCAGGGTAAGGTCTTTAACAGTGGGTCCATAAGTGACTGTGGACGCCAATTCTGGATCCACACAGCTTCCCATAGTGAGGACATAGGTTTCCAGATGGAAGATGGTCACAATGAGGATTTGCTTGATGTGCCTTCTGCTTAGCTTGTTTGTCCTTTTTACCCTGTACTCGTGCTTCTTCAAAGTCCATAGCACCTTTGATAATGGCCGACATCCAACTGAGACGCCCATGGGCCAAGGCTTCCCAGTTCTTGATGCTCATGTTACTTTTTTTAGATTCACTTTGAGAACATCTTTAAACCTCTTTTGCTATCCATCTATGTTCCATTTTCTATCCTTAAGTTGGGAGTAAAGTAGCTGCTCTGGAAGACAGAGATCAGGCATTCGAACAACATGGCTGGTCCAGCGAAGTTGATGTTGGAGGATCATTGTTTCAACACTGGTGGTGTTTGCTTCTTCCAATATGCTAACATTAATCCGCCTATCTTCCCAAGTAATTTGCAGAATTTTCCGGAGGCAGCGTTGGTGGAATCTTTTAAGAAGTTGGGAGTGGCATTTATAGATGGTCCATGTTTCACAGGTGTACAGTAAGGTCAGTAGTACAATGGCTTTGTAAATAAGCAGTATGGTCTCCCTGCGAATATCCCGATCCTCAAACACTCTATGCTTCATTTGGGAGAATGCGGCACTCGCAGAGCTCAGACGATGTTGAATTTCAGCGTTGATGTCAGCTTTTACAGAGATATGGCTGCCAAGATAAGAAAAGTGATCTACATTCTCCAGCATCGCACCACTAAGCTGGATTGATGGTGCTACAGAGGGATTGGTTCACACTTGCTGATGAAGCACTTTGGTTTTATTGATGTTAAGCGAGAGGCCAAGCTTTTCATATGCTTCTGCAAAGACATTTAGGATAGTTTGAAGTTCTTCCTCTGTATGTGCGGAGACTACATTGTCATCAGCATATTGAAATTCTACGACGGACGTTGTAATTACCTTGCTTTTTGCTTTCAGCCTACTGAAATTAAAAAGCTTTCCACCTGTTCGATATGTGATTTCCATGCCAGGGGGAAGTTTCCCCTCAACAAAGTGTAGAACGGCGTTTCCCAACTAGTGGGCCACCAGATGTTGTTTGACCATAATTCCCATCTTTCCTGACCATTGGCAATGCTGGCTGAGGCTGATGGGAGTTGTGGTACAACAACATCTGGTGGCCCACTAGTTGGGAAAGGCTGGTGTAGAATCATGGCAATGAAAATAGCAAATAAGGTCGGAGCAATGATGCATCCCTGTTTGACGCCTGATCCCACTTTGAATGGATCACTTTGAGAGCCATTGTTATCCAAAATTGTCGCCGTCATGTCATGGAGGAGTCGCAAAATATTCACAACTTTATCAGAGCATCCAATTTTCAGGATGGTCCAGAGAGCCGTTCGATTTACAGTATCAAAGGCCTTAGTCAGATCAATAAACACCATATACAGAGATCGGTTTTGCTCCCTGCATTTTTCTTGAAGCTGTCGTGCAGTGAAGATCATGTCCACTATCCCCCTGGAAGGGCGCAAACCATTTTGGGATTCAGGGAGGATGTCTTCTGAGATAGGTAGGAGGCGATTTGTGAGCATCCTTGCAAGGATTTTACCTGTGGTAGCTAGAAGAGAGATGCCTCGGTAGTTCCCACAATCTGTTCTATCACCCTTCTTGAAAATAATGTTAATTATGGCATCCCTAAAGTCTTCTGGGATCTCCTCCCTCAGCCAGATTTTTTTCGATGAGCTTATGAAGTTGTTGTGTAACTTCAGCCCCACCTTCTTTAAAGACTTCAGCAGGAATCCCATCAGGTCTACTAGCTTTCTTATTCTTCATTTGATTAATGGCTTTACTGACTTCATCCAAATTAGGGGATACTGCAAGCTCATCTCTAATTTGTTGTTGTGGGATTTGCGAGAAGACCTCACCAGCCACATAAGAGTCAAGATTAAGGAGGTTGTGGTAATGCTCTTTCCAATGCAGTGCAACAGACTCTTTGTCCTTTAGAAGTTTGGTACCATGTATGGAATGTAAGGGATTTGTACCCTAATTTGTTGGTCCGTAGATGGTCTTTATGGCATTAAAAAAGTCCTGTGTATCATGAGCATCTGCAAAATGCTGGATTTCTTGAGCTTTCTTTATCCGTCAGGTGTCCTTAAGTTCTCTAGTTCTTCTTTGGACCTCAGCCTTTGCACTGGCATAGATGTTTTTCTTAGCAGCACAGTTAATGTCTTTTTGCCATATCTGGAAGGCTTTCCTTTTCTTGTCAATGATATGTTCAATCTCACTATCATTCTCATCAAACCAGTCCTGATGTTTCTTAGTTTGGTATCCAATAGTTTGTTCACATGCTGCATTAATGGAAGTCTTAAGTTTAATCTAGTGTTCCTCAATGTTTTCAGGGAGTTCCGTAGGTAGATGTTTCTGGAGAGTTGAGAGTTTGAAAGCAGGCTCGCTTAATAGGATATTGAAGGGCATGGATGTTCATTTTATGCCTTGGTTTTCTTCCTTGGAGCCTACGTTGAGGAACAATATTAATGGCCATCTTGGATAGAATTAATCAGTGATCTGTCCAGCAGTCATCGGCACTCATCATGGCTCTAGTGAGGAGTACATCACAACGATCTCTGGCACAGACTATTACGTAATCCAGGAGATGCCAGTGCCTCAACCAAGGGTGCTTTCATGATGTTTTAAATTTATCTTTCTGGCGAAAGAGTGTGTTTGTAATAATAAGATTATGGTCTGCATGTTTAGTCAGAAGTAGAATGTCATTCAGGTTGCTTTTGCTAACTCCTTCTTTCCCAAAGGTTTCTGGCCATAAATCAAAATCACACCCAACTCTTGCATTGAAATCACCCAGGAGGCTAATTTTATCCTCCTTAGGTATCTGTGATAAAATGGTATCCAGCTGGTTATAAAATTTGTCCTTGATGTCTTCATCAGCATCTAATGTTGGTGCATAAGCACTTAGAATACTTGCCCGCTGGTTTTTGGTGAGTTTTAATTGGAGAGTTGAGAGCTGTTCATTAATGCCAGTAGGAACTTCTGACAAGAGCTTCACAAGATCATTTTTAATAGCAAAGCCTACTCCATGTATTTGTCATTCTTGTTCAGGCAGTCCTTTCCAGAAGATGTAACCTCCTTTTTCCCCCTTCAATTGTCCCTCTCCTGCTCTTCAAGTTTCTTGAAGTGCTGCTATGTCAATATTAAAATGTCTCAACTCCCTCGCGATGATGGCAGTCCTGCGTTCAGGATGTTCACGATCTGTATTGTCCAGCAATGTCCATATATTCCACGTTCCAAAGATCATTTGTCTTTTGTGACCGATAAGTGATAACCCCACTGGACGCGGTGATCCAGTTAGGGAGAGAGATGAGGCAGACTATGTTTAGGGCAACTTATCTAGCCCCCTCCCCATACGGGGTGAGCAGAGTCGATCCTGAATAGGACTGCTCAGTCATGGATATAGCTGCTGAACTACTCAACTGCCTCTGTCCTTGAGTCAGGATGACTGAGTCTCTATCCACCCCCATGTGCCGATCCATGACTAAGGGCTTCCGGATTTCACAGTCCTGCCCCCGTTGCCATTTGCCTATTGCCATGGGACTTTTGTTTTGTTTTGGTTGGAAAACGCCTGTGCGTGAATTTGCTTTATGTGGGGAGATCAGTGCACGACGATTAACACAGAATCTTGACAGAAAAAGGCTTTGATCCAATGGCATGGATACCATGATGATTGGAAGTCTTTTATTTGCTGCAGCCTTCATCTGCCTTCACAGCCGTTGTAACATACACATTGTTATCCTCCGCCTGTTCTGCCATTGAGGACATTCTTGGATTGTTCTTTATCTGGTTCCTCTCCCTTGACCTTACCGCCATGAGTGACCCTGTTGGGAGTACATGACTCCCGACAGCATCGCTCATAGGGTTCATTGGAACACACAAGCCCACTCACCGCTACAAGGTGACGATCCAGCAAGGGGTATGTTGTATGTTGCCTTGATATACTTTTATGAAAAGTACGGCTTATTAATAATTTCATAAATAAATAAAATAAAATAAACACTTAAGCAGGCATATTAAACAAAGGCTGCTTACTACAGCTATTGTAATATAAGTCTAGACATGGAGTTAAGGCTCTCCTCTCAATGCTATTTTAGTTGTCCTCTAAGTTATCAGTACTTTAGCTAGCTCTGAAGTATGTTGCTGTGCCCCCAGCAGGTGCTTCATTCAGTTATATCCTACATTTATATCCCACACACACACACACACGAACTGGAATGAGTAAAGTCTGGTTTTCATCTCTATCAATAGACAGATATTTCTGAATGCTTCAGCCAACTAAGTAAAGTAGCTACCTGGAAAATGTTCTTTTGAAAAGCCTTCCAGGTTAGCAAATAGGTTATATCCCCTTAATTGTCAAAGTTATCATAATATAGCATATTAATTGCATGATCCTGAAGTAGAATTTGTAGAAGGAGCTTTTGTAGACCATTCTTTACAGTTTGCTTTTTTATATATATATTTTGGGTAATGTAAGTCTCTGTTTCTCTCCTAGCATGATGCTGGCACAAAAACTAAGTTTGAATGAAGCAGACATTCCTAATGTGTATTGCCAAAAATAATGGAAAGCTTGATACAATGGAATAGTACCTGAAATACTTAAAATACTTAAAAACCCATAAAGTTTAATGTTGCACAGTTCTCCTACCAGATGCCAATTACTGAATACAGCTGTTGAGAAAAACCTAATAGGTTCCCATATTCTTTTTTTTAAATGCAGCATACTGTAACCATCTGTCTCACTTGTTTATAATGTCAACAGCAATAGTTTACTGTGCACAGTTTTTTTAAAAGTCTTCTAATCAATTGCAGAACGACAAGATGCCTTCCATAAATTATTTAGCAAGAACGAATCACAGGATGATGCCTAGTTCCTTTAATGTGCTAAAGTAATACTGCTGAATATGATTAGTGATTTTGACTCATGAGTTCTTTTTAATTTTTATTTTTTAGCTGAAAAATACTGCAAAATTATATGTACAACTGCTGTGTTTCTCCAGTGCTTTTACAGCCAACCATCCCTGTGTAACATGTAAAAATACCTTAAGGTATGCATATGAATGCTGGTCAGTGATGAGTCATTATCAAGCTTTGTTTGCACAAGGGATGATCATGTCACTTTGGCAGGGAAGAGACAAACTGTATATTATCTAAGAGCCAATTTTGATGTAATGGGGAAACCCGTGTATCTCTTACGATTTAAAAAATTTAGCAGTTACATCTTTCTAAATAAATAAATAAATAAAACCTCCTGATTTAAAGTAAGACCACAATGCTGCTGGAGTTTGTTCTTGACTACAGCTCATGGTTAGCAAGCATAAATATGAGTCTGAGTTCAGATGACATGCTACAGCATGGCACAGGAGCAAAAGTACCAGGGAGGAGCAAAGCACTGTAAGCTCCTCAGTGGAAGTCCATATGTTCTCACAGTTCCAGTACACCATACTTTGGCTTCCCATGTTGTGTGAACCAGGCCAGGCTATTATCTTCATATTTTGGTTATCTGCATAGGCTAAAACAACACAGAGGATCCAGTTCATGTAGGTCATAGCAGATGTCATACAACAGGTTTCGGGAACCTTTGGCTCTCCCGATGTTGCTGAACTACTACTTGGAGTATCCCTGGCCATTGAACATGTTTGCTAGGTCTGATGGGAGTTGTAGTTCAGCAACAGCTGGAGGGCCAAAGGTTCCCAACCTTTGTCATACAGCATCAAGGGATTGAAAGATGGTACCCATTGAAGTTTGTTCTCATGTTCACTCCTCCTAATAGCAGTACCTAGTTTTGCAAAGTTATATTGTCAAAACCGTTTTTCAGGGACCTTCTTTCTTAGAAGGTGTTGGACACTTGGTACTAATGGGGCTTGACTTTCCAGAGGAAGCAAGGGCTCACAAATATGAAAAGAAAGACTCAACATGCCAGCCCTTTACAGTTCTCAAAAGCATCCCTACAAAATCTTCCATTATAGATGTGGCTTTTGAAGGCTACATGAAGCCAGACATAGTGTAAAGGTTTTGTTGGCTCTCATTTGAAATGATTACATTGTTCACATGTGGCTTTACAATGGACAGGTTATTTGGTTATAGACAGTTCAAAATTATAACTCATGAATGCTGCTACATTGTTACTGTGAGCTGAAAAGAGTGAAAGATGTAAAGTGAAGGATACAACTTTCAGATTTGTGTATATGTGTTGTTCATGTTTTTAAATGGTTTATTATTATTTTATTTAGAAAGCATGTGAAGCTACCAAATGCTGCTGAAAAGTATTTAAAAACACAGGACTCTTCCTGCAGGGTTATCTTATATTCTGTTTCTGAGCTTCAGAGGAATGTGCCTGCCATAATGTAGCCAAATTGAGTAGCTGGACCCACTTCAATCCTGGTTTCAGGACTGAATCAGCCTTGGTCACCCTAATAGATGACTTTTATTGAGAGAGGGATGGGGGAGTGTGATTCCCTAATTTATTTATTTATTGTATTTATATACCGCCCCATAGCTGAAGCTCTCTGGGCAGTTTACAGTAACTAAAAAGATTAAAACACATATATAAATTTAAAAACACATCTTTTAAAAACAATTTAAAACACAATTTAAAATTTTAAAACAATTTAAAAATGCATGCTAAAATGCCTGGGAGAAGAGGAAATTATTATTATTATTATTTATTATTTATTAAATTTATTAGTCGCCCATCTGGCTGGTTGTCCAGCCACTCTGGGCGACGTACAAGATAAAAACAATACATTAAAACGTTAAAATTTAAAACCATAACAGTAAAAACCTAACCCACCCCAAAAGCCTGCCTGAAGAGCCAGGTCTTCAAGGCCCGGCGGAAGCTCATCATAGAAGGGGCATGGCGGAGATCATTTGGGAGAGAGTTCCACAGGGTGGGGGCCACTATTGAAAAAGCCCTCTCTCTAGTCCTCACCAGTCTAGCTGTTTTAACCGGTGGGATCGAGAGAAGGTCTTCTGAGGCTGATCTTGTTGAGCGGCATCCCTGACGATGCTGGAGGCGCTCCTTCAGATAGACTGGGCTAAAACCGTATAGGGTTTTAAAGGTCAAAACCAACACCTTGAATTGGGCCCGGTAAACAACCGGTAGCCAGTGCAACTCCTTCAGCACTGGAGTGATGTGATCTTGCCGGCGGCTGCCTTTAATCAGATGAGCCGCCGCATTCTGTACCAGTTGCAGCTTCCGGACCGTTTTCAAGGGTAACCCCACATAGAGCGCATTACAGTAGTCTAGGCGAGAGGTGACCAGGGCATGTACTACCGGTGGGAGCAGATGGTTGGGAAGGTAGGGGCGCAGCCTCTGTATCAGGTGGAGTTGATACAGCACCGCCCGGCTCACAGCTGAGACTTGAGCCTCCATGGTCAGCTGGGAGTCAAGAATGACCCCCAGGCTGCGGACCTGGTCTTTCAGGGGCAAACGTACCCCATTGAGCACCAGGTCCACATCCCCCAGCCTTCCCTTGTCTCCCACAAACAGTACCTTGGTTTTGTCAGGGTTCAGCTTCAGCTTATTCCTTCCCATCCAGCCACTCGGACAGGGTTTCTACAGCCAACCTCGGTGAAGATTTAAATGAGAGATAGAGCTGCGTGTCATCCGCATACTGATGACATTGCAGCCCAAATCTCCTGATGATTGCCCCCAGCGGCTTTATATAGATGTTGAACAGCATCAGGGAGAGGATGGAACCCTGTGGCACCCCACAAGTGAGAGGCCAAGGATCCGAAACCTCATCCTCCAATGCCACTCTTTGGTACCTACCAGAGAGGAAGGAATGGAACCACTGCAATACAGTGCCCCCCATACCTAACATCTCCAGGCGGCCCAAGAGGATAACGTGGTCAACGGTATCGAAAGCCGCTGAGAGATCAAGGAGGACAAGGAAGGTGCATTCGCCCCTATCCCACGCCCTCCTCATATCATCTACCCAGGCGACCAGGGCTGTTTCAGTCCCATGTCCAGGCCTGAAGCCCGATTGAAATGGATCCAGATAATCCGCTTCCTCCAAGTGCGCTTGCAACTGTTTTGCCACCACCCGCTCAATCACCTTGCCTAAGAATGGCAAATTTGAGACTGGGTGAAAGTTGTTCAGACCTTGGGGATCCAAGGAGGGCTTCTTTAAGATTGGTTTTATTACTGCCTCCTTGAGCGGTGATGGCATTACTCCCTCTTCGAGGGATGCATTTACCACCATCTTGATCCCCTCACCCAGTCTATCTTTGCAGCTCATAATGAGCCACGATGGGCAAGGATCGAGTAAGCAAATGTTTGGCTTTAAGGTTGAAAGCCCCTTGTCCACTTCATCAGATGGAAGAAGCTGGAACCAATTCCATGCCACCAGAGCACCACTGGTCACCTCTGGCTCACTCACTGTGTCCACAGCGCACGGAATAACACTCTTAATACGATCGATTTTCTCCGCAAAGTGTTTAGCAAACTCATCACAGGAGACCTTAGCATGTTCCATTGGTTCCGGAGCAACTGGACCGACCAGGCTCCGGACCACTTGGAACAGTCTCCTGGGACAGCACTCTGCAGATGCAATAGAGGCAGCATAAAAATCTTTTTTTGCTGCCCTTATTGCCACATGATAGGCTGCCGCAGCCGCTCTAACATGTGTCCGATCGTCGTTAGAGCGAGATTTCCGCCACCGGCGCTCTAGCCGTCTCACCTCCCGCCTCAGAGTTCGCAACCGTGGAGTGAACCACGGTGCCGTCTGAGCTCTATTCAGGGGGAGAGGGCGTTTCAGAGTCACCCGGTCTAATGCCCTGGAGATTGCGGCATTCCACCCTTCCACCAGGGTCTCAGCCGAGTGGTTGTGTGCATGCTCCAAAGAGTCCCCAAGTGCATTCAGGAATCCATCAGGATCCATCAGATGCCTGGGGCGGACCATTTTAATAGGTCCTCCACCTCCACGGAGGGTTTGTGGCACCGAAAAGTCCATCCTCACCAAGTAGTGGTCTGACCATGACAAGGGGGTGATGGATGTACCCCCAATTTTCAGATCACTCCCCTCCTCTCCCGAGACAAATACAAGGTCGAGTGCATGACTGGCTACATGGGTGGGCCCCATTGTAATAAGGTGCAGCTCCCAGGAAGCCATGGTTTCCATGAAGTCCCGAGGCACCCCAGTAAGGATGGCCTCTGAATGTACATTGAAGTCCCCCAATACCAACAGGTTTGGGGACTGTACACATACAGCCGAGACCACCTCCAGCACCTCGGCCAGGGAGTCCATCGTGCAGCGGGGTGGGCAGTACATGAGCAGAATCCCTAGACTGCCCTTTGGGTCCAACCTCCAGTACATGCAGTCTGCCACCTTGGTCTCACAGAGAGGAGGTCTGGTGAGAACCAGGGACTTTCGGTAAATAACTGCCACTCCCCCTCCCCAACTACCGACCCTCGGCTGCTGTACATACGAGAACCCAGCCGGACACATGGCCGCAAGAATAGGAGCAGCAGCCTCATCCAGCCAGGTTTCCGTAATGTCTTGACCTGGCACAGAAAGGATAATAGTGTTGGCTCCAGGCGCACCTCATCACGCAAATCATTCCATAATTTGGGGGCCATCACTGAGAAGGCCCTCTCCCTTGTTACCCAACTCCCAGCTTCCCTCCGAGTAGGAGGGCCTTTGATCTTGAATGTACTGTATGGGTGGTTTCGTATCAGGAGAGGTGTTCCATCAGGTATTGTGTGGTCCCAAGCCGTGTAAAGCTTTATAGGTCAAAACCAGCACCTTGAATCGAGCTCAGAAACATACAGGCAGCAAATGCAGGCGGGCCAAAATCGGTTTTATATGTTCGAACCATCTGGTTCCTGTTACCAATCTGGCTGCTGCATTTTACACAAGCTGCAGTTTCCGAACCATCTTCAAAGGCAGCCCCACATAGAGTGCCTTGCAGTAATCTAACTTGGAGGTTACCAGAGCATGGACAACTGAAGCCAGGTTATCCCTGTCCAGATAGGGACGTAGCTGGGCCACCATCCGAAGTTGGTAGAAGGCACACCGTGCCACCGAGGCTACCTGAGCCTCAAGTGACAGAGGTGGTTCTAGGAGAACCCCCAAGCTACGAACCTGCTCCTTCAGGGGGAGTGCAAACCCATCCAGGACAGGTTGGACGTCCACCATCTGGTCAGAAGAACCACCCACTAACAGCATCTCAGTCTTGTCTGGATTGAGCCTCAGTTTATTAGCCCTCATCCAGTCCATTGTCGCAGCCAGGCACCGGTTCAGCACATTGATAGCCTTACCTGAAGAAGATGAGAAGGAGAAATAGAGCTGTGTGTCATCAGCATACTAATGGCAACGCACTCCAAAGCTCCGGATGACTGCACCCAACGATTTCATGTAGATGTTGAACAGCATGGGGGACAGAATTGACCCCTGTGGAACCCCATACTGGAGAATCCAAGGTGCCGAGCAATGTTCCCCAAGCACCACCTTCTGGAGCCAACCTGCCAAGTAGGAGCAGAACCACCGCCATGTAGTCCCTCTCACTCCCAACTTAGTCAGTCTTCCCAGAAGGATACCATGGTCGATGGTATCGAAAGCCGCTGAGAGATCAAGAAGAATCAACAGAATTACACTCCCCCTGTCTCTCTCCCGACAAAGGTCATCATACAGGGCGACCAAGGCTGTTTCCATGCCAAAACCAGGCCTGAAACATGACTGAAATGGATCCAGATAATCAGTCTCATCCAAGAGTGTCTGGAGCTGGTCTGCTACCACTCGTTCAAGGACCTTGCCCAGGAATGAAACATTTGCCACCGGCCTATAGTTATTAAGATTTTCTGGGTCCAGGGAGGGTCTCTTCAGGGGTGGTCTCACTACCGCCTCTTTCAGACAGCCAGGGACCACTCCCTCTCGAAGAGAGGCATTAATCACTTCCCTGGTCCAGCCGGCTGTTCCATCCCTGCTAGCTTTTATTAGCCAAGAAGGGCAAGGATCCAGCACAGAAGTGGTTGCACAAACCTGTCCAAGCACCTTGTCAACATCCTCAAGCTGTACCGATTGAAACTCATCCAAGAAATCGGGACAAGGCTGTGCTCTGGATACCTCGCTTGATTCACCTGCTTTAACACTGGAGTCCAAGTCTTGGCAGATGGTAAAGATTTTATCCTGGAAGTGCCTAGCAAATTCATTACAGCAGGCCTCAGATGGTTCTACCATGTCCCTGGGGCTAGAGTGTAATAGACCCTGAACAATTGTGAAGAGCTCCACTGGGCGGCAGATTGATGATTTGAGAGTGGCAGCAAAATATTTTTTTTTTGCTGCCCTCACTGCCTCTAAATACAGCTTACCATAGGCACTTACCTGTGGTATAATTGCATCCACCAGGAGTTCATCTCCATCTGCACTCAAGCCATCTCCTATATTGTTTCATCGCTCTCAGCTCTGGGATATACCATGGAGCCGGATGAGCTCTACACAGGAGAAGGCGCTCAGGAGCAATCATGTCAACCGCCCAAGTCATTTCTGTATTCCACAGTTCAACCAGGGTTTTGACAGGAGCACCAGCTTTATCAGCCGGAAAACTCCCCAGAGCCCTTTGGAAACCATCCAGATCCATTAGTCTCTGGGGGTGGACCAACTTAATATGTCCCCCACCCTTGCAGGGGGAAAAAGCCACTGTAAGTCTAAACTTCAGCAAGCAGTGATCTGCCCATGACAGAGGGACTGATGTAAGGCCCTCCACATTCCAATCACCATCTCCATGTCCATTTTCAAAAAACAAGTCTAGAGTATGCCCTGCTACATGTGTTGGGCCAATGGCATATTGGGACAGTCCCATGCTTGTCATGAAGACCATGAAATCCTGAGCCGCCCCGGATAAGGTAGCCTCGGCATGGATGTTGACATCCCCCAGAACCAACAGTCTGGGGGATCTCAACAGTACACCCGAGACCACCTCCGTCAGTGTCCAGCCCCAGCTCCCTCAAGGGAAGAAAGGAAGGGGGTTGGATGAGTTTTATATCCCTCAGTTAGAGCGAAGGGAAGAATCAGAGGGTGTAGACACTTTCAAGCATCATGGGGGAGGGGGTGTGGTTGACTCTGTACCAGTTCCCATGGACAATTCTCCCGCCAAAGAAGACTTTGCACCACCTCAAGCCCCCTCAACAGTCATTGGAGGATGTCCTGGTGTGCGCGCCAACTCAACCCCCCCTGAGCTCCCCCCTTGAACCTTCAAATGCATCCCCGCCTCCTGAAGCTGAGCCGGCACCTATCAAGACTGTATTCTCAGATGAGCTGACAGAGACGCGCCCCATTTCGCCCCATGCGAGATGTCGCGAGAAGCACCTCGCCCAGAGGGAGGCTCCTCGAAGCAGTCAGAGATTATGGGCGAAGACCTTCCCTACTTAAGCCAGTGCTCCCCTGACCTGGGTGCTGAGTCAACTTTCTTCACATGCTGCAGAGGATGCTTAGGTAGCTTACTTAGGGACAGTAGTGAGTTAGCATAGCAAGGTCTATGAAACGTGCTGCCTTTGATGTCTCAATTACTCTAATAAAACAAGAATTAATTTCATCCTCGTCTCGGTCTCATGAATTGCACTCTAGGCAGGACAGTACACCAGAGACCACCTCCACCAGCTCAGATAGGGAGTCTGTTGGGCAGCGGGGTGGGTGGTACACCAACAGAATCCCCAGTCTGTCCCGCTGACCCAACATAAGGTGCAAACACTCCAGACCAGTAGTCACATGGACAGGGTGCTTGCAGAGGGAGATGGAGCTCCTATAGACCACAGCAAACCCCACTCCTCAACCCTCAGGTCCACCCTGATGCTGAACCAGGTACCCTGGTGGACATAGCTGGGAGAGACTGACTCCTCCCTGCTCACACACCCAAGCTCAGTTATACATGCCAGATCGGCTGCCTCATCCACAATTAAATCATGAATGAGGGAGATCGTATTATGCACCGATCTGGCATTTAGGAACAGCATGCAGAGGTCTGAGATCTGGCTGATAGGGCAACCAACAAACGTGCGGGTGTGGGAAAGACCGGAACAAGGCACAGTCGTTAACTGCCTGGGCCACATTCCCCTTACCTGGCAAGTCCTCCTCAATGCCATATCCCCCTCTGCCCGTCACTGCACTAATTGGTGGCCCCTCAAGTCTCCCCACTTGGCTCTTAGTCCTCTCTCCCAGGCACATGACTCAAGACCCACAAAAAGCCAGGCAAAGCAGGAACTGCCTCACCCAGCCGGCTTCTGTATCCTCTCCAAAGAAGGGACAGGTGGAAGGAATCAGTCACAGCTGGCTGAGTACCTGGGGCCTGGTCCTGCAAGGCGTGTCACCCGCTGAGCAGAAGTCCAACAGGGAGAGGTTGGTGGTGGTGGTAGCCGAGCAGCAGCAGCAAGCAAGCAGGCAGACAGGCAGGCAGGCAGACAGCAGCAGCAGTAGCAGCAGCAAACAGCTCTCCTTCCCTGGACAGTGGTGGTCCCCTTCCTCCTGCAGGCACTGGGTCTGCAGACACTTATTCAATCTTTCAGTGGCCTTTGAGACCATTGACCATGATATTCTCCTGGACTGACTGTTCAGGATGGATATTGGAGCCACGGTGACACATGCCTTAGTTACATCCCATTTAGATTACTGTAATGCGCTCTACGTGGGGCTGCCTTTGAAGACTGTTTGGAAACTTCAGTTGGTACAACATGCTGCAGCCAGAATGCTAACTGGGGCTGGTTACAGGGACCATACTACCCCCATTAAAAAAGCTCCACTGGTTGCCAGTCTGTTTCCGGACACAATTCAAAGTGTTGGTGACGACCTATAAAGCCCTATACGGCTTAGGTCCAGGCTATTTATCAGACCGTATCTCCCTGTATGAGCCTGCCCGGGCCCTGAGATCCTCAGGCGAGGCCCTTCTCTCAATACCCACATCTTCTCAAGTACGACTAGTGGGGACGCGTGAGAGGGCCTTCTTGGTGGCTGCCCCTAGGCTTTGGAATTCCCTTCCTAGGGAGGTAAGAATGCCCCCCTCCTTGCAGTCCTTCCGCCGACAAGCAAAGACCTTCCTATTCCAACAAGCCTTTGGAATTGAAGGCGAAGGATAGGGCGTGAAGGGTGCTGCATTGCTAATGTCTATTATATCATTTTTAAACTAGTTTGAACTCTTTTAGCTATATGTGTGTACGGTTTTAATATTGGAAATAGTTTAATCTTATTTTAATGTAGATTTTGTATGTTTTTAATTATATGTATTTTTTATCTGGAAGCCGCCATGAGTTCCAGTTTTGGAAAAATGGCGGGGTATAAATAAAGACAATAATAATAATATATTACAGTGGTTTCATTCCTGCTTATATGGTTGACTCCAGAGAGTGGCATTGCCCCCTCCCTGATATTTATATCCCACCCTTCCTCCCAGTAGGAGCCCAGAGTGGCAACATTTGTGCTGTGGGGTTCAGCAGGGCACTACCCCCCCCAGTGCTATTTAACATCTACATGAAACCTCTGAGTGCATTCATTAGGAGTTTGGGGGCATGGATTCATCAATATGCTAATGACACACAGTTCTCCTTCTCCATAATATCTAAATCAGGAATAGCTGTGTAAGCCTGAACACTGTGGTGGACTGTATGAGGGCCAATATATTGAGTTTAAATCCTGGGAAGATGGAGGCTGTGTCAGTCAGTGGTTCCTGTGTCCAGAAGGCAGGCTGGCTGCATGTTGTTGTTGGTGGTGATTCAAAACTGGAGTCTCCAGGTCAAATCCGGAGTCCTGAGAATGCTAAACCAAGCAATATGTACAAAACTCATATACTAGTGTAAAATGTGCATATAAATACATATATTAATGAAAATAGCATAGAAAAATGCATTACATTAGGGAAAATTGCATACATTTGGAGAAATTCACACTAAAATGCTGATGAATTTTTATGAGGATTTAAAAAAAATTCAAACTGATCTGGATATGTGCAGAACTGGACTTAAGATTGGAAAAATAAAAAACTGTGAGTAACTGAAATTGACAGGTTTGAGCCCAGTTTTCCGGTCTCTCCTCTTCTGGAAAGACGTGTTTTCTTTTTACTCCTGCTTTTAAATACTTTAAAGCTTTTTAAAGACTCCTTTTAAAGATGCCTATGCACCCTTAAAGATTCCAACCAACTTTCCTTGGGAGCAAACATACTCCTTATAGTTTTTTTCTTTTAGCCTTGAGGAGAGATTTATTACTGACGTCTATAAACTGTAGGAGTGGAACTCCATTAGCTCTGGGCTGTTCACTTTCACAGTAATTATGCCGGCTGGTGTAATCAGCTAAAGTCGTAAAAGTCCTTAACATAAGAACACCATACAGCTCTCTTGAGAAACGTTACTGAAAGTGGGATTTACTTCTACATTTTTACACTCTCTAACAACTGAATATGCAATGGAGCCAATAAAAAACAGACAGCAGGATCTAAGAACAAATCCAGCGGACCCCTCACAAACAAACAAGCCTCAATCTAAAATTACGGACTACTTTACATCTAAGCATGAGAAATTGCAGCCTTTACATAACCTTCACTCCCACCAAACGAATCCATCTTCCGCAACACTACACGAATGGACTTTAGAGCAACCCTTTTCACTCAAAACGTATGTTGCTGATGTAGCTGCAAAGAGCCTGGCCGAAGAACTGCTAGATGCCGGTTTTAACGGCTCTATGAACCCTGCATATGATGGCCCTCCCTCTGAGGCGATCACTATTGACTCATATCATGATCTTCAGAGTCACTTAACATCTTCCCTTGAGTTGAGTCAAGGGTCTCTCCAGCCAATTTCGTCACCTTCCTCTTTTTCCTCTACAGTCAACTCCCCTAAAATGTCCAATGCGGGATGGCAAGCCCTCTTCTTTGAAGAACTGAGCCTAATCAAGACCTTTATAACTGAAACTAACAACTTACTTACTACCTGGGTGAGATCTTTAGGCTCTCAATCGCTTCTGAGCATCCCGTCGCAAGGAACCCAGACAACTTCTCCTGTGCCTAGCACTAAACAGAAGAAGAATGAAAGTGACACGAATAAGACCAAACACTATCCTCTGAAGGAAAAACCTTTAAACATGATGAGACAGAAACAAACAAGAAAATCTAAAAAACCAAAAAATATCAAAAAAAAATAAATCTAAATATGAGAAGAAAATGAACTTTAAGCCGTTGTTTAAGCTTCTGGAACCTCGAATACCGACAGATACGAAGTCCAAAACTATCCTTAGTAACACACAAAAGAAAGATACGATTTCAAACCAAATGAGTAAACCCCTCGGAAACGTGGTTCCTGACATGGTCTGGAATGCAAGTCCTTCACAATCTTCTCCACAACTGGCAACAGTATCATCTCCAACTATAACTCAAGTTTACTCTTGGAACTTAGTTCTACAGCCCGAAAAACTGATTGTGGCTTACAACCAAAGGACTTCAGGACGCTGGCCTTCCTTTCCGAGTATTCAATTTTTGGACAACCGCTCTTCTCTTACCATCGCAGGAACTATATAAAATCTCTGACCAACATATCTATTAAGCCAGGACAATGGCGCCTGATTGTTACTTTCCACTCTATTGCCACTGCTAACCAGATTTACCGTAGAAGAGACGACTTGATGTCTAGAGGATTAAAAATACATTGGTACTATATTAACTCTGCTTCCCCTACTCCGCTAATGCCGTACACTCCACAAACCTTTGGTTCGACCTCTTCCCAGGCAGGAACACCAACAACTTCTCCCCAAAACTTATCACTCCCACAGTCTAGTCTACGAACACCAATCACTACTACAGATCCCCAATGCCAGACCCAGGCTCTGACAGAGTTAATGCAAGAATTGGAACCGGAGGAGCTCCAACTCACTGAGCTATATTTCCAACTTTCGAACAATGAACGTGAGATGATCCTAAATAAGCTCCAACAGTTAATCCAACGGTTAGTGGATTCGAACTCCGATCAGACCCTCCTGGACCAAAAACCTACGTCGCTTTCCTTGGACTCTGACTCACCTCTTCCTAAGACAACACAGCTGCGGAACAAACATTCTGGCCCTTCTAAGCTATCTGGTTCTGTTTTTGTCGATACAACAGGCTTCTTAAATCAAATCAATGAACTATACTGACCCTCCTCTTTTACCCCCTCCTTCACGCAAGGACCTTCTCCAGATTGTCCCCTATCACCCCTCTGCAATACTCAGAAATACTCATTGTTGGATTCCCCTCTTCGTCTCTTAACTTGGAACATAGCAGGTTGGGATACCAAGAAATATAACTCTGAACTGATTAATTACCTGAACAAATACGATTCTTACAAGAAACCTGGTCCACACAGAAGTTAAACCTGAATGGATACGCCTCCTTTGATTCACCAGCAGTGTCATCCACTGCCAAACTGAAAGGAAGACCTAAAGGAGGTATGGCCATACTAATTTCTACTGCATTGACCCCATACCTTCAAAATATTCATCCCTGTAACAATGTTGCTATGGCTGTTTTGATGCTGTTTCATTCAATATGTTTACTCTTAATCAATGTATATATGCCTCCAGGTTTGACAAGGGAACACAGTGATTTGTTATGGGATACCCTGGATAGATATATAACGGATTTAGAATCCCGGATTCCCAAAGCCCAACTAATTATCATGGGGGACCTTAATGCCAGAATTGGCCCCAACAATGATGCTCTACTTGCTTCCACTCTATGGGGGGGTGAAGACAATACTCATTATATCCCTGTTCTTGAAAGGGTCTCTAAGGATACCAGGGCTAACTATCAGGGTATTTGTTTAACCCGCTTAATTGGAAGTCGAAATATCACGATCCTCAATGGACTTAAACCCATGGAGCTTTGTGTGGAATACACCTACATCTCCAACAGAGGAAGTAGAGTGATTGATTATATAATTATCTCCCATCAATTATTGGAACTAACATTCCAATTTGATGTCGGTAAGAGGCAAGACAGTGACCACCTCCCTTTAACCTTTTTGCTCTATCTAAAAGAGAAGGGCCGCTTAGTAAAACAACTTAACCATGCAGTAAACTCAGCATATTTTACTTATAGGAGATCTATCTGGTCTCCACATTTAGCTAATCAAGTAGCAGATTTTATCTCCTCATCTACGGCCGTGACTATTCACAAACAACTAATGGAGGTCTCCAACCATCAATTGGCCTTAAATGCCTATGAGACCTTGGTTACGACTCTAAATTCTATTTTAGTCCCAAACCCTAAACACACCAGATCGCATCCGAAAACTGGTCAGCCCCGCTGGTTCGACAAGGAATGCCGAGACACCAAGAGTCAACTGAGACAGATTTATCTCCAGTACCGCCAGCAGAATAAAAATATTCTCCCTCCTGAATACTATACCACTAAAAGGAAGTATAAATCCCTAATAGCATCAAAAAAAAGGCAAGCAATTCACGAGGGTTGGAAGTCTTTAATACATGCGTCTAGACTTAAAAATGCTAAAAGCTTTTGGTCTATAGTCTCGGGAGCTTTGAAGCCTACTCTCCAAGCTCCATGTAATATTCCACCCTACATATGGGAACAATATTATACAGACCTGTATGCATTTACCTGCGATATCTCTCCTAAATACTCTTTTCCTTTTAACATTGAAAAACTCCCTGACTGGCCACCTGTCCAACACAGCGAAATAATTGATCTAATTGCTACCCTGAAGACGGCCAAGGCCCCGGGAGGTGACAATATACTGACAGAGATTCTGAAGCTCCACCACAACTGGTGGGCCCCCATCCTGGCCAACTTATTTACAATCATTAATAGTACAGGACACTTTCCGGAGGACTGGCAGGAAGCCATAGTAATCCCTATATACAAAAAAGGCTCAAGAGAGGACCCCACCAATTATATGCCAATTAGCCTCCTCTCAGTAATTGGGAAACTTTATGCCAGTTACCTAAAGAGGAAACTATCCATGTGGATAGAGGAGGAGAACATTCTGGGCTTCGAACAAACTGGATTCAGGAGAGGCAGATCCATGCTAGATCACTGCCTACTCCTGAATCATTTGGCAGAAAAATACAGAAATCGAATTGGGAGTGGCCTATATGTTGCGTTTGTCGACTTAAAATCAGCCTTCGATTCTATTTCAAGGGATAAATTATGGGATAAACTCGCAAAAACTACAATCGATAAAAGACTTTGATGCTTAATATATAACTTACATCAGAATACCTCTATTCGTGTTCGATGCGGACGTGATGGGAGTCTGACAAACTCGATCCCCTCAATGAAAGGGGTTAGACAGGGCTGTGTCCTGGCCCCATTACTGTTTAACCTTTTCATCAATGATTTGTACTCAAGCTGTCTTTCTCCAACTTTTCACTCCCCTAAAGTAAGTAATCACAGATGTCCCATCCTGCTATACGCAGACGATGCGGCCCTTTTATCTTTCTCCAAAATAGGCCTAAAACGCCTGTTTAGAGCTTTTATGACATACTGCTTGGATAATAATTTAACTATTAACTTCTCCAAAACCAAAATTCTAGCATTTTCCAAGAAAATTATAATCTCTGACTGGATAATTAATGGCAACCGAATATCCCAGGTTACGAGCTACAAATATCTTGGTATAATGTTCCATTCCTCACTATCCTGGGCTCCCCATATCCGTGCGGCTGTCTCGACTGCCCGGACTACTATGAAAAGCATTTTACGCTTTTTCTACATCAAAGGAGGGCAGTTTATTCCGGCTTCCATTCAGGTTTTTAAAACAAAGATCATCCCTCAACTTCTATTTGGCGCCCCACTTTGGATTACTGCATACAATTCCTCCACAGAAGCAGTACTCTCCTCCTTCTTATGCCAAATCTTTGCTGTCCCAAGGTGTGTCTCGAATGCTGCTCTCAGATTGGAAGCTGCCCAACCCTCGCTTGAATATCAAGCATGGGTCCACGCATTTAATTTCTGGCTTAAATTGTCCTATGATTGCCCTCCCGGTTATTTACGACTACTATGGGAAGACCCCTACCTCTCTCTGTGGATGAAAACCTTCCAGGATAAACTTCCCAGATTAGGACTATCCTCAGAATACCTATCTATGTTAGATCCCGTAACAGCCAAATTCAATATTAGAATGCGACTTAGAGATTTAGAACTACAAAGTTCAATGGCAGCAGCACACAAAGTCTGCTCTCCTCTTTATTCTAACTTGACATTTGACATTAGTAAGCATGCCTCTTATTTAGATTTCCTAACTGTTCCAAAATACAGAATTGCATTTACTAAAGCCAGGTTCAACTGTCTAACTTCAGCAGTACTGGAAGGAAGATATCGGGGTACCGATTACAACCAACGTATTTGTCCCTGCAAATCGGGTGCTATAGAAACTCTTTCGCACGTCCTTCTTGAATGCCAATTTTACTCATTTGAATGTAATAAATACCTTCTCCCGATTATGAAAAACTACACTAATCAATCCCCAGAACGCTTGTTAACTTGTCTGTTGAGGGGCCTGAATAGGATCTCTGCTTTGTCCGTGGCTAAATTTATAAATGCAGCTCAATTTAAAAGAACTCAAATCTCATCCTGAATTTCCTAACAATATGTTGTTCCGAGCTATTTTCCTTTTACTCCTCCCTTGTAACTTTATATTTTTACATTTTCATAATATTATGTAGTATGTATCATGCATTGCTATGTACCTTATATGGCCATGTTATACAATATCTTTCTGCCTATGTATGTAATTTTATTAGCTGGCACATTTTATGTTTTCTATGGGTCAATGACCGCAATAAACAGATTGATTGATTGATTGATTGACAGGTTTGCTCATCCTTAAAGGGTCTAGCAGACTTGGGGAACCCCAAAATTTGCAGAAATACAAAAAAATATTTAGACCCTCTCTTCCCTCCCCCCAAAAACCCTCCTGATAAAAACTGAATAGAATGTTGCATAGAATGTTGAGGAACTGAGGGGGATGACAACCAGGTGGAAGGGGGAAATAAAATGGAGTAGCTGGAAAGGAAGGTGGGATGAATCAACACATAGAGATAAAAAGAATAGAGAGACTCATCTTATTATCTGGCTGTGTCATTTCCTGGTTCACACTGAGAAGCTATTTTAAAATATCCCCAGGAATGAGGTGAGAGCTGCACATAGAAATCAAATGAGAAATCTAGATTTTGGTGTAGGTGGGATTTGGCACCAGGCAGCAGCAAAGGGATGAGTTCCCACTCTAACTCAATTTTTACTTAATACAATATATTTAAAATAAAGACCTCAAAAGCAATTCATTATCCACATTGCACGCTGAAAGGAGCTAAGGCTGAGAGTAGGGTAGTTCACATTGAATAATGCATGTCTGTCTTGGAGTGATTTATAACAACCCTGCAATGTTATCCAGCAGTATTAGACCCCATATTGCATATTGGGGGCTGGACTGAAGCTAAGAGAGTACAATAATCTTGAAATGCTATTCATTGCCTTTATCCCTACATCACAGGTTGTGTTAAGGGAGTAGTACACCACAACCCTCCAGTGTTACACCCCCATTGCAAGTTGCAGCCCTGCAATGTAGTGCATTGTATTAATACTATAGGTCAGAGCTGAGGTTCACTTGGATTCCCAGTCAAAAGTCCCACATACCTCTCAGGTTGCATCAGTTAACTTAAATTGCCCCACAGCCTTCCTCCCATGCTAAATAAAGCTGTTGATTCCATGCAAAAGCGAAGCCTCATGCTCTGTTGGCTTGCATCCACAGCAGTTGTGCTTTTAAATGTTTGAAAACTAAAACAAAAAAATTGCACATATATGACCAGAGCAGGGGTTTCTGTCTTTAATGATAATGTGTGTTTTAATGGTATTTTCATCATTATTTGTATTTTTGGATGTTGTTTGCTTCTTTTATTGTTTGTTTTGTTTTCTTGATTTATTGTATTTATTGTATTTATATATTGCTTATTTTTTATCTTTTTGTACACCGCCCAGAGAGCCTTCGGGCTTAGGGAGGTATATAAATTAAATTAATTAAATAAATAAAATAAATTATGCTTTTTCAGTCTCCTCAACCTCAGGCTGAAGCAACACACACTAGGGATACATGGCAACATTTTGTTGCAGGACCCCATTTGTAATCTTCGAATAATAGCATTAAAACAATTTTCATAGTACAGCATTGTGTATCTCATCTATTTCTTTGAAATATTAATTCTTTATGTATTGATCAGGTTCTTTCTGTACCTAATATTTTGGTCATTTGCACAGGGCTCATTATTGTGTTGGTCCTCGAGGGCAAAGGACCTATGTTAAGAAAGGCAATACATCTGAAATTCTTTTAGTAAGTGTGTGAAGACTCCTGAGTTGTACAGAACCCTTCATCAGATATTTTAAAAAAGCCAAGTTCACATGCAGAGCAAGCTGTGTAAATTAGTGATGCAGGGAAATATCCCAGTCCATTCAGATAAAATTACCACACCTCCAGCAGAGAATGGCAATAGGTGATAATTCTAGGAATGCTGACATTTCTGTTTCAATTGCTATTCATAATGAGGCAAATTATATATTTAAGGAGAAAGCTAAACAATGATTTGTTCACAAGGAGGTATGTACTAATGTCACCTGTGTGGAATGTACTGATTGTGCCAGCATAAGTGTACTAATTTAAATTATATCAAAAATGTTCTTCAGCAGGGATAATCTATCAAGAGCTCAGATTGGTAGAACAATTATTCCTGTCAGTTTTCAAAACAGGATAGCAAAATATTCATAACTAAAGACTATCCACAATACAATCAAGTCTGAATTCTTAGATTTAGGTTGATTGGTGCCACTGAGTTTGGCTTAAATCCAAGCCCCCATGTTTACCCAGTTCATGGGTTGGGTTGAAAGGTTTGCAAATGGTATTCCTGTTTATATTTCATTACCAGCAGTGGGCAACAGTGCTTCTCATTCCCTCCTTCCTCACTTGTTAGTCACGCCATTTGGCAATGTTGTTGGCTTAATTGCCAGTGTTTTCTATTATCATGCTTTCCACTGAACATGTCTAATATGTGCTTAAGGAACTACGTGGCACACTGGATTCATGTGCTTTCCATTGTTGTGAAGAAAGTTGAGAATGCAAAATACAAGGAAAAGAAGACAAAAAAATTAGCTCTGAGCAAGGATAGGAGCTAAGCTCTAATGAATCTTTTTTCTCATTACATTCACAAGATCATGATTATATTCATAACATGATGACACATTCACAATGCCATTAATAGGCATTAATAATTATTATTGTGCTTTTCTGTTAACTACATACAAACCACCATACAAAAGTTTAAGAATACAATAAAATCTATGTGCAATACAAAATACTAACAAAATAAAAATAATGACTGTGGATAATAAATAGCAGTTCTTTACCCTCCTTCCTAGGCAGACTGTCCCATCCTTATGACCGATATAATGTATTGACCTTCACTATATTGTTCCTCCTTTTAAAGGGGACAGCGGTTAAAGTACAAAACAAGTATTTGCCTCCCTAAGCGAATATTGCTTACCCAGTATGATAGCTGTTACCAGAGTCTCCAACAATTGTCTTTTGTTGTCCCCTAATCCCAGCCTGTTACCTGGGTTGATATTCCACAAATTCTACCATTATTTAACAATTGGTAGTGCAGTTGGTCATAAGGTAACTGAAAAGCTAGAATGAGCTTTATGATGTGCACCAATGTTGCATTTGCATCTATCCTGCACCTATTAATTGTCTTCCAAGTGAAAATCTGTTAACATGTGCTTGAAAGGCCATTGAAAAAGACACACAAGTCGAAATGCGTCTGGCCATAATATACGCATCTTGCTCCATTGAGATTCAGATTTAAAGCCTACAAGCAAGAGTACCAGCAGTTTATATAAAAAGCACTATAGCAGCAATGTATGTATTCATTTTTGAGTATGGACTTATGACTTAGGCACTTTTGATTCAGGAGATACTCTTCCTGTCTCTTTAAAAAATTTATTTGTACGAATTTTGTGCTTGTTATTGTATGTATTAAAAAACTTTTTAAAAAAAAAATTTTTTAAATGTTTTGCATAAATTGGATTTGTAATGACCACATACCCTAACTTTCTGTAAGACACAGTTGCATCTGTTACGGTTGATTTTGAACCTCAGATTCTAACATTTGAGTTTCAGTTGGTACAGCTTGAGGATGTTGACAAGGTGCTTGGACAGGTTCGTGCAACCACTTCTGTACTGGATCCTTGCCCTTCTTGGCTAATAAAAGCTAGCAGGGATGGAAAGCCAGCTGGGCCAGGGAAGTGATTAATGCCTCTCTTCGAGAGGGGTTGGTGTCTGGCTGTCTGAAAGAGGTGGTAGTGAGACCACTCCTGAAGAGGCCCTCCCTGGACCCAGAAAATCTTAATAAATATAGGCCGGTAACAAATGTTCCATTCCTGGGCAAGGTCCTTGAACAAGTGGTGGCAGGCCAGCTCCAGGCACTCTTGGATGAGACCGATTATCTGGATCCATTTCAGTTGGGTTTCAGGCCTGGTTTTGGCATGGAAACAGCCTTGGTTGCCCTGTATGATGACCTCTGTCAGGAGAGAGACAGGAGGAGTGTGACTCTGTTGATTCTTCTTGATCTCTCAGCGGCTTTCGATACCATCAACCATGGTATCCTTCTGGGAAGACTGGCTAACTTGGTGGGACTGCATGGCGGTTTTTCTGCTCCTACTTGGTGGGTTGGCTCCAGAAGGTGGTGCTTGGGGAACATTGCTTGGCACCCTGGACTCTCCAGTATGGGGTTCCGCAGGGGTCAGTTCTGTCCCCCATGCTGTTCAACATCTACATGAAATCATTGGGTGCAGTCATCCGGAGATTTGGAGTGCGTTGCTATTAGTATGTTGATGACACACAGCTCAATTTCTCCTTCTCATCTTCTTCAGGTGAGGCTGTCAATGTGCTGAACCGGTGCCTGGCTGCGACAATGGACTGGATGAGTGCTAATAAACTGAGGCTCAATCCAGACAAGACTGAGATGCTGCTAGTGGGTGGTTCTTCTGACCAGATGGTGGATGTCCAACCTGTCCTGGATGGGGTTGCACTCCCCCTGAAGGACCAGGTTCATAGCTTGGGGGTTCTCCTAGAACCATCTCTGTCATTTGAGACTCAGGTAGCCTCGGTGGCACGGTGTGCCTTCTACCAACTTTGGTTGGTGACCCAGCTACACCCCTATCTGGACAGGGATAACCTGGCTTCAGTTGTCCATGTTCTGGTAACCTCCAAGTTAGATTACTGCAATGTGCTCTATGTGGGGCTGCCTTTGAAGACTGTTTGGAAGCTGCAGCTTGTGCAAAATGCAGCGGCCAGATTGGTCACAGGGACCAGATGGTTCGAACATATAAAACTGATTCTGGCCCGCTTGCATTGGCTGCCTGTATGTTTCCGAGCTCGATTCAAGGTGCTGGTTTTAACCTATAAAGCCTTACATGGCTTAGGACAACAATACCTGATGGAATGCCTCTCCCGACACAAACCCACCCATACACTACATTCAACATCGAAGGCCCTCCTCCTGGTGCCTACCCAGAGGGAAGCTGGTAGTATGGCAATAAGAGAGAGGGCCTTCTTAGTGGTGGCCCCCAAATTATGGAATATTTGTTTGATGAGGTGTGCCTGCATGGCACCAACACAGACTTTCCTCTTCTCCCAGGCATTTTAGAATGTGTTTTCAAATTGTTTTTTTTAAAATTTTAAATTGTGTTTTTAAATTGTTTTTTGTGTTTTAAAATTTAAATATTTGTTTTTTACGTTTTTAATTGCTGTAAACTGCCCAGAGAGCTTTGGCTATGGGGCGGTATATATATATCACCAATCACCAATCCAGGGTCTCATCCTTGTCACTCCAAACGCTGTATCACCTGTGTGTACCTCAGGGAGACAGCCACTTTTACAAGCACTAGGACAGGCAGGACATATTACATCAAACAGAACATCACCTGCAGGTCCTGCGATATAGTTTACATCATCGAGGGCAAAAGACCAGCATGTCATATCCAATACGTAGGAAAGACCACAACTGACCTATGCACGCACTTCAGGAACCACAAGTCGGCAATCTTGACAAAAAAAGTGGAGCAACCAGTTGCAAAGCATTTTAACATCGAGGGTCACAGCCTGTTGGACTTTTCCATTACAGCAATAGAGATGCCAGCAGATCCAGCAGCATTGACTAAAAGGGAGAATTTTTGGATTTACTCTCTGGACACATTGGCACCACATGGCCTGAACCTGGAGGACAGTACCACCACTACTTAGCTTCTGCAAATGAAGCCCCTCTGAGCATTCCATCCTCAAAGCTCTATAACTGCCACCTTGGTAACAGCATTTGTATGTTAGCAGCAGATGGGCGGAAGCTGAAACGTTTTGTTAATACAATAAAATCCTCTGTTTGGTTAATCACAATTACGTTCATATATATATATAAATATATAAATAAATACTAAGTGTTTAGTTAGTAAAGTGTACTTACTGCAGACTTCAGGGGCATCCATATTTAGTCCTGAGTGCTTCCATCTAACATCCCTACAACATTACGTTCCCTTCTTCCTACAATGGCTTTCTGGTCAGTGGCCTGGCCTGAGGGCACTTAAACCCTTCTTGCCAGAAGCAAGTAGGCTAGATTAAAGTTTCATTCCCATGCTTTCTAAGCCAGTGAGAAGGAACGATCCAGTCACTTCAGCTGGACTTGGAAATACCCTCATTTAGCTAAGATTTCTATCTTAATTTCCAGTCAGATAATTTTTTTTGTTTGAGTGGTATGCTCCAAGCAAGTGTGGTTGATGCTTAATGTATGATGCTTAATGATGTCACTAGGCCTGCCCCCTATGACATCACTAGGGCATACCCCATGACATCACTAGGGCCTGCCCCTGAAATCTGACCTGGCAGCCCTAAGCCCCACATTTAGTGCAAAGTGACAGAATATGCTCTTTCAAACTGCAGCTCTGCTGGGAACAGTGAAGAGTTTTAACCCTTTTAAAAAGGGTTAAAAAACCATATGTTAAAAAGCAATTCCAACACAGACGCAGACTGGGATAAGGTCTCTACTTAAAAGGCTTGTTGAAAGAGGAAGGTCTTCAGTAGGTGCTGAAAAGATAACAGAGATGGTGCCTGTCTAATGTTTAAGGGGAGGGAATTCCAGAGGGTAGGTGCCACTACATTAAAGGTCCATTTCCTATGTTGTGCGGGACCTCCTGATAAGATGGTATCTGCAGGAGGCCCTTTAAAAAAGGATCAGACTTTGTGTGGTTTGGAAAGTGATGGAGAATGCATTGACATTTGCAATCAGCCCAAAGAACAGAAACAGGACATGTACTGTGCTGATCTTGTTTTAGCAGGGAGGAAGTAACAATATTAAAACAGTTGATATAGTTCAAATAGACACTTTAAATGTTTGATTTACTTTGCAATTTTAGTGAAGTTTCCTATAGTAAATCATTTTCTTTTGCTTCTGTTTCTGTGAATATGTGAAGTACAGTAATGCTTTGCAACACTAAAAAAGGCCAAAAACAATTATCATAGAATCATAGAATAGTAGAGTTGGAAGGGGCCTATAAGGCCAGCAAGTCCAACCCCCTGCTCAATGCAGGAATCCAACCCAAAGCATTCCCAACAGATGGCTGTCCAGCTGCCTCTTGAATGCCTCCAGTGTCAGAGAGCCCACTACCTCTCTAGGTAATTGGTTCCATTGTCATATGGCTCTAAGAGTTAGGAAGTTTTTCCTGATGTCCAGTCGACATCTGGCTTCCTGCAACTTGAGACCATTATTCTGTGTCCTGCACTCTGGGATGATTGAGAAGAGATCCCGGCCCTCCTCTATGTGACAACCTTTCATGTACTTGAAGAGTGCTATCCTATGTCCCCTCAGTCTTCTCTTCTCCAGGCTAAACATGCCCAGTTCTTTCAGTCTCTCCTCATAGGGCTTGGTTTCTAGTCCCCTGATCATTCTTGTTGCCCTCCTCTGAACCTGTTCCAGTTTGTCTGCATCCCAGAGCTTGGAAAAGTTACTTTTTTGAACTATAACTCCCATCAGCCCCAGCCAGCATGGCCACTGGATTAGGCTGATGAGAGTTGTAGTTCAAAAAAGTAACTTTTCCAAGCTCTGCTGCATCCTTCTTGAAGTGCGGAGACCAGAACTGGACGCAGTGCTCAAGATGAGGCCTAACCAGTGCTGAATAGTTTCCAGTGGACATGAGGAGTGTCTCAGTTTGCACAAGATAAAACGGTGGGAGGTGAACTATATTCTAGCAAAATTCTAGGTGTGCTCTATGTTTTTAATTGACCATGCCCACCTTTTCTTAAATGGAGTAGTTTAAGAATAGCAGGCTGAACTCATGCATCTTGGGCAGGCCAAGTTTGTTTTTTTCAGCAGCTAGAGTCATTGTTTAAGTAACAACATATTGTCAGATTTTACATCAGTCTGATTTTACATCAAACTGCAGTTTCAGATTCAACTGTTAATGCACCCAAAATAGAAATAGAGCAAAACCTCCAGTTTGAAACACAAAAGTCTGTCTTCACCATCATATGACACTGACCAATAAAAAGGCTTTGAAATTAATAACAATAAATTTGACACCCATTTCTAGGATGAATAATAAGAGAAATACAATTTTCTAGGTTAGAATCTCTGTAGAAATAGTAGTAACACAGCAAAGAATCAAAATAAGAAGAACACCAACAAACATACAAAAATGTAATTCTCCAACTTTGGAGATGGCAGGTGTTGCCACCACTCACCGTATGCTCAGAGGCACATGCTATGAAATTCTTCCAAGCTACACAGGAAGTGGATTGGACTGTGAAAGATCAACCCAAATGGTGTTTGCATTTCGACAAATTTGTAGGACAGTACATTATCTCAGAGAGGAGTTCAGGTTTCCTGCTCCCCTGGTGCATTCACTATAGCTGCCCAATTTCCCTGTTTTTTAAAGTTGGATTAGAAAGATCTGTTGGTATGTTCTTATACCGCAAGGCTTTTTGCCTGTAAGTGAATATGTTTTAATGAAGAAGCCTGTTGATGGAATGAAGTATGGGTGTTCTGTTATACCACTGACCTTATGCCAGCATTTGCAATTTGAGATGAAAACTGCCCTCTGTTCAACAGAAAATGCAAAATTTCTGGGCATATTTATCTTGGACTGGAAGACCCTTTTCAAATCTCCACTCGGCCATGAAGCTCACTGGGTGACCGTAGGGAAGTCAACGTAGCCTACCTCAGACGTGATTGAGAGGATAAAATGGGATAATGCCAAGATACAAAATGGAGCAAGATATATACAATAAATTCTACATGGTCAACTTTTTGCCAGTAGTAACTACACAAAGCTTAATCAGGCAACAGCCAGTGTGAACATTAAAATGAAATAAATCCATGAACTGATATAATTTACCATTGTTAACTTCAAAACAAATGCTTGAAGGTGCAGAATAGTTTGTTCACATAATTACATTGTGGATAAGCAAACAAAACACAACTCTATGCAGAGAAACTACAGCATGTGGGAACATCTCTCTCCTTATTTTTTGCAGACTGTAAATATTACCTTTAAATTTCATGTGGTCCAGTCCTAAGCAGAAGTAGTTCACAGGATCTGAATATGGGCCTGAGAAAATGACTTACTAGAATCTACCAAATTAGTGTATCATTCAGGTACAGAACCTGTGGCCATCCAGATGTTGTTGGACTATAACTCCCATCATCCCTGACCATTAGCTGTGCTACCTGGGGCTGATTGGAGCTGCAGTCCAACAACATTCAGAGAGCCACAGATTACCCACTCCTGGTGTAGCAGCTGCCATTAATACTGCTGTGCTTGCCAGTAGTGTTTCTCTGGCCCATACATAGCACAGCTTTAAAATGTAATTTCTGTGGTTCTTCAAAGGGTAGAGATGGGCTGTGATGAACCATGTGCTGCTCTTCTCTAGAACTAATGGGATGTATTGGGTAAATTACGAGTATCCTTGCCCAGCTTGACAAATATATGCCACTGATTTGGTTCCTATGGTATACAGTATATTTATGTAAGTAGTCTAGCTGGTGTATGACAGAATTTCCTGTTCTGTGCAATATATCAATTAATTAAAGTAATATGTTATTCAAATTTGCACTATTCTGTTTTAGGGGAGTAAGATGCTTTTAGTGAAAGGTGCTGGGGCTCAAGAATGGAACAGCCTGGAAGCTGCATTATTTGATGGTCACTAATCCCAGATGTCTGAGGGATGCTGTGGTTATTCAGTGGCAAGGGAAAGCCATTATTCACATGCACATATGTACTCCATTACTACTTTACATGCCTTTGGTATTCAAAACAGGTTCTGGTGTTGAGCCCTGGGCCTTTCTGGCTCAGATTAAATGGTGAGAGAGAGAGAGAGAGAGCAGAGAATAACCAGAATTCCTACTGCACTTGTCATCTTCAAAACTCTTTACACCAGGATCCTAAGCACATTTACTTGTGGGCAAGTCCCATTGATTGCAGTGGAATTTCTGTCCTAGTAAACGTGCTCAGTCAGGATCACAGCAAACTTTACTGACATTATTCAGTATAGTGGAGGTTAATGAGATTTGTGTTTGGCATCAAGCTATACTATGATTGCACTGTCTGTCCTTCAGAACCATTCCCTTTGCCTTTATGCATAGTTTTGCTTGTTTGTGCTGTTTTTTTGCTTCCTAATTTGGAGCCAACACAGAAAGAAATGGTCTTGAAGTTAATGTTTTGGCTCCAGGACAGGGTCTGAAAGCACATGATGTAGCAACGTTGCTGAAGTTAAACAGGTCTGGGTTTAGTCAGTGTGTAGATGAGAGACTGCCTTGGAAATCCTATGTATGCTGCCTCGAGTTCTATAATGGGGGTGGGAATCCAAGAGATAAACATAATACATAAAAAACAGGCTTGAAAGTCTGCATTACTTTTCATCCACCCATTTAGATTTTATTGTTGTCTCACAATGTGTAGTTTAAAGGCTACACAACCTCCTGCTCCAAAGATTGATAATATTAAAAGAGATAATTCTATTTTATTTTTTAAATATGCTGTCTGACTTTTATATGGTAGGTTATTTAAGGTTTTTTTTCTGGGGTCAAGATTGAGTTTTGAAAATGCATTATTTTTGCTGTTATCTGGCTTATGTATTTTTATTGCTGGACTCTATTATGAATTATCCGTGGTTTGCTTAATTTTATTGTATATTTATGAATATGAGATGTTTTAGCTTATTTTTCGTATGACTATTTACATTTTATTATGTCTTGTATTTGTTAGTGAATGTTCTAATATATACTTTTTGATGTTGTGACCACTTTGAGCATGCTTTACCATGGAAAAGCAGCATATCAATAAACAGCGATGATGATATCAGTGACAAAATCTGCAAAAGTATTTTTAGTTTTCAAACAACCTGGTGGGTGGTGAATGATAGCTTTTGACAGTCACAACTGATTTTTTGAGGGTTGGGTATGCATGCTAATAATCCACCTCACTGCTGGACACAGAAATGTCTCCTTACTGCTTTCATGTGGCCCCATGGCTTGGCAAAACCTAAGGACACCACTGTACGCATCGCAATCACATAACCATCCTTGGCTCCAGGATCACCCTCTTCCTTCATGCTTCTCAGCAAATTCTGCCCACATGTCCTATTGCTCTGCCCTATATTGTATCACATTTATAGAATTACTAAATTACCTCGTTAGTATCACTTCCTTGTCTCCCTCTAATATGTTTGTAGAGGATGTTTTTTGTGTGTGGCAGCAACATGCTCCATATGCTATTAGCATCAGGGATCAAACAGACTCTTTACTTGACCCATGATGTTACCAATCAGTAGCAGCAATAAGGGAAAAGAAAGTTCCTTGCAGAATCAGATATTGCTGAAGGAAAAGTTCTAACTTTTCTGCCCTACACACACAGTTGTATCCCATGCTAATCCTACTCAGAGTAGACCCACTGAAATAAACTGACCTAAGTTAGTCATGTCTATTAATTTCTATGGGTCTATTCCAAGCTGGACTTGTGTGTGATTCAACCCACAAGCTTTTAAAATATGGCTTAGTGGTCATCCACATACCCTTTGCTTTTAAAACACAGCTACCACTATATAATACAGCAACAATCCAGCTACATTTGTCACCAAACCCTGCTAGTTGAAAATATGAATTAAACATTACTCGGGTTGCTAAGACTTAGAAAGCAGCTGCTGCCAGCAAAAGGCCATCTTACCTCCATTAATTCCATAACTGCAATTTTCAGTGAATTGTCCAGCAGAGCTGTTTAGAGTGGTAAACCGCCTGGTTCAGACCAGTGTGACATCATGAACAATGGACCACTCAATAGCCTGTTGTAAGAGATTTGCGAGCCACTTTGAGAGGAAAATGACTCTGATCCATTCTGAACTTGATGCCACAATTGGTCAGGCTTGTTGGAGTTTCCTAGAGCACTGTCAATTTACAATCTGTGGGATTGGTTTCAGTTGTTTCACCCAAAAACCGTAGGCAGGACTCTTGCTGCAGTGAGACTGACTGCATTCCCTCTTGATCCCTGCCTATCATTGTTGGTAAAAACTAGTAGGGGGGGATTCCCTGGATGGGTCCAGAGGGTGGTCAATGCCTCACTACATGAAGGAGTAACATCCACTGCCTTGAAAGAGGCAGTGATGCAGATCTTCTTGAAGAGGTCCTTCCTGGATCCAGAGATTTTAGAAAACTATAGTCTAGTTTCTACTATTCCCTTCCTGGGCAAAGTGATTGAGAGGGTGGTGGCTGAGCAGCTGCAGGCATGCCTTAGGAAGCAGATTATCTACATCCTTTCCAGTCTAGTTTCTGGCTGTTTTGGCACAGAAACAGTATTGGTGGCCCTGGCTGATGGACTTTATCGGGAGAAAGAGAGGGGCAGTGGGACCCTGTTGGATCTCCTTGACCTCTCAGTGGCTTTTGATACCATTGACCATAATGTCCTTCTGGAGTGACTGAAGGAGGTGGGGAGTTGGAGGTCCTGTATTATGGTGTTTACGTTCCTATCTGCAGGGCTGCTACCAGGAAGTAGTACTAGGAGATTGTTGCTTGGCTCCATGGCTTTTGGGCTGTGGGGTCCCACAACAGTCCATTCTGTCTCCAGTGCTATTTAACAGCTATATGAAACTTTGGGGAGCAGTCATACAGAGACTTGGAACATGGTATCATCAGTACTCTCTCTCCATTCCATCAAGAAAGGCTGTGAAGGTGATGGGCTGAATGGGGGCCAACAAACTGAGGCTGAATCATGATAAGATAGATGTGTTGTGGGGTGGGTGGTTTCTCTGTATGGGAATTAGGTGTATGGCCTATTCTAGGATGGGTTGTATTCCCCTGAAGGAACAGGTCCATAGTCTGGGAGTACCCCTGGATTCCAACTTGTCAAGAGTGTCAAGTGGTTTATGTGGCTACAGGCCAAATTCATGGTGTTAGTACTATCATATAAAGCCCTAAATGGCCTAGGACCTACGTACCTAGAAGAGCGCCTTCCCCAGCATCAACCATCTCTGACACTAAGATCGGCAGATGAAGCCATGTTGGTGGTGCTGCCATCAGCAACTGTTGAATTGGTTGACCTGTGATGGCCTTTTCAGTGTGGCTCCCCATTTGTGGAATGCCATCCCTGGTGAGGTATGTCTGTCTCCATTATTATTGATTTTTATTGATTTTTAGGAGGAATTTGAAAACTTCATGTTGACAGCTAAAGGAGACTGTTCCTCGCAACCCAGAGATTGCTGGATGGAAGAATGTTTTTTATCTTTAACTGTTTTTAAAATGTTTTTTAAAAAATTTAGAATGCTGCTGCTGTTAAAATGCTTTATTGATATGTTTGCTGCCCTGGGTTCCTTTGGAAGGAAGGGTGGGATATAAACTCAATAAATGATAAAAGACAACAATAATAATTCCCCATAGTTTATTCTCCACTTTGCCTCTTGGCATCTTTTCTAGTCAAGCTTCTTGCCTGTTCATCTGTAATGTTCCACATTCCACAGCAAGTTGAGCTGATTTGCACAGTTGGATTTCTGCTCTGTGTATCAAAGTGTTACAGTCACAGAAAAAAGCTTTCTGTTTGGAGAACATGAAATATATTTGGTGCACAATTCAAAGGTTCTTTGTCCCTTGCCTACATTTTTAAAAACATGCTAAAATTAACTTGTAATCTTAACACTTTCTACATAAAAGTAGCAGTGACATCTGCATCAGCCCCTCCTTCTGTCATATGTTCCTATAGGAACAGCCTTATGTTGCATATGTTGGAACAGCCTTTACCTTGCTCCAGACAATGGGCCAGGTCTGGCAGAAACTCAGCTAAAGATTTAGACAAGCCTAGCTAGCTGAATCACATTTCCATTGACATGAACAGGCTAAATTAGTTTAATCTAAATAAAACTAAAGAACTCACTTAGGCTACAAGCATCTTTCCTTGTTTTGGGGAAATTGGGACTGCATTCAGACATGGCGTTTATTGTGTTAGTTTTACTGATTATAATGGTAGCACTTCTGTCCCAATTTCTACCATTCCTTTCACACTGCAGCACCTGTTGCCTTAAGGAACTGTGGCTTTTTGACCAATATTATTTATTATTATTTTATTTATTTATTAGATTTGTATCCTGCCCTTTCTCCCAGTAGGAGCCCATATACTGTTATATTGTGCTAAATTTTATTCACACCACTAGATGTGGTGTGACACAACACTGAATGTCATTTGATACATTGCTACTCCTCCACCCTTTCCACACATGTGCACTTCTTTTACTCCATGAAAATGGTGGCAAAGAACTATATGCCGGTATACCACCCCAAATATCATCACTTTATTCTTGTATCTCTGACTTTCTAGGCATGCAATATTTAGAAAAAAATAGAGACAACTATTGGCCATGAAATTGGATCCAGGTTCCCAGCTATAATAAGCTGATGCTTCCAGATGAAGAACTGTGTACATAAGATACCTGCTGTCTACATGTATTAATCCAGTGAGGGTGGTAGGAACATCCAAAAAATATTTTCCTACAAATTAAGATCTTGTGCCCAGGCCAGAATCTAGATACTCAGGAGCAGTGGGTTAACAGTTGGCTGAGTCTGAATTTCTTGCAACCAAAAGCTCCTGGTGGGGCTTACTCTTTGCTGTGGGGAATTCCCATTTCTTTCACTAATATAGTGACTAGAGTATAGTGGTTGGCTTTGCTTTGTTGATAGTAAACTCTAGAACGAAAAACACAGTGTAGTATCAATAATTTGCATTCTACAAACTTTGACTAGAAATAGGGTTCCAAAATAGTTTCTATTGTGTCTCTGCTGCTTCAAAGCTGAGATTCTGGATCCAGTTTTATGGCAGGTTACCAACACAAACTCAACACTTAGATTTTTCCAACAGAATAGATGGCTAAATCACCTGCCACTGAGTACAGCGAGTTCCTGACCTTGTAAAGTTTTGGGCAGAATGTTTATTTTAACTTATGCTAGTCATACAGGCACATTATTTAAATCTCTTCAGTTATCTATGCATCGACAAATTATTAAATATATAACACAACTGCTAATGCACTTCTGTTGTTGTGTGCCTTCAAGCTGATTACGACTTATGGCGACCCTATGAATCAGTGACCTCCAAGTGCATCTGTTATAAACCACCATGTTCAGATCTTGTAAGTTCAGGTCTGTGGCTTCCTTTACGGAATCCATCTCTTGTTCTGGTTTAATTTGTTGTAACACCCAATTATTTGTCTTTTTCACAGTCCATGGTATGCGCAAAGCTCTCCTCCAACACCACATTTCAAAGGAGTTTATTTTTCTCTTATCTGCCTTTTTCACTGTCCAACTTTCACATCCATACATAGAGATCGGGAATACCATGGTCTGAATGATCCTGACTTTGGTGTTCAGTGATACATCTTTGCATTTGAGGACCTTTTCTAGTTCTCTCATAGCTGTCCACCCCAGTCCTAGCCTTCTTCTAATTTCTTGACTATTGTCTCCTTTTTGGTTAATGACTGTGCGAAGGTATTGATAATCCTTGACAAGTTCAATGTCCTCATTGTCAACTGTAAAGTTACATAAATCTTCTGTTGTCATTTCTTTAGCCTTCTTGACGTTCAGCTATAGTCCTGCGTTTGGGCTTTCCTCTTGAACTTTCAACAGCATTCATTTCAAATCATTACTGGTTTCTGCTAGTAGTATGGTATCGTCTGCATATCTTAAATTATTGATATTTTTCCTTCCAGTTTTCACACCTCCTTTATTTTGGTCTAATCCCTCTTTCCATATGATATGTTCTGCATATAGGTTAAACAAATAGGGTGATAAAATACACCCCTCTCTCACACCCTTTCCGATGGGGAACCAATCACTTCTCCATATTCTATCCTAACAGTAGCCTCTTGTCCAGAGTATAGGTTGCGCATCAGGACAATCAGATGCTGTGGCACCCCCATTTCTTTTAAATCATTCCATAGTTTTTCATGATCTACACAATCAAAGGCTTTGCTGTAATTTGTAAAGCACAGGGTGATTTTCTTCTGAAATTCTTGCTCCGTTCCATTATCCAACGTGTGTTTGCAATATGATCTCTGGTACCCCTTCCCTTTCTAAATCCAGCTTGGACATCTGGCACTTCTTGCTCCATATGTGGTAAGACATTTCGTTGTAGTATCTTGAGCATTACTTTACTTGCATGGGATATTAAGGCAATAGTTCGATAATTACTGCATTCCCTGGGATCCCCTTTCTTTGGAATTGGGATATCTATTGAATGCTTCCAGTCTGTGGGCCATTTAGTTTTCCATATTTGCTGACAATTTTTTGTCAAAATTTGAACAGATTCAGTCTCAGTAACTTCTAGCAACTCTATTGGTATGTCATCTATTCCTGGTGATTTGTTTCTTCCAAGTATTTTAAGAGCAGCTTTCACCTCACATTCTAAACTTTCAGGCTCTTCATCATACGGATTCTCAGTGAATGAATTTGTCATCCTGGCATCTCTTTTATATAGTTCCTCAGTGTATTGCTTCCATCTTCCTTTTATTTCATCTTGGTCAGTAAGTGTGTTCCCCTGTTGATTATTCAACATCCCTACTCTTCGTTTAAATTTCCCTTTGATTTCTCTAATCTTTTGGAATAGGGCTCTTGTTCTACCTATTTATTGTCCTCTTCTATTTCTATACAATAATTATTGTAACAGTTCTGTTTGTCTCTACATACTAGTCGCTGTATTGTTGCATTTAGGGTTCTGACTGTGTTTCTATCTCCTTTTGCTTTTGCTTTCCTTCTCTTTTTAACCATTTTAAGAGTTTTGTCAGCTGGGGCGTCACTACTGGGGTGCGGAGGGTGCGGCCCGCACCCGGGTGTCACCATGAGGGGGGTGACACCCAGAGCCGCCCCGCCCCACACCATTGCCCGGCAAGCCTCCAACTCCTCCTCGGAGACAAGCAGGCGGGTGAGACCGGGAGCAGCATCGGCGGGGCGAGGGAGGTGCGCCGGCATTCCCAGGCCTTCTCCAGCTGGGTTCCCCTCCACCGCGTGCCCTCCCAGGGGCATGGATGGGGTGGCTGGCCTTGAGTGCGCAAGTGCGCATGCACACACGCACGCAAGCCCAGCCACCTCGTCCATGCCCCTGGGAGGGCCCAAACCGGAGGTCCGCACCCCCCCCGCACTCCCACTAGTGATGCCGCTGTTTGTCAGTTATCCATAGAGGTCTCTCTTTTTAACTAAAGGTATTGTCTTCTTGCATTCTTCCCTGATAATGTCTCTGACTTCACTGCATAGTTCTGGTTCTCTATCAACTAAGTTGAAAAGCTCAAATCTGTTCCTTATTTGATCTTTATATTCTTCTGGGATGTTATTTAAATTGTATTTTGGCATTATGATTGCTTTGCTGCTCTTCTTTAGCTTTACTCTCATTTTCGGTATTGCCAGTTCATGATTCGTACCACAGTCTGCTCCTGGTCTTGTTTTCACAGAAAGTATGGAAGTTCTCCATCTTCTGCTACCAATTATATAATCAGTTTGATTCCTATATTGACAATTTGGTGAAGGCAGTTGTCTTTTCGGTTGCTCAAAAAATGTGTTTGCAAAAAACAAATTATTGGCTTCACAGAATTCAATAAGTCTCTCTCCTGCTTCATTTCTATCTCCTAAGCCCCATTTCCCCCCAATTTCTAGTTCTTCTCTGTTCCCTACATTTGCATTCCAGTCCTCCATTATCAGCACATCTTGTTTTGGTGTGTGATCAATTTCTTCCTATACTTCTGCATAAAATCTCTCCAATTTCTCTTCTTGTGTGTTTGCCATTGGAGCATAGACTTGGATGATGGTTATGTTAATAGGTTTAATTTCATTGATATCACTCACTCAGACCTTGTGTTATAGCTCCTAATTGCTTTTGCTACATCACTTCTCACTATTAAAGCAATCCTGTTTCTTCTTAGTTTCTCATTTCCTGCATAAAATATTTTGTGGTTGCCTGATTGAAAATGTTCCATTCCCATCCATTTTAATTCACTCACGCCAAGTATTGTAATGTTGATACGTTCCACTTCTTGCTTGACTATTTCTAACTTTCCCTGGTTCATGCTTCTCACATTCAATGTTCCTATTGTGTACATCGTACAACTCCGGACTCTTCATTCACATCTGTGCACATCAGCCTCTGGGCTTCCATTCGGCTTTGACCCAGTGGCATCATTAGTCACAGTGCTACTCGTCCATTGTTCTTCCCCAGTAGCTTGTTGAGTGCCTTCTGGGGATTTCATCTTCCAGTACTATCTCATGCTGCATTTCGGATACTCTGTTCATAGAGTTTTCACGATAAGAGGTATTCAGAGATGGTTTACCATTGCCTTTCTCTGAGTCTGGATGCATCTTAGTCTGGTGTCTCAGCTTTGACCATTCCGCCTTGGGTGCCCCTGCTAGGAGTCTAGCTTCTTGGTCTAGACTTCTGACGGCATTGCTCTCTGCTTCTTCGACACATTACATTACATTACTCTCAAACCCCCTCACTATGTTAAGGTGTGCATCCTAGAGAAGGCATTGAAGATTAAATTAGCAACATTCTGTGCTCTCCCAGCAGCATCAAAAGCACAACGGTAGCATCCAAAAGAAGAGCAGAGGCAGACACTTCCATAGGTACCCTAACAACACTGCTACCATTCACTAACCACTTAGTATCTTACAATATTCCCACAGTAGCCATACAAAGAAGGCACCTATCAACAGATAGCAACAACAAAATCCCATGTTGAAGTCACAGCAAATTTTGTTCCCGCTCCCAGGGATGTAGTCATCCGGGGACTCAGAGGAGTCTTAGACCCTTTACTTTTTTGAAAACAGGGTCCCACTGTGTCCAGCATCCTGTGAATCAACATGAAAGGGGAGCATATTAGCCACACAGAAGATTCTTTTAACTTGTTTCCTTATCCTTTCCTGCTGATTCGAGCCAATTAGAGTGAAAGGAGGTGAGTCAGCCACTGAGAAGACTCTTCGCAGTAGCTCCCTCTTTTCATGCTTATTGGCTCGTAGGGACATCTGTTGTTATGGGAGAAGGCATTAACAAGGATCTCATTCTCAAGCCAGAAGGCAAAAAAAAAAGAATGGGAGGGGGAATGACTGTGAAAATCATCAAGGGAACCTGCACTTCTGAAGTTGTCACTGCACTACTGTCCACCTCCCAGATCCATGAACACCAATTCCTTTCTGACCCCATTACTGCCATTGTTGCAATTTACAGTTGTTGTTCTTAAATACATATGTTCATAGGCTACTATCTGTACAGTCGGAAGTAATCAAGGTGCCATAGCTGTGCTTTAGGAGCTTAGCATGCTTTTTGAATAAAATGTTTAGCTTCTAAAATAAGAAAGTTCCATTTCTTGGGAATCATCCATATGCCTGGCAAGTATCCTAATAAAAGCTGTTGTGGGGAAGTAGGAGAATCAAAACAGGGACACAGAGTAATAACATTTACGTAAACATTGCAACACCATTAGCATTACATCTCTGTTGTTCTTAAATGCCTTCAAGTTGTTTGGCCTTCCTCTTTTTCTGCTCCCTTCTGTTTTTCCCAGCATTATTGTCTTTTCAAGTGAATCATGTCTTCTCATTATGTGTCCAAAGTATGATAACCTCAGTTCCATCATTTTAGCTTCTAGTGATAGTTCTGGTTTAATTTGTTCTAACACACAATTATTTGTCTTTTTTGCAGTCCTAGCAACTATCATTGGTAGCCCTCTCCTTGCTTGTCTATTAAACATCTAAAATGCTCTATGCAAGACTAGATTGTATTTCTTGAGAATTGTTTCTGGCAGAATGGTGAGAAAGACAGATGAACAGAAGTAGCTCACCAGGTGAGGTGGAGTTGCCGCAGCATTCTTCTACTTACTGGGAGTGGAAGGAGCAAGGCACCAAGGCCAGGGCTGTGTGGATACATCAGTGGAGCCAATCTGGTGCTCCCACTGGTGCACCAGCACAGCCCAGATCTCACCATCTTGACCCTCCCCTTCCTGATAAGCAGCAACACCACAGTTTCAGAATGCTATTGCTGCAGTGCCCCCTCACTGGGTAAGCCATTTCTGCCGAGGAACAGAATAGAATGGGAAGAGAGTTGTTGCAGTCATGTTCTATTTACAGGCTTCCCCTAGGCATTATGCGGCTGCCACATTTGTGAACAGGATGCTGGACTAGATATGCCTTTGGTCTGATCCAGCATGACTGTTCTTAATAGAAAAACAATATAATTGAAATAAAGAGTAATAACTGTGGAAATCTACTGCTTGTAAATGGCATCCTTATGCCCCATTTCACATGCATCATTACTTGGGCTCAACGAAAGTGCCAAATGCTTCATTAGATAATAAGATACATATGGAGGAAGATGTCTCAATATTAAACTTATTGAATAATATTGGGCTTTAGGACCAAATTGGCTAGCAAATAAATGATCCAAAGATTTTCTCATCACTACTACCTCCTCCTCCTTCCCATCAACTGTGACAGAAAGGAAGAAAGGCACACAGAAGCACCCTATAAAAATGTTGAGGAAAGAAAACAGCTTGCCTCAGGGCTGCATGTTGAAAAATGGGCTGTGTTATTTTTCAGTAGGGCAAGATGAATGGAAGGCATTCTCTCACCTGTCCTCCGGCAACTGCTTAAATTGCCCCCAAGAGAATTAGCACTCTAATCTGGAAAATGTTGTGATTTACTTCCTGTCATCTCCAGATCTGAGGAATAAATTATCCATTGTTCCCATGGTCAGATCTTCACCTAGGCATCCATTATAAAAACATCCATGCTACACAATTAGGAAGCTTGTATCTGGATTCTGAAAGCAACATTTTTAAAGGAAAAATGTACATAGTAAGGAATGCATTACTTTAACTGAAAAACAGCAATAAAAGTTGCATGATCCCCACATTTAGTAAAGAATGGGTCTTAGAAACATCTGGCACTGACTGTGTTATATTTTATATCACTCTATACAAAATCTGTAAAAAGTAAAATTAAGCCTGACAGTACATATTAGTCACCTTTCTCTATCCCCTCTCCCTATCTTAAATATGACAGATGGATATGGAACTATAATTTAAGGGATGTGCATATCATAACCAATATACAAAGAAAACTCATATCTCAAGCACACTTAGAACTTTCCCAACACTGCATCCTTTCCAGGAACTCAACCATCCTAAAGGACATCATTCCAGGAAGAAATCCTGTTGTCAGGAAATCACAATTTCCCCATGTTCAAACCTCAACTGATGAAAAACAGTTTATTTAGAGGGAAGGGCCATAGCTCAGTGGTAGAGCATCAGTTTTGCACGCATCATCCCAGCTTCAACTATGGCATCTCCACAAAGAGCTGGGAAAGAATCCTGCTGAAATCCTAGAGAGCTACTGCCCATCATTGCATACAATACTAAGGTAAGATAATCTCCACAATACCCTGAAATACAGAAAAATGTGTACTTGAAGAAATGTAAAATCTCCACAGTCCTTTTACTCTTATGGATATCCTCGTCGGCCCGTACCTCATAAGTGACTTTCTTCTTCAGGAAAAGCATTCCTCTAGTGAATAATGGAAGGTGTTGTGAATCTTTTTGGTTCTGTGGGCCAACTTTGACAAATGGGTACGGCAACCAACCTGTTGATCACATGACATCATGATGATAGCATATAATTGGCAGGTGGGTTGTCTTACCCACCTGTCAAAATTCCTTGCACTGCAGTTCCAAGCATCCAACAGCCAAGTGGCTGTTGGCTGCTTGTGAACCTCAGTGTTAGTGACTTTTACCAGCCCTGTAATTTGCACTTTGGGAAGCACTGAACACAGGGGTGTTAAAGCACTGTGCAGTGTTTCCCACCCAACAGCCAAGTGCTTATGAACCCCTGGACAAAGCCTTTCTCAAGCCCCAAACAGCGGAACCACCAGGCTTCAGCTCTCCTGCCCATCCATGCCCACAGGGAACTTTCTCACTCAGGCGCTCCAGCAGACTTTGGCTCTCCCACCCATACTCCTGATGGGCGGGAAAGCCAAAGCCTTCTTTCCCTTGGCAAGGCACAACTAAGAGTGCATTTTAAGGATCCCAATTGTGCACTGGCAGTTGTATCTCTACCTGCTCCACCCCTGATGTCACATATGACATGATAAGAGGTGAAATTATAGACGTGTATAAAATTATACATGGCATGGAGAGAGTGGATAGAGAGAAGTTTTTCTCCCTTTCTCATAACACTAGAAGTGGATATCCAATAAAGAGGAATTCTGGAAGATTCGGGAGAGATAACAGAAAGTACTTCTTCACATAGTGCATAGCTATGCTATGGAACTTAGTCCCAGAGTAGGCAATGATGGCCACTAACTTGGAGGATGTGAAGGAGAATTAGACAAATTCATGAAGGATAAGGCTATCCAAGGCTACTAGCCATGATGGCTATGAAGTACCTCCACAGTCAGAGGCAGCATGCTTCTGAATACCAGTTGCTGGAAACTGCAGGAAAGAAGAGTGCTCTTTTGCTCAGGTCCTGTTTGCAGATTTCCCCACAGGCATCTGCTTGGCCACTGTGAGAATTAGGGTTGCCAGGCTCAGGGCCTGAGAATGCTTCTGTATCTTTAAGAGAAGAGAAAATTCAGCCAAGTGCAGATTTTCTTGCAACACTGTAATGGGAAAAACCACAAGGTGAAATTCTCCCTTCCCCCTGCACAACTTTTAAAGATACAGAAGACCTCTTGGAGGCTTGGCCTGGCAACCACAAGCTAAATTTGAACCTTTTGTGGGCCAAATTTGGCCTGTAGGTGGGAGGTTCTCCACCTCTGCTCAAGTCTGTAGTAAAATCCTAGTGTCAAACTTGCTATTTTCTTTAATGACTTCATATACTGTAGTAATGTGATAAAATTCACTAATAGGCAAAAAACCTTGCAGTTTAAGAACATACCTATAGCCCACAGATCTTTCTATCAAACTTTAAAAAGCAGGGAAATTGGGCAGCTATAGTAAATGCACCAGGGGAGCAGGAGACCTGAACTCCTCTCTGAGATATTGTACTGCCCTACAAATAGGTCAAAATGCAAACACAATTTGGGTTGGTCTTTCACAGTCCAATCTACTTCCTGTGTAGCTTGGAAGAATTTGGTAACGTGCCTCTGAGCATATGGTGAGTGGTGGCAACAACTGCCATCTCCAAAGATAGAGAATTAATTTTTTGTATGTTTGTTGGTGTTCTTCTTACTTTGATTCTTTCCTGTGTTACTAATGTTTCTACAGAAAATCTAAACTAGAAAAGTTTATTTCCCTCATTATTCATCCTAGAAATCTGTGTCAAATTTTTTATTAATTTCAATGCCTTTTTATTGGTCAGTGTCATATGATGGTGAAGACAGCATTTTTTTGTGTTTCAAATTGGAGGTAATGTTCTATTTCTATTTTGGATGCATTAACAGTGGAATCTGAAACTGCAGTTTGATGTAAAATCAGACTGATTCCAATATGTTGCTACTTCAGCAATGACTCTAGTTGTTGGAAAAAAGAGGATGCATGTTTTCAGCCTGCTATGTTTAAACCACTTCATTTAAGGCAAGGTGGGCACAGTCAATTAAAAACATAGAGCACACCTAGCATTTTGCTAGAATATATTTCACCTACCACTGTTTTATCTTGTGCAAATTGAGACACTCCTGAGGTCCACTGGAGACTATTCTGCAGAAGTCAGTGCCATTATTCCACAATTATGTTTGGAGTTTTTTTAGTGTAAATTTTGCAAAGTGTTGCTGTACTTCACATATTCACAGAAACAGAAAAAAAGGAAATGATTTCCTATAGGAAACTTCACTAAAATTGCAAAGGAAATCAGACATATTCAAAGTGACCATCTGAACTATATCAACCATCTTAATAATATTGCTTCCTCCCTGCTAAAACAAGATCAGCACAGCACATGTCTTCTTTCTATTATTTGGGCTGATTGCAGGTGTTGCCACCACTCACCATATACTCAGAGGCATATGTTACCAAATTCTTCCAAGCTACACAGGAAGTGGATTGGACTGTGAAAGACCAACCCAAATGGTGTTTGCATTTTGACCAATTTGTAGGGCAGTACAATATCTCAGAGAGGAGTTCAGGTCTCCTGTTCCCCTGGTGCATTCGCTATAACTGCCCAATTTCCCTGCTTTTTAAAGTTTGATAGAAATAGCTGTGGGCTATAGGTACATTCTTAAACCACAAGGTTTTTTGCCTATTAGTGAATTTCCCTGCTTTTTAATCTGGGAGGTAAAAAATGGGATCCTGTGCAAGTTTGCTGAGAATGGATTGATCATTTGCATGCTTATTGAGTCCAATGGGATTTACTCCCCTGCAATCATGCTTAAGATAGGTGAAACTGGCCACAGAGGATGGGGAGGGGAGGAGGAGGAGGAGGAGGGACGGGAGGAAATGCAGAGGGGAGGACTGGAAGGGGAGCAGGCAGGAGGGGGAGGGGAGAAGGACAGGTTTGATCATTTGCATGTTTATTGAATTAAGTCCGATTTACTCCCGTGCAATCATGGTCAGGATAGGTAAAACTGACCAGGGGGAGTGAGGGAGGGCTGGAGTGGGGAGGGGATGAGGAAGAAGGAAGAGGGGAGGGGAGGAGGAAGGGAGAGGAGAGGGGAAGGAGAGGAAATGCAGGTCTGATCATTTGCATGCTTATTGAGTTCAATGGGATTTACTCTTATGCAATCTTGGTTAGGATAGGAAAAACTGACCATGGGGGAGGAGGGGGAGGGGGAAGGGGAAGGAGTGTATTGGAGAGGGGCAAAGGAAGGGGGAGGGGAGGGCAGGTTTGATTATTTGCATGCTTATAGATTTCAATGGTATTTACTTCCGTGCAATTATGCTTAAGATAGGTAAAACTGACCATGGGGAGGAAGAAGAGGAGGGGGAAGGGGAAGGGGAAGGGGAAGGAGGGGATTGGAAGGGGATGGGGATGGGGAGGGAGAGGCAAAGGAAGGGGAGGGAAGGAGCAAGAGAGAGGGGTAGGAGGGAGGAGAAGGAAGGGAGGGAGGGTTTGATCATTTGCATACTTTTTGAGTTCAATGGGATTTATTTCTATGCAATCATGTTTGAAAATGGAAATGGACTGCCTTCAAGTTGATCCCCACCTATGCCGACCCTTTGAATAGGGTTTTCATGGTAAATGGTATTCAGAGGTGGTTTTGTGACGCCCTTCCCTGGCTCTCCCTGTCAGGTTCCTACCTGCGCGTGGCTACTGCCTGTCACTAGGCACCACCAGGGACTCCACCAGTCCGGACTGTCCTTTATTTTATTTTTTCTCTCCCCGCTCTAGCACAGATCTCAACAGATCCCCCTGCTAGGCAACCACCAGTCACGTCCTAATACTAGTATTCCCAGAGACTCTGAATACTGGTATTGTTATTCTCTTCACCGCTGCCACCATTTGTTACAGTTTCCCTTCAGCCTTGGTCATTACCTTACCCTCCCTTCTGGTCTGTGAAACCCCAGCCAAGGATCAGGCCTTTGGTAAACCAAATTAAGTATTTATTAAAGATAACAAAGCTAACAAGATTAACAAGATTTCTTCTTAAGGCACATAAGCATATGGTTTTACTCAATACTAATCTGAACTCCACCCCCCTCCTTCTCCACTCTCTCCTGGCAAACAACTCTCTAAACCCCACCAAGCAACCCACTCTTTCTCTTCATCCACCCCCCAGATTCCACTCTCACTCTTCCTTTTATACGTTCAGCCATTTTAAACACTCAGCCAATAATCTAGCATTCTACTGCCCATTCACTCCCCCTCCTCTTTCACTCCACTTACCATGTATCTTCTAAACAACAACACTTACCATATATACATTAATATAGGAACATCACAGGTTTCACCATTGCCTTCCTCTGAGGCTGAGAGGCAGTGACTGGCCCAAGGTCACCCAGTCAGCTTCATGGCTGTGTGGGGATTCGAACCCTGGTCTCCCATGTCGTAGTCCAACACTGACCCAGGGACAGGGAGGGGAGGGGGAGGAGATTGGGTGGGTGAGCACTGGGCAGAAGGGAAGCCCCTTTCCTTTCCAAAAGGAAAACATTGTGAACAGTATCATTCTTTTTCATCATTTTCCCCACCTTTTTATTCTACAACAGGCACATGTAGCCTCCCACCCAAATTTAAACCTAAGCTTTCCCTGGCCACATCTACACCAGACCTTTATTTCACTTTGGACAGTCATGACTTCTCTCAAAGAATCCTGGGAAATGTAGTTAGTGATGGGTGCTGAGAGTTGCTAGGAGACACCGTGTTCCCCTCACAGACCTTCAATCAGAGTGGCTGACTGTTAAACCAGTCTGGTCACTGGAGCTCTCTCAGTGGAACATGAGTCTCCTCTCAGCACCCTTTACAAACTACATTTCCCAGGATTCTCTGAGGGAAGCCATGACTGTCTCATGTGAAATCAAAGTCTGGTGTGGGTGTGGCTCCCTGATTAGGCAATCCCAGCAGCTGTGAGTCTGGCATTTAGAATTCTGACAGTTGGTTCTTACTGAGGGGTGTTATCATAGGCTGCCAGCCAAAATTTATTAAATTAATTAAAAATTAGCCAGGCATTTTTTAAACTTTTAAACTACAGAAGATGAAGGTCAGAGTATGGGGCAAGGTCAGTAATAGGATTACAAGTACTCTGTGAACATGGCTGATTTTTAACGAATTTTAACAGATTATGAGAACTCTGACAGAAAAAAAGTCCAAAAGGGCTCTGGTTCCCCCCCCCTTTTTTAGACTTTGAACTCTCTATTCTCTGTCTGTTTTGTGTATCACCATGAAGATTGAGAGGGTTGTTAAGCAAGCATTTTTGAGTTCAAAACTATAAGTTTTGTAAGGTTTTGTTTTGAAATGAGATTATAGGAAGCATCAGAATGGCATGGGGGTTATTTTCAATTTAACATTGCGGAATGTGAAAAACCCATGCTGGCTATAGTATACAGCCACTCTTGTGGCTGTATAATAAATATTTCAACTTTACAGTCATAAGGAAAAGCTTTAGGACAGGATCACACTATACCCTAAATGTAGAGAAAGTAGAGGTGGAGGAAAAGAACTCAAATGTATTATTATTTTAAAAGCACAGAGGTCTAATCATGACTTTTTATATGGTTTATGTTGGCAGTATAGGTGGCATTCTGCAAAGCCATATGCTCATGATTAAGGAATTTTGTGTTTGAGAATTTAGTAGCTCAATCAAATATTAAAAAAATAACAAATTGACTTTACTGAGCATGGGTAGATAGACACTGGGCATTAAAAAAAAAAAAAGGAGAGGAAATAGATCTCCAGTTTTCAAGGTTGTTGATAATACCAAAAGCCTGTTTTGCCTATTGCTGAACATTTAATATAAACATATTTTTAAAAATATTTATCAATTCTTATTTATGCTGGAATTTCCTAATGTCCACAGAGTAATCATTTGTGTCAGTGAAGACTTTAACTAAATGAAGAATGAAACTGACTGGCTAGTGTTGGGTATATTCTTGGAGAAAGTCATCCATGTTAATATAAAATATTCAGGCTTTTGATATGTTAAATGGAACCAGCTATACTTTATGTTAAAGAATGAAAAAAATGCTCTTATCAAGAACAGATGCAGAAAAGAGATCTTTGTTTTGCATAAGAAATACCAATAGCGGTAACAATGGTTACTTATGCTTCAGCTGGAATGCTTTTCTACTTTTTTAAAACACAAATACACAAACACATTTTTCTGTGTATCTCAACACAATGCTATACTAAGGTGGAAGAGACAACGGGAGACATGAGAAATGTACTTAATAACAAAAATGCCTTTGACTTCATTGTCATAAACAGAGAAATACTCCAATTATAACAAATGAAAATAACACATGGAAAACAGCTGTTCTGACTGACAATGTTAACACAGTAACTATTCTTATATAGTAAAATCTGTTACTAGAGAACTAAAGAACTGAGAAAACATACTAAAAGTGAGCAGTCATTAACTGGCTTATTCTTTTTTAAAAAAACAAAAAATGCAAACAAAGATTCTAAAAATGCTGAAATTGAACGGCCTAACCGCGATAATGGACTGGATGAGAGCTAATAAACTGAAACTTAATCCAGACAAGACTGAGACACTGTTGGTGAGCTCTTTACCTGCCCAGATGGTGGATGTTCATCCTATTCTAGATGGGGTTACACTCCCCTTGAAGGAACAGGTTCATAGCTTGGGGGTCCTTTTTGACCCTTCCTTGTCGCTTGAGGCTCAAGTGGCCTCGGTGGCACGGAATGGGTTTTACCATCTTCGCTTAGTAGCCCAACTATGCCCCTATCTGGACAGTGACGATCTCGCCTCAGTTGTTCACGCTCTGGTAACCTCTAGACTGGACTACTGTAATGCGCTCTACGTAGGGCTGCCCTTGAAGACCGTTCGGAAACTTCAGCTAGTCCAGGGTGTCGAGCAATGTTGCCCAAGCACTACCTTCTGGCGACGATCCGCTAAGTAGGAGCAGAGCCACTGCCAAGCAGTGCCCCCAACTCCCAACTCCGCGAGCCTCCCCAGAAGGATACCATGGTCGATGGTATCAAACGCCGCTGAGAGATCAAGGAGAATCAACAGGGTCACACTCCCCCTGTCCCTCTCCCGACAAAGGTCATCATACAGGGCGACCAAGGCTGTTTCAGTGCCAAAACCAGGCCTAAAACCGGATTGAAACGGATCCAGATAATCGGTTTCATCCAAGAGCGCCTGGAGCTGGCCGGCGACCACCCGCTCCAGGACCTTGCCCAAAAAAGGGACATTCGCCACCGGTCTATAGTTGTTCAAAATATCTGGGTCCGAAGAAGATTTCTTTAGAAGAGGTCTCACTACTGCCTCCTTGAGACTACGAGGGACTACTCCCTCTCTCAAGGAGGCGTTTATCACCTCTTTGGCCCAGCCGGTGGTTACAGCCCTGCTGGCCTTCACCAGCCAAGATGGGCAAGGATCAAGGGCAGACGTGGTCGCCCGCACCATTCCAAGCACCTTGTCCACTTCCTCGAGCTGCACCAACTGAAACTCATCCAACAATGAAGGACAAGACCGCGCTCTGGACACTTCAATGGAGTCATCTGTCATAACATCAGAGTCTAAGTCCCGACGGATGCAAGCAATCTTATCCTGGAAGTGCTCCACAAATTCGTTGCAGCGAGCTTCCGATGTTTCCTTAGTATCAGGAGGGCCAGAATGTAAAAGCCCTCGTACCACCCTAAAAAGCTCCGCTGGGTGGCAAAGAGATGATCTAATGGTGGCAGCAAAATATGACTTTTTTGCCGCCCTAACCGCTTTTACATACAACTTAGTGGAAGCACTCACCAAAGAATGACTACATCCGTCAGGAGTTCGCCTCCACCTGCACTCTAGCCTCCTTCTCTCTTGCTTCATCACTCTCAGCTCCGGGGTATACCACGGTGCTGTTTGAGTTCTGCACAGAAGGGGGCGAGCGGGAGCGATCATGTCAATGGCCCGGGTCATCTCCGCATTCCACAGATCAACCATGGCCTCGACAGGAGCGCCAGTGCTATCAGCCGGAAAAACTCCCAGAGTGCTCTGGAAAGCAACAGGATCCATAAGCCTCCGGGAGCGGACCAACTTAATAGGTCCCCCACCTCTGCAGAGGGAAAGGGTTGCCGTGAGTCTAAAGCTCAGCAAGCGGTGATCTGTCCATGACAATGGAGTAGATGAAAAATACCCCACCCTCAGATCACCATCTCCATGACCAGTGGCGAAGATCAAATCAAGAGTATGTCCTGATACATGCGTCGGGCCAGTAGCAACTTGAGACAGCCCCATGGTTGTCATGGAGGCCATGAAGTCCTGAGCTGCCCCGAACAAGACAGCCTCGGCATGAATGTTGACATCCCCCAGTACCACAAGTCTGGGGGATCTCAACAATACCTCCGAGACTATCTCCGTCAGCTCAGCTAGGGAAGCCATTGGGCAGCAAGGTGGGCGGTACACCAATAGTATTCCCAATCTGTCTCCTTGGCCCAGCACAAGATGAAGACACTCCAAACCAGTCGCCGTCTGGACAGGGTGCTTAGTGAGAGAGAAAGAACTCCGATAGACCACAGCAACCCCGCCTCCCCGGCCCTCAGATCTACCACAGTGCTGCACCGAATACCCAGGTGGGCAAAGCTGGGAAAGAGCAACTCCTCCCTGCTCACCCACCCAGGTTTCGGTAATACACACAAGGTCGGCACCCTTCTCCACAATCAAATCGTGGATAAGGGGGGTTTTATTAACGACCGACCTAGCATTTAAAAGCAGCACCTGGAGATCCGAGAGCTGGCTGACAGTACAACCAACAGTTCTGTGGATAGGAGGAGAACCGGAACAAGGCACAGACACAACTTGTCTGGGACAAGTTCCCCTTACCTGGCACGTTCTCCTCCCAACGCCATACCTCCCATTACCCATCACAACGTTAATTGGGGCCCCCGAAAATTTCCCTGCGAGGCCCAAGGCATGTTCTCCCAGGCACATCTTAAAATAAATCTAATACAGCAAAACACTTAAACAACATAAACACAAACACACATTCACTCAATCTCATTCACACAACAACAGACAGACAAACAAACAAACAAATTAAAATACAGCCAAACTTATTGTAAGTTATAAAACGGAGGGGAGGCATTCCTGATCCCAAAAATAACGCTAAAAGGTGATTAAAAGGTGTTAAATCTTGTTAATCTTGCAGTCTCTTGCATTAGCTGCTGGCTGGGGCAGGAGGCATAAAAGTCCAGCTGCTCTTGGGCAGCAGGTCTGCGGCTGGTGGGGTCACCACCAAAGGGATGACACGAAAGGGCGATGCCCCTTGGGTAGTCACGAGGGAGCTACCCCCCTTTTATTACCTTTTCTTAATTTCTTTTTAATTTGTTTTCTGTTAAACCAATCTAGAGGAGATTGGTGGTGAAAAGGGCGTGTGGTGCATGTGTAGTTCCTGCACAGGGTGAGAGCCTGTGCAATGAACTGAATGATAGGAGAAAGTCGCCAGATGCTTTCAGAGTGAAAGTCTGTAACTGGCAGAAGGCTGGCGCTCCCTGGGTGTGAGACAGGAGAGGGAGTGGATGGGCCCTGTGTGAAAAAGTTTGAATGGGTATGACTGTTCCCAATTCTCGCAGAGGCCTACTAGAATAATTGGCTCCAACAGGTTTTGTTGGTGCGCTCGAGTTGGGTCCATATTAGATGTTTAGGAGGAGTCTTAGTACAGAGGGACATGGGTGATGCCACCCCAATTTCAGTGATCATGGGTAGAGGGAAATATAGCCATGGGGTGAATTACCATAGAAGACGAGGGCAAGGCTATCTGTGCCTGTTTTCTTGCTGCCACTCCTTTCATGGATGGGTTCCTCGCTTCGCATCTGCTGTGCCTACTGGCCTGTGTGTGTTGTTTAACACCAGATCAGAACACAATAAGACCACTCTCATCCAAGATTTGATTGTGGATGAAGGTGGTGATTTGGTGTGCATTACCGAGATCTGGGTGGGTGAGCTGGGAGGAGTTGATCTGACCCAGCTTTGCCCATCTGGATACTCGGTGCAACACCAGCACAGGGTGCAGGGACAGGGGGAGGAGTTGCTGTGGTCTACAGAACTTTCATCTCTGTCACCAGGAAACTACTCTGTCTTGGAGCTGGCTGTGAGGGCCTGCACCTGGTGTTGGGCCTAGGAGACAGTAAACTAGGGTTGCTGCTGGTGTACCATCCACCCTGCTGCCCGGCAGCTTCTCTGACTGAGCTGGCGGAGGCCATCGCGGCTGTGGCGTTGGAGGAGCCCAGAATGATAGTGCTGGGTGATTTCAATGTCCATGCAGAGACTGCCTCTAGTGTTCCGGCTCGGGACTTCATGGCCTCCATGATGACCATGGGGCTGTCTCAAATTGTCAATGGCCCAACACATAGGGCAGGGCACACCCTCAACTTGGTTTTTGCTCCAGATGGAGGAAGGGGTGGTCCAGAGATAGGGGGGTGGATGTCACCCCATTGTCATGGTCAGATCACTTCCTGGTGAAGTTTAGACTTATGGCTCCAATCCTTCCCTGCAGGGGTGGTGGATAGATTAAGATGGTCCTCCCCAGGAGCCTAATGGAAACCACAGGATTCCTGGATGCCCTGTGGGAGTTCCCAGTAGATAAAACAGGTGACGCTGTTGAAGCCCTTGTCATGCTGAGGAACAGCAAGGTGCATTGAGCTCTTGACACAGTTGCCCCCGAGCGCCCTCTCTGGCATTGTGGAGCCCAGTTTGCACCCTGGTACACCAGTGAGCTAAGGGCAATGAAACAGGCTGGACGACAGCTAGAGCGCAAGTATCGAAAGACGTGCTGTGAGGCTGATCGGTCACGAGTAATACATCATAACCATGCCTACTGTGTGGTGGTGAGGGCGGCGAATAAGGCCCACTTCTCTGCCTCCATAGCATCCTCAAGTAGCTGTCCAGTGGAGCTTTTCTGTATTGTCAGGGGTCTGTTGACATCAACTCCAAGAAATTGAGTTTTAGACCCTTCAGAGGCCCACTGTGAATTGCTTGCAAGGCACTTTGACGATGAAGTTGCTCGCCTCTGTAGCAGTCTTGATGCCCCATCCACATTTACTGTAGTCCCCAATGAGGTGTCCAGTGCAACGTCTGCTACAATGTCTTGGGAATGGTTTCAGTTGATGTGGCCTGATTATGTAAACAAGGTGCTTGTGATGATGCGGCCAGCAACGTGTCCTCTCGACCCTTGCACTTCTTGGCTTATTAAAGCTTGCTGAGGGAGGTTGACTGAGTAGATCCAGGGTGTGGTCAATGCATCATTGTGAGAGGAAGTGGTTCCAGCTGCCTTGAAAGAGGCAGTGATCTGACCACTCCTGAAAAAGCCCACCCTGGACCCATTGGTTTGTGACAATTACCAGTTTGTTTCAAATGCCCCCTTTTTAGGGAAGGTGATTGAAAGGGTTGTGGCACAACAGTTGCAAGTACTCTTGGATGAAACAGATTATCTTGACCCATCCCAGTCTGGGTTCAGGCCTGGTTATGGGACTGAATTGGCCTTGGTCGCCCTTACCTTTATCGGGGAAAGGACAGGGGGAGTGCGACCCTGTTATTCTTACTTCATCTTTCAGCGGTTTTTGATACCATTGACCATGGTATCCTTCTGGGTCGACTTGGTGAGATGGGTATTGGAGGAACTGTTTTACAGTGGTTCCGATCCTATCATCAAGGTCGCTCTCAGAGAATAGCATTGGGTGACTGTCTTTCAGCCCCCTGGCAGTTGTGCTGTGGGGTGCAGCAGGATACCATCTTGTTCCCCATGGCATTTAACATCAATATGAAGCCCTTGGGAGCGGTTATCAGGAGCTGTGGGGCGAGGTGTCAGCAGTATGCTGGCGATACCCAGCTCTATTTCTCCATAACATGTGAATTGGGAGAGGCCGTGCAAGCCCTTGACCACTGCCTGGACTAGGTGGTGGGCTGGATGAGGGCCAATAAACTGAGCCTGAATCCTAGCAACTCGGGTTGGCAGTTCCTGAGTTCAGATAATTGGTCAGTTGCCTGCTTTGGATGGGGTTGTACTCTCTCTGAAAGAGCAGGTCTGTAGTCTGGGGGTGCTCCTGGATCCATCTTTGTCGCTAGGGGCCCAGCTGACCTGCATGGCTAGGAGTACCTTTTACCAGCTTCGGCTGGTAAGACAGCTGCAGCCATTTCTGGACCGGGGTAGCCTGACCACTGCTGTCCATGCACCAGGTAACCTCCAGGCTGGATTACTGTAATGCGCTCTATGCGGGGCTGCCATTGAGGTTGGTCTGGAAGCTGCAACTGGTGCAAAATGCGGTGGCGAGACTGCTCCCTGGGGCAGAGTATCACTAACATGTCACCCCACTGCTGAAAGAATTGCACTGGCTGCCGATTTGCTACTGGGCCAAGTTCAAGGTACTAGTTTTGGTGTACAAAGCCCTTTACAGCTTGGGACCAGGATACCTGAAAGATCATCTTACCCTTTATACACCCTGTTGATCACTGTGCTTTGCAGGTGAGGGCCTCCTGCAGATACCATCTTATCAGGAGGTGTGTTCTGCACAACATAGGAAATGGATCTTTAGTGTGGCGGCACCTACCCTGTGGAATTCCCTCCCCTTAAATATTAGGCAGGCACCATCTCTGTTATCTTTTCGTCGCCTATTGAAGACCTTCCTCTTTCAACAAGCCTTTTAAGTTGAGACCTTATCCCAGTCTGTGTTTGTGCTGGAATTACTTTTTAAAATGTTTTTAAACCTTTAAAAAAAACAATGTTTTTAACTTTTTTTAAAAAAAAGATATCTTGAAAGCTTTTCTAAAAAATGTTTTTAAAGATGTTTTGTTTTAATGTGTTTTAAAGTTTGTTTTTATGATGTTTTAAAGTGTTTTTAGTACTTTTGTTTGCCGCTCTGGACTGCTGCTGGGAGGAAGAGTGGGATATAAATCAAATAATTAAATAAATAAATAAATAAAAATGAGCAACTGAGAGAACTGAAATGGACAGATCTTTCCATCCCCAGTAGAAATTTGGACAATGTATTTTGGATTTTAACACAAAACTAAGAATTGGATTGGGTGATCCAAAGGTTAAATTTCGAACTGTTTAATCCAAAATCCTTCTGTTTATTCATAAATAAGACAATCAAGTTTCAACAGGCATGACTCCCATATGAAAGTACGTAGCATTGCAATCTAAACTATTATTTGCTTTTGGCTTAGATAATGGTTTCATTATTTCATTATTGCATAGTATGAGATCAGTAAACCAAATCACCATAGCATTCTGCAGTGAAGAAACTCAATACTAGAAAAGAAAGGCACTTATACTTTTTTTAAAAAAAAGATATGTCCATATGCTTTAGCCTTTCAACACTAACCCTTGTTTTCTTACTTATGGCACTGTGGCAGACATTACAATATTTATAAAAATAGTCATTGGTTTTCCTAAGCTTCTCATTTTAACCTAAAAAAGTGTTCTATTAAGGGCTTTTATGTCCTACTGTACAGTGAACCACTTAAATATTAATTTCGACAAAACAAAAATTTTAGTGTTTTCAAAGCGAATAAGTACCCTGATTTGGAAAGTGAACAACCATTCCATCGAACAAGTTACACACTATAAATATCTCGGCATCAATTTCCATTCTTCAGTGAATTGGTCATTCCACCTAAAAATAACAATTAGGAGAATAAAAAGCTCTCTAAATAATCTGATCAGATTTTTCTACTACAAAGGGGGACAATTCATTCCAGCGATTATCCATATATTCAAAAATAAAATCATACCTCAAATCTTATACGGAGCCCCAATTTGGATTCATTCCTTGGATCCCCATGTGGAGCCAGTAGAAGCAATCCTTTCTTCTTTTCTACGTCGCCTAATAGGTGTTCCTAGGTGTGCACCCTCGACAGCGTTGAGATTAGAGTGCAGGTTTTTGTCCATGGAATGCCAGGCTTGGTTGACATCTATAAATTATTGGATTAAAATCTCAACTGATATTAAGACAGGATTAATATCTCTATTTTGGAAGGACAATTGGCCCTCTAATTGGAACTCTAAATTGGAACTGAAACTGCAACAAATGGGGCTTTCAAAGGAGTATTTAATATCCCAATCGCCAAATGACGCATTAACAATAATACGTACACGATTTAAAGACACTGACTACCAAACATCTTTGACTAAAGCGTCTAAACGATGCTCCCCAATATATTCGAACTTAAATCTTCCCCCTGAAAAGATCAGCACGTACTTAGATTTACTTACAATTCCTAAATATCGATTAATGTTCTCTAAAGCGAGATTCAATTCTTTACAATCTGTGGTTCTTGAAGGGAGATTTAAAGGGATCCCATATGATCAGCGTATATGCCCATGGGTTGCTGACATCGAAACCCTCCCACACACTATCCTTTTTTGTTCTCTGTATATACAGATTCGTTTTAAGTATCTGGAGGAGATTCTGCAAAAAAATTGTCATAAGCCCCCTGGAGCTTCTATAGTATATCTACTATCTGGGTCTGACAAACAAATTACCTTACAGGTTGCTAAATTCATATATGCAGCCCAGCAGATACGTATTTCCCTTTCATCTGTATAAAGCAGCTATGTATATAAGAATTGTTTTTATTATTATCACCCCTATATTGTACTATGTATAATATCAATTTTCGTTTGGGTCTAAGACTGTAAATAAATAAAGTATTTAAAGTACTCAGTCATAAGAAGAATCTTTCTCAATTATACTAGAAGTCTTTCTATCCAGTATCCCACTTCTCACAATGGCCAACCAAATGCCTATAAAGAGGGCATGAGGCCAAAGCCCTTTCTCATTGTTGTTCCCAGTAACTGGCATTCAGTCGCATATTGCATCTGACTGTGGAGGTTCCATATAATCTGCATAGCTATTAGCCATTGATAGACTTATCCTTCATTAATTTGTTTAATCCCCCTTTAAAGCAATCTAACCTACTGCCCAGGACCAGCTTTGCCACAGTAAAGCCACTAGCTTCAGGCGGCACCTTGTGGGGAACAGCTTAAGGTAGGAAATGGTGTCTGAATGGCATAGCAAGACCTTTTAAAGTGTTGGCCCTAGCAGTATTGGGCACTGTTTGGGCTCCAGTTAAGACAGTAAAATACCTTCGGCTGGCACTGCTAATGGGCATCACCATGTCTTCCGATAGTTAATTCGATACATTAATTATATGTTTTGTGAAGATGTATTTTCTTTTGTCTGCCCTGAATATACTACCAATCAATTTCACTGGATGACTCCTGTGTGCTAGAATTATGGTACTCAGAGTGCCTCCAGGCTGTCACTATTTTGCAGGAAGGATTCAATCACATACTGGAACGCTAGGCTTGTGCAGTCAGAATGGATTAAAGGCTTTTGTCACCCTAGCATTATAAATCCACTTTATTTATTTATTTATTTGATTTATACCCTGCCCTTTGTCCCAGTAGGAGCTCAGGGCGGCAAACAAAAGCACTAAAAACACTTTAAAAATCATAAAAACAGACTTCAAAATATATTAAAACACAACCATTAAAAACATATTAAAACAAAACACCTTTAAAAATGTTTTTAAAAAAGCTTTAAAAACATTTTTAAAAAGGTTTAAAATATATTAAAAAGTAATTCTAGCACAGATGCAGACTGTGATAAGGTCTCTAATTAAAAGGGTTGTTGAAAGAGGAAGGTCTTCAACAGGTGCTGAAAAGACAACAGAGATGGTGCCTGTCTAATATTTAAGGGGATGGAATTCCAGAGGTAGGTGCCACTACACTAAAGGTCCATTTCCTATGTTGTGCAGAACGAACCTCCTAATAATATGGTATCTTCAGGAGGCCCTTTAAAAAAGGATCAGACTTTGTGTGGTTTGGAAAGTGATGGAGAATGCATTGAAAAGTGTGGGATGAACAAATGACTAACAGGAAGCCATATAAAGACTCCACAAGCAAATCAGGATGAATGCAGGATGAAAGGTCCTTGTCATCTAACTGCCCTGTAGACAAATCAGAACAAATGCTCGATAATAGTTGGATATAGTCTGACTACCATGTAAGCAAATTTATGCAAGCAAATAAGCATGAACGCTGAATAGATAGCCTACAGAGGCCCTGAAAAACTTACCACTATCCACTTTCATAGTTCCATGCATAACTTTATAAACGTCATATTCTCACCACCATGCATGCATACGGAATGAGTCCCCCAATGAACATGGTGGGTCTTACTTCTGAGTAAGCAGGTATAGGATTGTGCTGTAGATGTCTTTTTTAAAAAAGATATGTCCATATGCTTTAGCCTTTCAACACTAACCCTTGTTTTCTTACTTATGGCACTGTGGCAGACATTACAATATTTATAAAAATAGTCATTGGTTTTCCTAAGCTTCTCATTTTAACCTAAAAAAGTGTTATTTATAGTATAGAATAAGAATGATGATTGTACACAGAATGAAAATGTCTCATTTGTTTTACTTCTTCCAAAGGGGAGAAGTCAAATAAAATAGCAGTATAGGCAGATTTTCACAGCCATTCAGCTACAAACAAATGTGGAGGTATTTCCGCTGAAATCTGGATTACACGTGAAGCTAATTTTAGCTAGATCTGTCTCCCTAATCACCTCCCATTGAGCATGGTCCACAGATTATGTGCGTTTGTCAAATTCACTCTTAGATAGGATACTAATTCTTAAATCTTATCTAGGCTTGTATGTCCTTGAATGCAAAAAAGGCACATCATCCTGTTACCAGAAAGTAATTTAATATTCTGCAACAGTAAATCAACCTTTCTTAAAGAGTTTGCTTTTAAAAAATCTACTGTGAATCATTTAGAATGAAAAAAGAGTAATGTTGCTTTAATTTATTTGGCAGGGAGATGGAAACTTTAATCAGCACTTATCTGAGTTAAAAGTGCCAGTGTGACATATCAGAAAGGCTAACTATAAATCATGAACCAACATTAGTTCGCTATCTGAATGGAGCAATAGCTGTGCTACAAACTTAATGAAAGTTAACTATTTCCTTGGAAGTCTTGCTTAGGACTTCAAGAGAAATTTCACAAACAGTTCTTAGGGAATAAGGCTATCAGTTGCTACGAGTAACGATGGCTACATACTACCTCCAGAATCAGATGCAACATGTCTCTGAATACCAGTCACTGGACAGCAACAGCAGGAGATGGCTATCACCCACACTGTGGGCTTCCCATAGGCATTTGTTTGGCCACTGTGGGGGACAATAGCTCGACTTTTGTCTGACTGATCCAGCAGGATGGTTCTTACATTCTTACAAGAAATAATATTCTTCAGTTAATTCTGTACTATGAAAAAGAAGAGCTCTGCAACTTTTCAAATATCACTTTGAAAAAGAAATCAAAGGGGAAAGAAATCTACAAGGGATGAAAGCATCTGTCCATTTCGGTTCTCTCAGTTTCTCATTTTTTACAATCTTAAAGTCAGTTCTCCACATTTTTGCAGCAATGAGAATTTTTTTTAAAAAAAATTAATTCTCATGGAAATTTGTAAACATTTTAGTGTGAATTTCTCCTCACAAAGACATTTTTGTATGCAGTTTTGCCTAAAGTACACCTTTTTGCAAGCAATTTCTCGTAATGTAATACACTTTTATATGTTATAAAAATGAAAACATTTATTTTTATACACACTTTCCCCAAACATATGCATTTTGATGAACATTGCATGATTGGAGAAATGCATCACAAAATTCAGATAAATGTGAATTTTGAAGGATCGTGCTTCAATTCTCATATTCCGTCAGACAGCGTAAATTTGATAGATTCGCCTTTAATTGCAAACTGAATCAAATTTTTCCCCGCATCCCTGCCTCCAGGTCATATCATTAAGTGCAGAAATGCTGATCTCCATTCAACAGTCACCGATAGTCTTTACATGTTTCACAGAGAAAGTCACCAGCAACACAAATGTTTCTTTTATATTCTTTATATTCCTCCCCTCACCCACAATCATATAGAACAGGAATGGTGTACCCTTTTCAGCCTGAGGACCATTTTTTATATAGGTGAGCAGGTTCATCCACATGCTAATTTACTGATATAATTATGATGTCTGGTGACAACTTCAAAGGGGCTCACTGTCACCACCAGTCAGCTGAATGGTGCTGAAAGTGAGCCCTGCTTCATCCATTTGCAGAATTCAAACAGTGGCAAAGCTACTCTGGAAAGGAAAAGTGTCTGTTTGGAAGAGTGGTTTGAATCCAAACTGCACCTGTAAATGAACAACTTCAAAGAGGCTCAATGTCAGCCAGCTCTGCTTGCCAAGGATCAATCAGGGGCACATTTTAAACTCCCCGTTGTTCATTTCCAGCCAGATCTTTACCTGTTCCACACCTGGCATCACATGTCACTCCTTCAGGAGGAAGGGCATGATTTAAATCCAATTAATAATAATATGATGTCAGGTTTGGACAGGGCCAGCGCCAGGCATGCCAAGGCCCTTGGACACCAGCCTACCCTTGCCCCCACCCGCATGCCTTATATACCTTTCCTTTGAACTGAATGCTGGCCGCTACATGCACTCAGACCTACCATCAACCAAGATGGCAGCAGAGGCATCAGCCCCTTAGGGAAGCCTCAGCTGCCATCTTGGTTGATGGCAGGCATGCGCCGGCAGCACAGCCAGCATTTACTTCAAGGGAAAGGTAGTAGGTCGCAGGCGTGGTAGTGGGGGGATGCTTGGGAGCTTTGTTTCTGTGATCCATGGCATGGTCAGGAGCCAACACTGCCACAGATCGCAAAAGGGAGTGCTATATACCCACCCTAAGGAGGGGCTTTTCAGGGGGGCCCCGACCAGGGCCTGACCTGGCTGCCCTCTGGCCCCAGCCCTGGGTTTGGACATTGTTTGGGGAAGATGGCTTTATGTAAGCAATTCGTACCCTTCTGGGTCTAATCAGACTCCTGCAAATGCTTACAGAAGCATCCAGCATTAGCTCTATATCTATTCTGAGGTGAGTCCTCCCCACCACAATGATATGTTGTGAGGGCTTAAACTGTGCAGAGCGCATGTGCTGGTCCTGCCTCCAATGTCCTCATGTGCACCATCAAGCCCTCTTCTCCTTAATTTTTGTGTATTGAGCTTGAAGGCTACAGCCCTGATTGCAGAGGTTGCCAACTGTAGGGAGGATTCAGCTGAATGTGGATAGAATCTCCTTGCATATCTGTGTGCTTGAAATGCGAATGTTCAGGAAAGGCAATACCAGTGCACATAGGGGCACTGGAGAAAAGGCCAGCACATGCACCCTGCACAGTCTGAACACTCACAGATTCTTAACACTTAAATAAGACTAAATAGGAAACAGGAAGTTAAACTGCAAAGTACAGTAAGATTTAAAGGAACAGTAAACTACATCTTCCTTTCCCAAATTTATCCTAGTTGTGGTGAGGAGGCCTCATGGCAACATAGATATCAATGCTAATGCTTGGATGCTCCTCTAAGCATATACAAGAATGTCCCCTGGCTGCCAGGAAACACTGGGAACTGCAAATTAGGAGCCTCAATGGATTCTCCTACACATGCTTGCAGAGATGACCAAGCTTTAACTTTGGGGCATCCTCCATCACTATCACTCGCATTGCCGCTATGTCCTTAACCAAGGTTTTTGGAAAGGAGGACAGGTAGCAGTGGAATAAGAAATGCTCATAGAAAGTGCCTTATACCAAGTTAGACCATTGGCCCATCTAGCTCACGATTGTCTAAACTGAGTCTTACCTCAAGGTTTTCCTCATTCACTTAAATGGAGAAGGCACCTTGATGCATGCAGAAGGACTTCCTAAAGAGGAGCAGGCCTTTATAGTTATGCGTACAAGTCTGAATACTTATTTGTCTCCACCTGAGGCACTATGAACAATATATGAGCGACTCATTTCTTTGCGCAGGCTAGTGTATTCACAGAAGGAAATCTATTGTTCCTGCACAGGAACAAATTTCTCTTATCTCCCAGTAGAATTGCTACCAGATTTTACCCAAAGGGCCTATTCATGCAAGGAGCTATAGAAATTTTCCAAAATCCATATTAGGGCAATACCGTTATTAGGCCAACCAAAATGTCATAAAAGATTTATACGATCTGAAGAGAAACCAGAGTATGATGGTGCAGGCATGTGCCTTCTGTTCACATAGGGTGGACGCGACAGGAAGCAAGTGCTTCTGCTGTCCCTGCTGAAATGTCACAAAAAGTTCTTCATCAAGTTCCCCAGACCACTTCATTGGATTAGATGAATGTATGGAAACATTCAGACAAGTGAAAAGAACTCAGTAAGATAAACATTTTTTTCTGGAGATCCTCATACATCTGTGCCTACCATGCAAACAATGACCAGATGTTGCACAGCCATTTGAGACCTGGGCATACCGAAGCCAGTAGTACAATTAAATGCTGATTGTGGATTGCACAAAATGTCAAAAGCTTGACATTTATTAGGGCAGACAAATATCATTTTTTAAAAAAAACCCAGACAGTACAGGCTATGTTCCAGAAGTGACGACAAATAAGTGGTATCATTAGAAATGACAAAGTAACTCACCTTTTCCCCCATCCAATTCCAAGAAAGCAGAGAATAATGACTAGCAAACATTGTCCTCAATAATTAAGTGAATTAGGGACGATTAATTATAGCAGCACAGAACAGGCAAATTCACTTTACTTAAGCACTGTGAAACCATAAGAGTGTACAGTGTATACTACAAGTATTAAAAACAGTTTTAATTTTGTACATTTGTTAGTTCATTTGATTGAGGCTAGCAGACTCAATGGTTTGCCACAGCCCCCAATATGCTTATAAGCTCACTCAGCCTACCAAGTCTCAACATAAAAACACAAATCACTACATTAATCTAAAAGCAAAACCAAAGCAATTTTAGCAAAAATTCTGTGGCCAAAACATATGCTGCTGAAATGTATGTCATTATGCTGAAATGTATGCCATACTGCTTCTTGCTTTAGGCTTTAGAGATTGTATGCAGACATGTGGCTCTACTGCAGATTTAACAAGCATGAAAACTTAGCCCCATAAAATCCAGCAAGAGAGAAATTAGAAATGGCCCCCAAAGTGAAGGATCCGTTCCCAACTTATTCTACAACAGCCTGGCTTGGCAAATGTGACCACCCTTCAGTAATGAAACCAGAGAGAAAGCCTTTCACAGAGAACCAAATTGATGCTCTATAGAGATTGATAGGGGGGAAAAGCCTTTTAAAAAAGAAATCAGTAAATTCCTAGACTCTCTTTCCTGTATTCTTTATTGTTGCAGCTGCAGAGTAAATTCAAACTATTTGACTGCCAAATGAGGGACAGAGAAACAATGCCAAAAGAATGCACAAGTTCCAGTTACATAGCCTTGACATAGCCTCTAACACTGTAGATCCGAGATTTGGCACAGAATAGAAGGAAAAAAGTTTACAACCAGTTTTGTATTTTGCTTAAAGACCCTATCCCAAATGTAGCTGCTCTCCTTGTGCTCACTCCACCAGGCTAAGCGCCTGATTCATTACACCTTCATAGTCAGAAATCACAGAGGAAATAAAACATATCAGTTTTGATAGCCTTGCCTATCTAACTCCTTCTTCAAAAATAAAACCAGTCTGTCTTTCCTGCAGGCCTCTTCTAAGGAAACAAACTTTTCATGCCCCTTTATCAAGATTATTAGGCTCACCTTCCCTAAATGACTGGGTCATTTACACTACAGCTGTGTGCTCTCAGCGCAGATGCCTTGTGGAGGGAGAAAAGCAGCTGCAACCTTCTGGATCACTGTCTGTAAGCCTACGCTCTTTCTTTCTTATTGACACTCTTCCATACATTAACATTTTCCTTGCTGATTGTGGCTTCCTGTTTTCCTTCAATATTGTAACCCCTTCTGCTTCATTGCATGTACTTACCAAGTCCAGGCAGTCAAAGATAATGTGAAAAACATCCCAGTGTATTTGTTGTATGCAAATATTGTGCATTGAGGTGCATAAAAAAAGAAAGATATCTGTGAAGAAATTCAGAGTAGACATTATACCTCACTAGAAAAATACATATTCTGCATAAAACAAGGAAAATAAGAACATAAGAACATAAGAAGAGCCTGCTGGATCAGGCCAGTGGCCCATCTAGTCCAGCATCCTGTTCTCACAGTGGCCAACCAGGTGCCTGGGGGAAGCCCGCAAGCAGGACCCGAGTGCAAGAACACTCTCCCCTCCTGAGGCTTCCGGCAACTGGTTTTCAGAAGCATGCTGCCTCTGACTAGGGTGGCAGAGCACAGCCATCATGGCTAGCAGCCATTGATAGCCCTGTCCTCCATGAATTTGTCTAATCTTCTTTTAAAGCCATCCAAGCTGGTGGCCATTACTGCATGAAATGAAACATATCCAACAAGCAGGTAATGGCTAGAACACCACCACCACTTAAAACCAATTTCATCACCTTTTCTTGCCATCCAATGGGCCAAAGACCCATATATTTTCCCCCAAAATCATATTCTTTTATTTTATTTCAACATTACAATTCATAACAAATTAAATGTTTAAAAAAGAAAAAAGAAAAAGAAAGGAAAAATAAAAAATTAAACAGAAGTAAGTTAAATTAATCTGCAACCTATAAATTACAATCAGGAACAGGTAAAAACATAAGTCCATGCGCATACTCAAAAGATTTTTTCCATCGTATTCATTTAGAACATTACAGGTGTGCTAAATTACCGTACCAATTTATTCCATGTATTCCAGGAATATGAATATGTTTTACTATAAACGTCTTCAATCATTTCACTAAAACTGAGGTAAATATTTTATAGTCTAAGTTTAGTAAATAAATCAGACAGAAAGATTGAACAAATTATAAATCCTGTTGGGGGAACTGAGGCACCATTCAGAATATCATTAAACAATCATGTCATATGTGGAGTTATAATTTCATCATACATTTTGTAAAATAAAGCAGTGTATCCATCTGGACCCAAGGCCTTTCCTTCCTTCAGCCTTTTAATTACATTTTCATACTCCTCTGCCATTATAGGATGTTCCATTATATTCTTTTCTGTATCCTCTAAGGCAGGTGTTTGAACTAAATTCATGAAACTTTTTATCTTATTGGGCGGGGACCAAGAGTCATGTAATGTGCTATAAAAAATTGCAAATTCATCACTGATTTCTTTAGTCAAATAAAGTGTTTCTCCTGATTCACTTTTTATTCCAGATATGTTTTTTGGCCTTCTGTTTTCTGAGCCTATTTGCCATTATCTTAGATCCTTTCCCCCCATATTTGTAAAACCTTTGTTTCAAGTATAATAAATTAATAAACTAACCACAGTCTTGTTTGTTTCTAGGACCTCTAGTTCCCACCTTTTACTTTCTAAAAACTTCAATTTGGTTAAATGGGTATCGGAGGCACTGTTTTACAGTGGTTTACACTGTATTACAGCAAGATTGCTCATTGGGGCAGGGTATCACCAACATGTCACCCCGCAGCTGAAAGAATTGCACTGGCTACCTATTAGCTACCAGGCTACGTTCAGAGTTCTAGTTTTAGTGTACAAAGCCCTATATAGCTTGGGATCAGGATACCTGAAAAACTGTCTTATCCCTTATGTAGTGAAATACGTCTTTAGGTTAGATGCACAGCAAAGAGTTAACTTTTTCTAGAGGGTATTACACACCCTAGGGGAAGTTAGACTGATTTAGTTACTGAAGTTAGTTACTCAGTGTTGTGTGTGCTGGGTGAGGCCTACCACAGAACAAGCTCAGATGTTTTACTGTAAGAATTCTTAAATAAAGAAGCTCTTATTTTATCCTTGGTCTCATCCTGATCAATATAACATGGTGTCAGAAGTTAAGAAATCCTCATAGTGTCTCCAGAGTAGCAGAGCTCCTGGGACAACTGAAAAAAAAAATCAAAGGAAAGCAATGGCAAAATTTTCCCCACCAGAGGCCTTTGATTTCACCAGGCCTGCAGCATGGCCAGATTGGAAGCAGAGGTTTTCCAGATATAGCATTGCTACAGAACTGAATGAAGAGAAGGAAGAAATTCAAGTATGCTCCTTGATTTATGACATGGGCCAGTAAGCAGAGCAGATATTTAAATCATTTGAGTTTTCTGCTGCAGAGGACTGGGATGACTATCTCCTAGTCCTGGGGAAATTTGATGAATATTTTGTGCCAAAGAAAGATCTCATTCATGAGAGGGCATGTTTTCATCAGAGACATCAGAAACCAGGCGAATCTGCAGAGGCCTATGTAAGATGGCTGCATGAGAAAGCTGATGAATGAAATGCTCAGAGACCGACTGGTATGGGGATTTTGGATAAAGACCTGTTCCAGAAGCTGAAGATGGAATCCAATCTCACTTTGGAGAGGGCTGTGGAGATTATAAGAAACTCAGAGCTTATAAAAGACCAGGTCCAAGGCCAGAGTGCTTTAAAAGGGCTGCAAGAAATAGCCAAGAAACCCTTGAAGAAATGGAAACCCCAAACTTCGAAATACCAGAAACAAAAATACAGCCAAACATCTAACACTCAAATAAAAGCCCCTAGATGCACAAGACGTGGGAAAGGGCATACACAAAGAGCAGTCTGTCCTGCAAAGGCTGCAGAATTCCACAAATGCAACAAGATATGTCATTTTGCCACTGTGTGCCGCACTAGAATGGTGAGTGAAACTGGTGCAACATTTAGATGAGCTTTCCACAGACATTCCTGACAGTTGGAACTTTGAAGACACCACCAGTACAGATAAGGCTCAAAGAAGGGGCTGTACCTTATGCTATTCACACTGCCACCACAATATCAGTTCCACTGCTACCCAAAATAAAGGCAGAACTGGATAGAATGGTTCGCTGTGGAGTCATAGAACCTATCACAGAATTTACTAATTGGTGTGCGCCAGTGGTTCCAGTACCAAAAACGGAAGGAACAGTACGCATATGTGTGGATCTAAAACAACTAAATAAAGCTGTCAAACGGGAAAAGTACATTCTTCCTACTATGGATGATATCCTGCCACAGTTAGTGGGTGCCTGCATATTTTCATTGCTTGATGCTGCAAGTGGATTCTGGCAGATCCGCCTAGCTGCTGATACTGCTAAATTGACTACATTCATCACTCCGTTTGGGAGATACTTCTTCAAGAGATTGCCATTTGGAATTTCAAGTGCATCTGAGATGTTTCAGAGAGAAATGTTGGAGCTGTTACAACACCTGGAAGGTGTTTTCATGTTCATGGACGATGTGTTGGTTTATGGTGCCACAATGGTAGAACATGATGAAAGATTGGCCAAAGCCTTAGCAACAGTAAAGGCAGCAGGGTTAAGACTCAACAACAGCAAATACATCTTACGCCAGAAAGATCTTACATATCTCACAATGGTGTGAGTCCGGATCCTTGCTGGGGTCCAAGCCAAGGAAAGGCCTTCTCAACAGTGAAAAAACTCTTAACAGAGGCTCCAGTACTTGCTTACTATGAAGTTAACTGGCAAACTGTAGTGAGTGCTAATGCCAACAGTTATGGCCTGGGAGGAGTACTACTCCAAAATCGTGATGGAGAGTTGACACCAGTGGCCTATTGCTCAAGAACGCTAACAGAAGCTGAGACCTGATACACTCAGATAGAAAAGGAATGTCCCATTCCTGGGCAAGGTCCTAGAAAGAGTGGTTGCGGACCAGCTCCAGACACTCTTGGATGAGACCGATTATCTGGATCCATTTCAATCGGGTTTCAGGCCCGGTTTTGGCATGGAGACGGCCTTGGTCGCCCTGTACAATGACCTATGTTGGGAGAAAGACAGGGGGAGTGTAACTCTGTTGATTCTCCTCGATCTCTCAGCGGCTTTTGATACCATCGACCATGGTATTCTTCTGGAGAGACTTGCGGATTTGGGAGTTGGAGGTACTGCTTGGCAGTGGTTCTGCTCCTACCTGGCGGGTTGTCTCCAGAAGGTAGTGCTTGGGGAGCATTGCTCGGCACCCTGGGCTCTCCAATATGGAGTTCCGCAGGGGTCAGTTCTGTCCCCCATGCTCTTTAACATCTACATGAAGCCGCTGGGTGCTGTCATCAGGAGTTTTGGAGTGCGTTGTCACCAGTATGCTGATGGCACGCAGCTCTACGTCTCCTTTTCATCTTCATCAGGTGAGGCTGTCAAGGTGCTGAACCGATGCCTGGCTGCGATAATGGACTGGATGAGAGCGAATAAATTGAAGCTCAATCCAGACAAGACTGAGATGCTGTTAGTAGGTGGCTCCCCTGACCAGATGGTGGATGTTCAACCTGTCCTGGACGGGGTTGCACTCCCCCTGAAGGAGCAGGTTCGTAGTCTGGGAGTTCTTTTAGAGTCATCCCTGTCACTTGAGGCTCAGGTAGCCTCGGTGGCATGGAGTGCTTTCTACCAGCTTCGGCTGGTGGCCCAGCTATGCCACTATCTGGACAGGGAAAACCTTGCTTCAGTTGTCCATGCTCTAATGACCTCTAAATTAGACTACTGCAATGCACTCTACGTGGGGCTGCCCTTGAAGACGGTTTGGAAACTGCAGCTCATGCAAAATGCGGTGGCCAGACTGATAACTGGGACTAGGCGGTATGAACATATAGCACCGATTCTGGCCCGCTTGCACTGGTTGCCTGTATGCTTCCGGGCTCGATTCAAGGTGCTGGTTTTAACCTATAAAGCCTTGCATGGCATAGGGCCACAATACTTGATGGAACACCTCTCCCGATATGAACCTACCCATACACTGCGCTCAACATCGAAGGCCCTCATCCGGGTGCCTACTCAGAGAGAAGCCCGGAAGGTGACAACAAGAAAAGGGGCCTTCTCAGTGGTGGCCCCCGAGCTATGGAATAGTCTTCCTGATGAGGTACGCCTGGCGCCAACATTATTATCTTTTTGGCGCCAGGTAAAAACCTTCCTCTTCTCCCAGGCATTTTCAGCATTTTAGTATTTAATATGCATTTATATGTGTTTAATTATGTTTTAATTTGTGCTATTATTAATTTATATTAAATTGTTTAATATGAGGTTTTAATTGTATATCAGATGTTTTTACCTGTTGTAAACCACCCAGAGAGCTTCGGCTATGGGGCGGTATATAAATTTAATAAATAAATAAATAAATAATAGCTGCTGTTTGGGCTTGTGAAAAATTCTCAAAATATCTCTGTGGGCTAGAATCATTTACACTCTGTATAGACCACAAACCCTTGGTACCACTGATCAATTACAAAGACTTGGATTGAGTACCAATATAATGTCAGTGACTCCTTTTATGGATGATTTGGTACAATCCTCAAGCAGAATACAGACAAGGCAAGACTCTTGGTGTAGCAGACACACTGTCAAGAAATCCACTGGAAACTCCAGACCATGGAACAACTCAGTTAGTTGAGGAAATCAAAGTATGTAAATCTTCTACAAACTTCTAAACCAATATCTACCACACTCCTTCAACGCATTCAAGCAGCTACCAGCACTGACCCAGACCTTTCAACAATGCTGAAATTTGTCAGAATTGGTTGGCTATTGTACATGTCTGAAGTGACATCTAACCTTAAACCTTTCTTTGCAGAAAAGGGAAGCCTTACAGAGTTAGAACAGTCCTATTTGGTGATAGAATGGAACAAAACAACAGGAAATGTTGGGAAAACTCCATGAAGATCATCAAGGAATCACTAAGTGCAGAGAACATGCAAGAATGACTGTTTGGTGGCCACAAATAGGGCAAGACCTCAAGGCAATAATAGCAAACTGTGAGTTTTGCCAGACAAATATACCTTTACAATGGAAGGAACCACCTATTACCACTCCATTGCCAGATAGACCATGGAAGAGAGTGGGAGAGAGTTACAAGGACAAAAGTACTTAGTTGTAATAGACTATTTCTCCAGATTATGGAACAGTCTCCCCGATGAGGTGCGCCTGGCGCCTACTCTTCTAACTTTTCGGCGCCAGGTTAAAACCTTTTTATTCTCCCAGGCATTTTAATGTTAATGTTCATTGTTAAGTTAATTTTATACCAAGTTGTTATATGCTCAAGTTGTATGTTTTTAGTGATTTTACCTACTTTTATTTTACTGTATTGTATTTTATTCCTTGCTGTGAACCGCCCAGAGAGCCATAGGCTAAGGGCAGTATAGAAATGGAATGAAATAAATAAATAAATAAATAGAGATTGCCTACGTGCCTGATTCAACAAGCTCTACTGTTATCAGTTTTCTGAAGAATATCTTTGCCAGATGGGGATGCCCAAATGAACTAGTGAAAGATAATGGACTGCAATTTGCTGGGAAAGAGTTTAGTTTGTTCTCAAAGAAATGTAACTTTTATCACATTACAGCCAGCCCCAATTACCCACAAGCCAATGGGGAAGCAGAGAGAGAGCAGTACAGCAAAGCGAATCTTATGTCAGGAAGATCCCTTCCTAGCACTGCTAAGCTACAGAGCAACACCTATCAATGCAACGAAGTGGAGTCCTGCACAATCAATAATGGGAAGACAATTAAGAACACCAATTTCAACATTAGCAGCAAATTTGTATCCTAAGTGGCCTGATTTGGGAAAAATCTGTATCACAGACAACATGGCTAAAAGATACTACAAATATTACTACGACAGAAGTTATGGAGTGAAGACACTTCCAAAATTACAATCTGGTTCACAGGTAAGTCTGAAACTGGATGACCAGAAAGCTGGCCTGAACCAGCAACAGTCCAGAGCCAAAGTCAAACTCCAAGATCTTATGTTGGTCACTGTGATGTCCTTATATGTTAAAACCTGTAAATATGGTAAGTGTGGGTTTATTAAGGGATATATGGTAAGTGAATTGAATGAGAGGGGGAAGAGCATGGGTTGGAAGGCTGGAGAATGCTGGATGATGATTGGCTGTTTGAATAGCTGAAGGTATAAATGGGAAGATGACAGTTGAGAGGGGGTTGGTTGGTGAGAGTTGTTGGAGAGTCGTTAGTGGAGAGTTATTTGGATGGGTTGGTTGGCAGAGTTCTGAGGGAGGGTGGATTATATGTGGCTGATATTTAGACAGTATATATATGACCAGAAACATAAAGAGTGACACTATATGAAACCATACACTTGTTAAACATTCCTAAAGTAATCTTGTTATTTCCTGGTGTTATCAAATAAATACTTTTATTGGTTTACCAAAAGCCTGATCCTTGGCTGGGAATACACAGACCAGAAGGGAGGGCAGGGTAATTATCAAGGCTGAAGGGAAACTGTATCATATGGTGGCAGCGGTGAAGGGAGATATTGTAACAACATCAAGTATCCAGAGCAACCCAGGATTGTATGCTTTATAGACAAAGATACAAGGGGGCTGTGGACAGCAAGGGAACCCAGACACAAAGTAACAAGCTATAGAGAGACTGAGGCAAAGTCTTTAGCAGTATTGTTTACAGGGAGTGACTGGTGGTGCTGCCTAGCAGTGGGATCTTGTGAGATCTGTGCTAGAGCGGAGTGAGAACAAATAAAAACAATGATCCTGACTGGTGGTGTCCTGAGGTGGTGCCTAGTGAAAGGTGGTAGCCACAAGCAGGTGGGAACCTGACAGGTGGAGCCAAAGGAGGGAACGTCACAGTCACTACCAACAATGGAACATTGCGAAGGAACAGGAGACATTTACAGTTGGTTCCCAAACCACAACCAATTTCACAACAAAGTGAGAATTCAGAGGCAGAAATACCAGAAGAGCAGAATTTATTGCCAGAACTATCTCAAAAGACTGAGAACAAAGAACTGACAAATTCTTGTGAGCAAGCATCACCTGCCAAAGACAACCTATCTCTTGAGAGTCCGAAGAGAGTGAGATCCAGAGGAAGACTAATTCGAGAACCAGACCATTATAGAGATTAAATGTTATTCTACACAATGTTTGCTGATAGGAAAAAAATAACGCAAAATAAGTTAGAACTCAAAGAAAGGGAAATGTAGTGAAATGTGTCTTTAGGTTAGATGCACAGCAAAGAAAGAGTTAACTTTCTCTAGAGGGTATTACACACCCTAGGGAGAGCTAGACTGATTTAGTTACTGAAGTTGGTCAGTGTTGTGTGTGCCGTGTGAGTCCTAGCACAGAACAAGCTCAGATGTTTTGCTGTTATTAAATAAAGAACATAGGAAACAGACCTTTAGCATAGTGGCACCTACCCTTTGGAATTCCCTCCCCTTAAACAGGTGCCATCTCTGTTGTCTTTCCAGCACCTACTGAAGACCTTCCTCTTTCAGCAAGCCTTTTAAATAGAGACCTTACCCCAGTCTGCTTCTATGTTGGAATTGCTTTTTAATATATTTTTAAACCTCTTCTTTTTTAAAAAAGATGTTTTTAAAGCTTTTTAAAAAATGTTTTAAAATTTGTTTTATTTTAACATATTTTAAAGTCTGATTTTATGATGTTTTAAAGTGTTTTTAGTGCTTTTGTTTGCCACTCTGAGATCCTCCTAAATCTAATAAATAAATAAAAGGCCCATATATTGACATTAGGCAGGTACTTTTCTTGTATTGTTTTCAAGGCCTGCTAAAAACTTTTTTTGTTTAGGCATGCCTAGCCAGACATAAAATTTTATCATCTACACTTGGTTTTAAAATCTGCTGATTTTATCTATATTTGATAATTTTATTGTGTTTATTGTTTGTTAAGTATGTTTTTAATGAACATTTTACATTTTTTTGTAAACCACATGGGGCTTTTTATTCAGCAATATATAAATCTTGCTAAATAAATAAAGGTATTTGCCTAAGTGGAAGAAGGTAACCAAAAGCTTTTTAACTGGGTGCAGAAAGGAATGACATGATCAGTTGAGAGTAACAATAAGTGGATCTTACATCCACATCTTATGCTCTTTTAAATGGCTTTAAAATGGAGTTAGACAAATTCATGAAGGATAAGGCTATCAATGTCTACCAATCTTGCTGGCTATATGCTATCTCCTGGAGGCACTATTGCCTCTGAATACCAGTTGGTAGGGAATAACAGCAGGAGAGGGCTATTGCTGTTATGTCTGGTTGGCCTGGTTGGTATACCTGGTTGGCCACTGTGAGAACAGGATGCTGGACTAGATGGGCCACTGGCCTGATCCAGCAGGCTCTTCTTATGTTCTTACGTTATGTCCTATTTTGGGAATTCCCAGTGCATCTCGTTGACTACTACTACAACAACAACAACCAAACAACAAACAAGGTGCTGGATTGGATGGGCCTTTGGCAGGATCTTTCCCTGAAAATACATCTGGGGAAGATATTGAAGCAACATCTCAAACCATTTACTGCTTACAGATTTTCTTACCTCTAAAAGGAAAATGTTACAAACAGATATTTTGGGGTAGTTTCAACTATAGGCACTTCTACCAATTTGAGGATGTAAGGTAAATATTTTTATTTCAGTGTGCTCCAGTCACTTGACTTATCTTCAGAATGAAGTAGCAAAGTCTTTCTGCAATGCTCAGCATCTGCCCTGTTTAACACAGACTGTGTATGTCAACTACACCACCAAGTATATTTCTGATGGTTCTAAAAAAATTGGTTCTAAAAAATGTGTGTGCTGCATGAGCTCTGTTCAAGCAAGTCAGTCTTCAAATTTCTTATTTTTAAATGATTTCTCAAAGTATCAACATACAGCAAATATACTACTTTTCTTCCTGCTGAGCAATTGTCAGCTTCAGCTTATGAATACTAACTTCCATTTTTGTTTCCAAGTAACATGTTATTACACGTGTATATAACACTTCAGTACCATACAAAACATTGATGCCATAACCCTTAAAAACTATTGGGCTGTATCCAGTGAAGCTTTTCTCAAAGTGAACCCACTGAAATTAAATGACCTAAGTTAGTTGTGTGCATTAATTTCAATGTGTCTATCCAGAGTATGGACTGAGTATCCTAAAATCCAAAGTTCCATTTTTATTTAGCAAGCATTGTCACATTAATTGTAGCTGAAGCATGGATCAAAGGGCTAGTTCTCCTACTTATTTGCTGTTTTCAGTCTTCAGTACACACAACCATATATGTGAAGCACTGCTGATATCTCTCCAGCTACAGCATCTGGTTCTTTTTGGCACAATGCTTTGTCAGCTGCCAATTGCTGTACAATTGTTTCTGCATGCTTTATAGCTTGACAAAAATTCATCAAGCCATCTCTTGTAAATTTGTCTTTTGGGAGCTATTTCTATTCTAGTCACAGTTGATTGTGCAAAGTTTGGTGAGGTGATGACAGCCCATCTGAATGAAAATGGGCAAAAACTTAACTGATTTTGTACTTTATGTCCAGCAAACATCCTTTCCCTGTAAAATGGAAATGGATTGCCTTCCAGTCAATTCCGATTTATGGTGATCCTATGAATAGAGTTTTCATGGTAAGCAGTATTCAGAGGTTTACCATTGCCTTCCTCTGAGGCTGAGAGGCAGTGACTGGCCCAAGGTCACCCAGTGAGCTTCATGGCTATGTGGGGATTTGAACCCTGGTCTCCCAGGTCGTAGTCCAACACCTTAACTACTACACCACACTGGCTCTGTACACCAGCGCTATTTTAAAGGCCTCATCAGTTGCAGCAGTCATGGAATGTATGTTTCTGCAAATGGGCTAGCATTCATGATGTTGCTTACTATTGGATGATGGATGGGAAAGTACACCAGGTAAGCAAGCTAATAAGATATAAACTTTAGGTTAAATTCCTAATCAACTTAATTTATGGCATGGTCCAGGGCCAACCCAATTTATGTGCTGCCTGAGGCAAAGGACAAAGTGGGCACCTCACCCTCATCCCATGCAGAGAAATTGACTGGACTGGTCCCTGGTCTTACTTCACCATTGTCAATGGGATCACCTGGGGACAGTAGTCTAGTATGGGAGGGGTGTACAACAGGCCTGTGGCACACATAACTATGATCTCCAATGGAAGGAAATGGCTAAGTAGCTCAGGAGGAATGGCTAGAAAGGTTGCTGCTCCCCCCTCTGCTCCATCTGCTGCCTGAAGTGATAATCTCATTCTGCCTTATGGTAGAGTCAGCCCTGAAGTGAACATGCAAGTTTAACAGGATTTGTTCTACACAGAATAAGTGATGAATATACTGGCATATGTGCAGCTGGCCAACATATTTTAGTGTTTCGGGAGAAAAACCCAAATGGGTTTTGTTATTAATATCCCATTGACAATGATATATTATTTTCATGCATTTTTTATTCATGACCAAAATTCTTCATTTGCATTTTTTTTTAAGTAATGGGAATGTCGGGAAAAGGTTTGCTTGAATGGTCCTTGTTCCCCTGTTTCCTTCTGGTCCTCTTCCTTTTTTATTTTTAATTTGAAGACCTATTGTGAAGAGGCACCTGTGATCAGTTCATGCCTCTGTGAGTACAGTATTCACTTCCCTTGTAACCAAAGGTCAGGCTGGATGGCATGCCTCCTCTTTCAGCGTACAGAGTTAAAACAGAAACACTGATAGGGAGGTGTGGGCTTGAGAGGAAAAAAAGAGAAAGGAAGGGGGGAAGGAAGGGGAAAAGATACACATGAGTGGCAGAGGAGATAGCTGCAGGAAAAGCCCCACAGTGCTTGGTGCTTACAACAGGAACATAGCCAGGCAAGGAAAAGGGTGGCTCCCTCTGTCTCAACACTACTAAAATGCTGACAGGCTAAGTAGGGGTGGCAACCTCAATTCCCAGGGAGCCCAAGGGAAGGTTGCTGGGGTGAAGGTATTAGTGGTAGTACTCCCTGTGTTAATTGTGTGTAAGTGCCAGCCTAGGAAAAGGAAGGGGGAGGAACCAAAGCACAAGAAGAGAGGAGCTCATAGGAGGGTCCTGCAATGAACAGGGCACTTGAATGCTGAGACCAAAGAAGTCACCAAGTCTACTCTGAGGCAAAAGAAGCCTGGCATTTTGAGGCACGTCAAGGAGGGTGGGTTAGAAGGAATGCCACCCAACTGTGAAGTGTAACATCTATATTCAAACAATTGCATATACACCTTTTCAGCATTTTTAAAATTTATGTAAATTCTTCATTGTCTCTTATTACCCTTGATAAGTATTTCCCATTTTGTTCTTTTCCTAGTTTCTTTCCTCACTTTCCATGTTTTTAAATAAGCCATTTTTAAAAAATGAATCTGTGAAACTTAATAGCCGTATTCAGGCATTTACCATGTGTACAACCCAAGCATGGAGAAAGGGATACCAGCATTGCACTGCTGTCCTTGTACCTGATGTCCAGTGTGGCATTGGCCATACCTCCCTCCCTCCCGGGCATCTGGATGTTGGTGTGGACATCCAGCGGTGTAGTCATTTCCATTCAATATGATGGTGACAGGGACAGTCACACAGTCCTACTATCGCTTGCCCATGCATAGGTTCTGTGGAGGGAAGGGGGTTATTTCTTTATTTATTATATTAACAAAACCCAACTTTTATTCCACTGGTTTTCCTAAACTGGTATCACCGCCACCATTTAAAATCACATACCCTTTTAACCATTAACTTACCAGTAACCTTGTTAACTGTTGGATGTAGGTGTGGTATAAAACCAGTCAGATATAGTTACTATATTTAACAAATATATTAATGTTTATTTATTATAAGATAATGTACTGCACAAGTGTACGTAGTTACTTTAATATAGTACTGTCTCTTTCAATGGGTATACAGTTTGTAAACTTGTTATGGTTACTTTAAATACCAACAGCTTATGTTACGCTGCTGTGACTAAACCAAGACAGCTTTGAGGAAACAGTTTGTTACCCTATTAAAACTCTTCTGCCAGATTGCCCTTGTATTTATTCCACCCCCGTTAAGCCTCACCAATGGTATAACTGAGGACTTTTGTTGAAGCTTCTGTTTCAACCCCTACTGAACTATCAAAGGTCTTTTTCTGCTATCCTGTCCTGGAAACTTCCTCTGGTTGTCCTACCTGGAACCAGAGCTGAGCATTCCAATTTGCCTCTCACTTCTCCCTCAATGCTATAGAAAGGCTCTTCCTTCACCTATGGTTTAAGGGCTGTAGCTCAGTGGGACAGCATCTGCTTTGCATGCAGAAGGTTCCAGGTTCAATCCCTGGTATCTCCAAATAGGGTTGGGAGAGATGCCTCTCTGAAACCTGAAGAGCCTCTGCCAGTCAGTGTAGACAATACTGGGCAAGATGGACTGTGCCAAGATGGGCAATGGTTTGACTTGGTATAAGGCAGTGCCCTATGTTCCTTTATTCATATTTTAACACAGAGACATAGAAGATAGCTTCATTCAGACATTCTCCACACACAGAATCTGGCAGAAGAAAACTGAGAAGAAGGCAGAGTGGCTTGGTGGCTGATGGGGTAGCTGATTCACTTAGCTCAGGCTGAAGAGGGGAGGGGAGAACCTGTCTATAGCATTGAGGGAGAAGAAGTGAGAGGCAGTCTTTGAAATTATTTTTATTACTGTTTAGCTTCTCAAGTTTTTCTTTGGTGCTTTTTCCCCCTTCACTTTTCTGAACTGTTACTGCACTTCCTCTTAATTCCACAATTGTATTCTCTGCTTGTGACAATGAAGCCATTTGCATGTTCAGTTTCCACCCCATCACAGTGTTCCACATCTCTATTTTCGATAGAGTTCTCTTTGCTGCTCAGGGCTAAAGCAGACATGATGTTAAATGCATCTTTGCATTTAATGTGCAGGTTTTTAAAATGCAAATAGCATCAGCTGACGGAAGGCTGATAATTACTGGGATCACAGGAGTAAAAATAGAACTCCTTTCTCCCCTCCTTCATTCCTAACAAAATTCCTTCCTCTGAAGCTGGCATGATTTTTAAAATTCTCCCCTATTGACTTTTGCCTGCTTCATATCGATGTCATAAATATTTATCTTTTTCACTCAGTGTCAGAAATTGGTCTCCTTTCACTCTCTAATCATCTTTTCTGTCTTGAAATCCCCAAGTAGATATAAACAACTGTAGTTTTTCAAATGCATATGCCTGTCAAACCAGCCATCAACCAAACATTCTGTTCCTTACTCAAAGCTTCTTGCTTTTTCCACTTGTCTTCCTATTTCACAAGTTTTCTTTTTCCACATGTTCTCCTATTTATTTATTTATTTATTTATTATTTTGTTTATATCCCGCCCTTTCTCCCAGCAGAAGCCCAGGGTGGCAAACAGAAGCGCTAAAAACAGATCAAAACATCATAAAAACAGACCCAAAAATACACCAAAACAAAACAACTTTAAAAACATTTTTTTAAAAAGCTTTTAAAACATCTTTAACAAAGGGTTAAAAAACAAAAATTTTTTTTAAAAAAAGCATATTAAAAAGCAATTCCAACACAGACACAGACTGGGATAGGTCTCAACTTAAAAGGCTTGTTGAAAGAGGAAAGCCTTCAAAAGGCACCGAAAAGATAACAGAGATGACACCTGCCTAATATTTAAGGGGAGGGAATTCCACAGGGTAGGTGCCACCACACTAAAGATTCATTTCCTATGTTGTGCAGAACACACCTCCTGATAAGATGGTATCTGCAGGAGCCCCTCACTTGCAGAGCTCAGTGAACGACTAAGTATATAAGGGATAAGACGGTCTTTCAGGTATCCTGGTCCCAAGCTGCATAGGGCTTTGTACACCAAAACTAGAACCTTGAACTTGGCCCAGTAGCAAATGGGCAGCCACTGCAATTCTTTCAGTAGTGGGCTGACATGTTGGCGATACCCTGCCCCAATGAGCAGTCTCGCTGCTGCATTTTGCACCAGTTGCAGCTTCCAGACCACTAACTAGATTTCTGTGTTCAGAAATGTAGATAGGAACACTAGATGTTATAATGTGATTCATCTTTCTTGAGTATTAAAAATCATCAAGCTCTTTAGGTTATCAAATGAGCTAACTTGGGCTATGGTTCCTGGGAATGATTTAGTGGAATGGTCACTAAGATTCCACTTACTTTAACCTTCCCCTTCAGATGTGCGGTGAGGCTAAGTGGAATGCTTCCTTTGCTTGCATTTAATTCAGTGTTCCTTCTCTCACCGGCTATGTTCCTTCTCGGTGCACCTTTAAAAATATTTATGACAATTTCAATATATTAAATGTTAAATACATTCTATTCACATCAGGGATGGAACAATCTGTCAATTTCAGTTCTCTCAGTTTCTAATTTTTATAATCTTAAATTTGCTTCTCCACATTTCTGCAGCAATATGCAATCTTTTTAAATCCTCATGAAAATTCTTCAGCATTTTAGTGTGAATTTCTCCTAACAAATACATTTTTGTATGCTGCTTTAACTAATGTACATATTGTTTCAGAAAGTGTGAATTTGATATATTTGGTTTTAAATGCAAACTGAATTGAATGTGTCTCCCAACTCTAATTCACATATAATAAATAAATCTTCATGCCAGTATATCCATAATCGTAGTAAGTGATCAATCACCAATATACTTCCGGCAGTATTCCCTTACTATATGGAGAAGCTACTATATTCATCATGGAATGTGATGTCATCCCACATGGAATGTGAGAAGCATGAACCAGGGAAAGTTAGTAATTGCCAAGCAAGAAATGGAACATATCAACATTACAATACTTGATATGAATGAATTAAAATGGATGAGAATGGGACATTTTCAATCAGGCAACTACAAAATATTTTATGCAGGAAATGAGAAATTAAGAAGAAACAGGGCTGCTTTAATAGCGAGAAGTGATGCAGCAAAAATAATTAAGAGCTATAACGCAAGGTCTGAGCGAGTTATATCAATCAGATTTAACGGGAAACCTATCAACATAACCATCATCCAAGTCTACGCTCCAATGGCAAATGCAGAAGAAGAGGAGTTGGAGAGATTTTATGCAGAAGTACTGAAAGAAATTGATCTCACACCAAAACAAGATGTGCTGATAATCATGGGGAACTGGAATGCAAAAGTAGGGAACAGAGAAGAACTAGGAATAGTGGGGAAATGTGGCCTAGGAGATAGAAATGATGCAGGAGAAAGACGTATTGAATTCTGTGAAGCCAATAACTTGTTCCTCGCAAACACAGTTTTTGAGCAACCAAAAAGATAACTGTCTTCACCAAATGGTCAATATAGGAATCAAACTGCTTATATAATTGGTAGCAGAAGATGAACCACAAGAAAAGAGAGTAGAGACTTTGAAGTTGCCCAGTAAGTAGCACCTGGGCAACAGCCTAAGCAGACACATGGGTCACCTGGTCACAGTGTTCCCCATTATTTTTTTCTACTGCCACTGTAGCTTTCAGTGAATGCTAAAGATGCACCTCTTTGAAACCTATTTTAGGACTCACCCTATTTTTTTTGATGTGATTTTAATGTTTTAAACTCTTTTTAATGATGTATTTTTAAACTGGGACCTTTGGGTGAAGGGTGGGCAATCAATCTAAATAATAATACAATAATAAATACAATTAATAATAATGATAATAATAATAATAAATGCAAAAAAGACAAATAATTGGGTGTTAGAACAAATTAAACCAGAACTATCACTAGAAGTTACAATGATGAAACTGAGGTTATCATACTTTGGACACATCATGAGATGAGATGATTCACTAGAAAAGACAATAATGCTGGGAAAAACAGAAGGGGGTAGAAAAAGAGGAAGGCCAAACAAGAAATGGATTGATTCCATCAAGGAAGCCACAGACCTGAACTTACAAGATCTGAACAGGGTGGTTCAAGACAGATGCTCTTGGAGGTCACTGATTCATAGGGTTGCCATAAGTCGTAATCGACTTGAAGGCACATAACAAGAAAACTATTTTCATCAATATCTATTTTTCTTACACTTAATCAATGGCACCATTTACTTCTAAAATATTCCATCTTCCATCAGACAACTGAACCAACTCTGGAAGCTTATGCATTTCTCTTCATGCCTACACTTTAACTAGCAATTCTTTAATGGCAGGTGGTAGTTTGTTCTTTCATTTGGGGCCATTCACATACAAGCAGCAATTATTAAGTTCCACCCCAAGTTTTTATGTTTAATGTGGTCAAGTAAACAACTTAACAAAATTGCTGAAGAGTCCAAAGGTCGTTAGAAAGACTAATCTAGAAACCTCTTAGCAGTATTTCATTATGAATGGGCAAGACTACCAAATATGTCCCATAGCTGCATTTGAGGAACCACACCTCCAACAATTATCACCTTACACCTCTAACTGCTGTTACTCATCTCTCGGCATCTGTACACCCTAAGGATTTTTCAGGTTTGGGCATTTAAAAAAGACAGGGTATTTCCTTGCATTATCTCAGAGTTCCCTACCAGTTTGCCCATTCCCTAGCGTTTTGAATATTTGTGAACTCAACAAATCTCCTCTCCAATTTTATAGTCTTCCTTGCATCTAGAGATGGAAAGAACTGCCAATTTCAGTTATCTCAGTTTTTCATTTTTCCAATCTGAAATTCAGTTCTCCATACTTTTGCAGCAATTTTGAATTTTTAAAGAAATCTTCATGAAAATTATGTTTTATAATGTGAATTTCTCCTAGGAAACACATTTTTGTAGGCAGTTTTGACTAATGCACACATGTGTGCAAGTAATTTCTGCAGATATAATGAATGTTTGTATGTTATTTTCACTAATAAATTCATTTTGATGCCTTCTTTCCTCTAATATATGCATTTTCACTAACATTGGTTGATTGGAGAAGTAGAATGCAAAATTCAGGTAAGTGTGAATTCCCAAGGACCATTGTGTTTTGATTTTCATATTGTTTCAGAAAGTGCAAATTTGATTGATTTGGCTTTAAATGTGAATTAAATCAAATTTCTCCCCCATCCCTACTTGCATCATATCAATTACAAATTATTGGAACTCTATTATATTAGTATGCTGTGAACAGGATCTGAATGAGATGGTACTCAAAAGTAAGCCCTTCTAATCCATTTCTAAACCAATTAGAACCCAGTAATTTCTCTGGAAATCACTTCCAGTTAAGAAAGCATAGGAATGGGACAGCAAGCTTTTCTGTGCAGATGGTGTTGCCTTTTCTCCTGATTCTCAAACTTGCTTGTACTTGCATCTGTGTACGCTACATCTGTTATTACATCTGTTAGAATGAAACTATTAGAGGGGAAACAATTGTATGTATGAGAAAGTGTGTGCTTGCACCATTGGTGTGAGAGTAGGACGAAGTCTAAGAAATCAGTGTTTTAGTTTGAAATCCATTGTCCTGCATGCAAAGATTGAAAGGGAATACAAACTGGCTGCTTTGGCACAGAAATATTTGCTGTCATAGGGGATCTGTATCTGATAATAAAGACTTCAAAATACAGAAAACCTTGGGCTGATATTTCAGCTTGAAGGCATAAGTTTTAAATAAAAAGCTCTGTGTTGGCAAAAGGCCTCTTTTTGTTCAAAGAGCTGATATGACACTGATTCCTTATATGCAGTGTAGTACTGTATACAGAAGAAACATTGCTGACGGTATGCTTAAAAGTGCTCCCGAACTGGCCACTAGAAGTAGCAATTAGTAGTCTTGGAATGAGAAGCAAATTATTGTCATGGATCAGAGATTGACTCTGAGACAGGAAACTAAGAATATTAATGAATCAGTTATCACTTTCCATCATAGTAAAAAGTTAATTTAAGGGAATCTAGGATGAAAATTAAAGAGGAAAGCACAAACGCAGGACTACAGCTGAACATCAAAAAGACTAAAGTAATGATAACAGAAGATTTATGTAACTTTACAGTTGACAATGAGGACATTGAACTTGTCAAGGATTATCAATACCTCGGCACAGTCATTAACCAAAATGGAGACAATAGTCAAGAAATCAGAAGAAGGCTAGGACTGGGGAGGGCAGCCGTGAGAGAACTAGAAAAGGTCCTCAAATGCAAAGATGTATCGCTGAACACCAAAGTCAGGATCATTCAGACCATGGTATTCCCAATCTCTATGTATGGATGTGAAAGTTGGACAGTGAAAAAGGCGGATAAGAGAAAAACCAACTCATTTGAAATGTGGTGTTGGAGGAGAGCTTTGCGCATTCCATGGACTGTGAAAAAGACAAATAATTGGGTGTTAGAACAAATTAAACCAGAACTGTCCCTAGAAGCTAAAATGATGAAACTGAGGTTATCATACTTTGGACACATCATGAGAAGACCTGATTCACTAGAAAAGACCATAATGCTTGGAAAAACAGAAGGGAGTAGAAAAAGAGGAAGGCCGAACAAGAGATGGATTGATTCCATCAAGGAAGCCACAGACCTGAACTTACAAGATCTGAACAGGGTGGTTCATGACAGATGCTCTTGGAGGTCACTGATTCATAGGGTCACCATAAGTTGTAATCGACTTGAAGGCACACAACAACAACAAACAAAGGTTGTATTATAGAGCTGGCATTGTTTAAATATATGTGTTAATGATCTGGAAAGTAGATGGGTGATGCGGTTACAGAAAAAGCATTTTGAGTTTAAACCCCACAAAAACATGGAGGGGAAAGCTTCACTAAGGGTAGATCTCCATGTTGCATGCAGTTCTGTAATTTTCTTTACAGAAATGTTTTAAAATGTCATTGCTGAGGCTGCAGTTTGAAGGGAGATACTGTTACAGGGCTGGGGCTTCTCAACATTTTCCTCTCTTCCCATTTTCCTAACAACAACAACAACAACAATTTGGAGGCCCTAAGCTGTAGTTTACTTAGCTAGTACATAAATCCAGCACTGCCTGTGTAGATTTAGGGTCCTCTCTGGTGATGCTTTTATGAGATCTATTGTTGTTTGAATCCCCTGTATGCCACTTGGTAGCATCACTGGCCCTCACTAACATTTCCAGGAGGCTTCCTAGAGGAAATCTCAAAATTGCAGAAGGTGAGAGGGATAAATTGAGTCCAACCTCATTTCACTTTCATCTTTCAAAATAAAATATCAGTCTATCAGAAAGCAACACTCTCCTAATACTACTGACATTCTTTATATATTTACTATTTCCTTTATAGGTTTTTTTACCATAGAACAAAAATAAAATAAAGCTGTCATTGTAGCAATCATCATAAACACAGTATAGCTAAATATATATTCTGGCTTTAAGGCACATTATCCACATTAATGTTTATGAATGTAATCCTGGACCTGGACCCTGACACAGTATATTCATAATCAACTGTCGAAATAACAGTCAATTGTTGAAAGAAACAAATGTATAGAGGCTCTTTTGCATGCAAACTCCAAGTGACTGTTCATAAGAGGAGTCCATAAACTGTTTTGTTGTAAATGTTTTTACCTGCATAATTCATACAGTTACACATGCCAGGTAGTTGGGATTTGCTGAAGCTTCCTTTGCATGTTCACACATGATTGTACACAATAGGTTTACGATTGCATAATGTGTGAAGTGCCTCTGAATAATCATGCAGACAGCTGGGAGACCAGAACAGGACAGAATTACCACTGTATTCAAATAGCAGATAAAGGGATATGAACTGGATGCACATCCCTCCCCGCCAAAGTGCGTCTGGCAACTTCATTGTACAGTTTCTCTGCCAAAACTATGTTCTGAAACACCTATAAGCATGTTTATAACAAAGTAAACATAGTGCTACAAGTAGGACGGGAGGGATGAAAGGTGATGCCAACCCACTTTTCAGATGGACCTATAACAATTCCATTTTGCAAACATAATTGATCCTAACCTAATCATCACACTCATTCACTCCCCACTTGCCCCAGTTTGGGCACTGGCTAAATATTTCCTGCTGACAACCAGTTACCAATTGTCAGTTTTTACTGCCTTCTTACATCAGTAAAGTGACCTTGCAACAATGCTATATCCAGCCACTGAGCATGTACACTAATGGTTGGCAAGTACTGAACATGCTCAAAATGACAGATTATGATTTCTTATCACCTGTACTTAATTTGGAGACAGCACAATAAGGTCTGACAACTTAAATGGCATATAGCATAGATGCAATATCTGAGCATTTTAGTTTTGGGGTTTGTTTACTTTGACATGTTATGAGTGGCAATACAAATGTGTTAATTCCCAGTGTCCAAATGCAAAAAAGGATGGATTTTAATGCTGTAGGGAAATATACTTGTGCTAATATATCAAATAATTTTTAATGGATGTGTGACCAGATCCCCTAAAAGTGAAATTTGGCTTACAAACAGCTATCCCATATTGTCTGCTGTCCTTTTAACATAACACAAATCTACCCAGTTTCTCTTGTCACCATTCTGATGTGGTGTTTACATGGATTCCTCTATGGAGGAAAAGGCATGTGACTAGGGCTGTAATGCTGTGCATGCTTACCTGACAGTAAGCCCCATGGAACACAGATTTACTTCTGAGTAAACATGCATCTGATTATGCTGTGCTAGTGAAAATGAATAATTTGATAATGTATATGCATGTAATGTGTATGTAAATGTGTCTATGATAAAAAGAAAGTAACAAAACTTGACATGACATTCCATTTATAGTGGTGTTGGCTAAACTAATATGCATGCCTTTCCAGCTATCTTTAGCTTTTTTGATAATCCATTACATTTTATTGCTGTTTTAAGACTTTACATTTGTGTTCAACATTTTTGCATGGGTCTTGGGATACAGGAAGGCTGGAGTATTTATAGAACACCTCTGCTTCTCTATATTTGTTATTTTGCTGCTACAATAATAAATACGTACAGACTATATCACTTTTCTGAATTCTAACATGATTGGATGGATGTCTAACACAGTTTGTTATACAGCTTTTTTCTGAAAATGATTTGAGACTATGCTAATACACTAAACTCTTGGCAAAGAGGCAAGAGGAGACATACATGCTTTGGAAACCACCTAATTAAACACTGTTAACACCACCAGCCTACTACTGGAACAAAAACTCATTTTAGTACAAAGTACATGGTCTACTGTAAAACACAGGGCTTCTTAATGACTTCATAACTGAACACAGATGTTTTCTAGGATATCCAGCTCAACTTAAAAGTGCTACTTTGCTGTATCACTCTAATTTATTCTAGATCACTTTCAATTTGTGTATATAGAATGACAGATGTATAAAGAAGTTTAGTGAAACTTTAATATAAAATAACGTGGGAATGGAGTTGGAGAGAAACTTGGAGAGAAACAGTAACAGGACCCTGTGTGTAGCCAACATACATATAAAGTTTAGATGTTGTCATTTGGTTTGAACACTTTCATTTCTTAACTTTCTCACACAAATCGATGGAATAACTGTTCTAATGGCTCATTTACAATTAATCTGATCATTAACCTTGAACAAAGTAATTAAACTGATTACAGCTGTCAGTGAATCAGGATCTGACTTCCTCATAATTTACATTTGTTTATAGATAGTGCAACTCAAATAACTTTAGCTGGGTAAAACAGTTAACAGCTGAATTATTGCCAGCTAACAGTATACTGAAATGTATGTGTTGGAACTGTTTTAATTTTAACATTTTAAATTTTTAATGTTTTATATTGTCATATGTGTATTGTATTTCTGATGTTGTTCTTCTTCTTGTAAACCGCCCAGAGAGCTTCGGCTATGGGGCGGTCTATACGTTTAATGAAATAAATAAATAAATAAATAAATAAATAAATAAATAATCCCTTTGCAAGCCTCTTTTTCACTGTCTTACAAAAAAGCAAATACAATGTATGTTGTGACAGAAACTTTCAGAACACACTTTTGCCCCAGTCTCAGATATTTCCTGAATGGTACCATTATTATTTTATTATTTTTGCCAAGAGCTCCACCAGCAGCCTACCACCAGCAGCCTACCACCGCTCCCTTTTTCCCCAGTGGTCTGCTGCCTGAGGCATTTGCCTCACCCTGTCTAATGGTAGGGCTCGGCCTGCTTGAACCTATTAAACTCTTATATGGTTTAATTTGTAATTACATGTGCAGTTTAGTTTTAATGCTGAAATCCTCATGAGTGTAATGCTATTATTCAAATACTAATCTTTTATAAATAGATTAACCTTTGTGATGAAAAGAAAAGTAAGTGAAGTTGCTTTCATAGAGGACTCTGTGTATCTCAGCGCCCCTCTGCTGCTACTTCATATGTTGCTCTGGCCACAAAAGGTCTGGACTGAACCAAGGGCTGGCCCAAGACATTTTGCACCCTGAAACAAAAGACAAGATGTGCTTCTACCCTCCCATGTGCATAAGCCAGCCAGACTGGCAATTAGCAGGATAGCATCCCTATCACACACAAGAGCTGCAGGTTAGCTTAGGGGGATACAGGGCAAGCCCTATGGCACATAAAGCTCGGCCTACAGCCTATCACCACTCCCTTCTCCCCCAGTGGTCTGCTGCCTGAGGCGCTTGCCTCACCCTGTATAATGGTAGGGCTTGGCCTGCCTGAACCTATTAAACTCTTACATTGTTTAATTTGTAATTTTATGTGCAGTTCTTGTCACTGCATCTTAAAAAGGTTATCTTCACAATGGAAAAGAGAAAGGGACAAATAAAATGATCAGAGGACTAGAGTGCTTTTCCTGCGAGGAAAGGCTATATCATTTGGGGCTTTTTAGTTTAGAAAAAAGAGGACTGGGGGAGGGGCATGATGGGGCTTATAAAATTATAGATGGTGTGGAGAAAATGGACAGAGACCTTCTCCTCTCTCATAATGCTAAAATGTGGATTCATTGAATAAAACTAGTTAGCAGTAGATGGACAGTCTTAATTAAGAAAATACTTCTTCACACATCACATAATGGCTAGAATTCAGAAGCAGCCAGCATGGTGGGGCTGTGCTGCAGAACTGCCCTCCTGACAACGCCATTGCTTCTGCTTACCTGCAGGGTGGGGGTGAGGTCGGGGTTGCGCAGGTGTTCCTGGCAGGAGTATTGGATTGGCCCTGACAGACCATGGAGATGCTCTTGGATGTTGTGGGGTCAGACTGTGGCTAATTCTATCTGCTGTGTGTTGTCTTGGCTACTGAGTCAGAGGCTTGCTCAATTGCACCAGCTCCTAATAACTTGACTTTCTGCTGTTGCAGCTCCTAGTTCAAAGGCTTTCAGGGAAGGAAAGGGTCACAGTGGCCAAGCCCAGGAAGCCCTGATGTAGGGCATGATCAAGATAATTGTCCTATCACATAAAATGTGTGAGTGACTCAAAGCTGTTGGAAGTGGGGCAAGAGCAACTCCTGTTTGGGTTCTTTTGTTTGTATTCCAGAAGGAAGATAGAGTTAGGGTCATCCAGCTGGCTTGCCTACCTTTATCTTTACCTTCCTTAAACTGATATGCTCAGGGAAGCTGACCTGCCCCTTCCTTCCTTTGTCTTCTTCTTTGACTGTCCAAGGAGAGAGGAGACATCTTTGTCTTTGCTCGCTCTCCTGAGCCATGAGGGCAATACCCAAGTCTGGGCATTGCGCCTTCAACTTAGTTAGTTAGTTAGAACTAGGTATGCCTTTCCTATCTACTATGTATTTCTATAGTAAGAAAAGTAGCTTTTCTTATTTTACTAAGTCTTAAGTCTCTGATCTAAATGCAGGGTAAAAGTCTGCTAAAAATACACACACTAGCACATGCAGCTCAGACTGCTGAGTATCTCTGCATATATATATACATATTTCCATAACAAAAGCAAGAGTGGTATGAGTGACACAAAGCATGAGTGGCAAAATGGTTGCAACTTATAGGTAGAAACTAGAGTTCAACAGAAGAATATATGTCCAGTTTAAAATCTCAGGTAACAGAGCTGGGAAAGATTATGCTTAAGACCTTGGAAAGACAATATAAGTTAAATGGATTATTTATATGTGCAGAGCAGCTCTTTATATTTTTATCTTGATTCAAACACAAGGCAGACAACCATCCCAGAACAGTTTTGCCTTTTGAGGAAGGTTGATTTTTGAGACTATTGAATGTAGCTATATAACCAGTGGGAAATTAGGAAATGGCAGCTTTATAACCGTAATGTGTAGTTATGATAAAGTGATAATTCCTGCACCATTCATCAAAAAGGATGAATTCACAAAAAGGCACCATTTCAGCATGTAATCAAAGAAAAAAATTAATTGGCCTGAGGGAATGGCAGAAAATTACAGTTGAAATTCAGGAATCCTAACTACCATTCCTTAGTTATAATTTCAGAATAAAGCTCCTTTTGATGTATTAAAACACCACTGTACCTTCTCTGTAACTGAAAAGAAGAAACAAAATCTATGATATTTCACCTGCTGAAAGAAATAAGTAATGAGGGTACAGGAAAGAAAAGGCACTTACTTATATTATTTGCAGAATTCTGGCTCCCTAGTAGCTGTTATTGCTGGCACTGCAATGTCTGCAGTATTCCTGTTTTCATTTTGTTCATTGGTGTGCTCTGGCATAGACACCAGTGCATGTGTGGCCATTCTTAGGGTGTTTTTGGCAAGCATCAAAACACAGATGCCAAAACTGGGAATGTATTCTCTCCCACCCATCCACCCCAATTTTGATACCGAGGACTGTAGCCTTCCAGTCTGGATTCCATTCTCTGCTTCTGGCTTTCTCTACAACTGGCTGCTCCAACAGCCTTAAGAATTTTGCCAGGAGGGCCAGTGTGAGGATTTATATGGTTTAGCTGTCCCAAACTTCAGGATGCCATGATCCTCCCATTTTTCTTAAACTGCGAGGATTTTTTGCCCTTTCTTTTCGTCATCCTTCTAAGAACAAATCCCTAGAAACACTTTTCCTTCTGATCCCTTTTCAAGGCACTTATGTGGTGAAGGAAGAGGAAATGGTGTGTTCACCCGAGTTGGTAAGAACGCATAGAAGAAACCAACTCTTGTGCATATTTTACTGGCCCTACTTCATTGAGTGCAGGCCACAAAATGGATCAGTCTTTTTCTCTTACTAGGAAGCAAATGGAATAATCACTGTGTTCTAAAGAAAAGTAAAAATCCAGACAAGTCTTCCTAACAGATTTCCAAAATATTCTCCATGTTAACACAAAGTAAAATAGCATGTGTGCTTTTGAGCAGGCCGGTAGTCATACACAGCGACACACAGAATCTTCCCAAGGGTTGAGGGAGCTTGGATATTCACAGTAACCCTGTTAGGCTATTTATGCAGAGACTTGCCCCAAAGCTAGATGGGTAACTTCATGACATAATACAGATTTAATTCTGAATTTGTTCAGCACATACCTACTTGTGACACAGTGCCTGATATACAAGAAAATGCAATCTGCACCATAGCCTGCAGAAAGTGCATGAAGGAAACAGTGAAGTGGGTGTAAAAACCCACATGCCACATCATATTTTCTTTCCCAGCAATACTGTTTCTTGTACTTTGGCTGTACACAAAAACTAGTATTGGGAGCAAGGAGACCTTCTCTGGTGCATGTATCTTGAGTCGAATGAACATACAAAAATGATCTTGCTACCATTTTTTTGAAAAATAAGATTTTCCATTAGCACTGGATACGAGTGGAAATAATTTCCTTAAATGAAATCTGCCTTCTCTTCCCAAGTACAACTAATAAAATGGGCCTTGATGGAGAGTATCCTTATTAGTTCAGTTGGAGGTAATATTTATGGCTCTGAAGGTCTGTGGGGATATGGCACTCATAATTTTTTGTGTGTGTGATCATTGAGAAAGTGCAAGGAGATTGCCTTGGACCAGCTTCAGTAAAATACCCTCCTGTTTCCAAACCAGAAATATTCCCATATAACCTTCCTCCAAATATGTGGTCTGGCTCAGTTTTCTTGTATACAGCAGACAGATTACATTTTTTTAAAAAAGCCTTAATGTTGTACTTTGAAATTTGAGGTTTCTAAATTGTACTTTCAATAAATCCCCCTTCACACAAACACCTGCATGGGATCTGCTTTTCTGTGATGTGAACTCAAATAGTTATGTTATGCACATGAATATTGGAAACATGTGAATTGGCCAATTACATGAGTTATTTCTGCCCTGCCAGGAGGGAGGGCAATATTGTCAGGAGCCACCAACATAATTAGACCTGCTTTCATCATTCAAATACAACTGCTGTGCAACATGGTGCCAAAGCATCTTACAATAAGAACTATTACTGTTTGTTATCAACTCCTCACTCACATACCTCAGATTTTACACTGGAAACTTTTCAATATCCCAGAAAACTAAACTCTAATAAGATTCTTTGATTTGCTAAAAACTGGGAGTATATCGCTCTCAAAACAGATGTGTTATATAGCAGTGAATTAGTACCAGTAATATTCCTGCTGGTATGATAATTGGCTTGTACTAAACTTCTCACTGGTATACATTTCTTTCCACATTGTGAAAAGTGGCAAATTTCAACAATATGTAATTCTTGTGAGATTCCCTTGCCTTAATTATGTCTTCACACTGTTGAATTACAGATTTATGTAGCCTGAAGTGTCACAGCAGGCATTACATACCTACTCTTCTCCCTTGAACTGTGACCCAGATGGGATCCATTTTCTTTGGATATTTAGATAGTTTCTGCTTAGTGGAAAACTTAGCCATTTAACTTATTCACAGGAGAGTACATGTCTGATTTTAAGACTTGGCTTCCACAGGACATGTTTTAGTCCAACTCATAAATCCCGACACACAGCACTATAGCTGGCTTGAAGCTGTCCAGCTCATTTAATTTTTACTGCATTAATATTACTTTGTTTTCCATTTATTTTGTGCTCTGGGTGCATCATATAAAATATGAAAAGTTGCATCATAAATGGTGCCCTGTAAACATCCGGGCTACAAATCAAAGCATGTATATTGTTTGCAAAGCAAATGGCAGGTATCCTTAATATTTAGGTAGCCTACTTTTTCTTTTTTTCATCTGCCTTTCTACTGTAGCCATAGCTCTCTTCTCCTAAGTGGCTAGAGAGCAAAGCCCCAAGGTTGCATGGGGCCAGTTTTGGGGGATGAGTGATGGGGAAATGTGGAAGCTGGTGCTTTCTCCTTACCTTCTCACTTAGGCCTACAGGAAACATAAAGTAGGTTACAAGGAAAGCACTTTCTCGTATAAGCATTGGTTTCCATCTAAATGTTGTTCCTTCATGCACTAGCTCAGGGCTGGCCCAAGACATTTTGCTGCCTGAGGTGAAGGACAATATGGTACTCTTGTCCCATTACATGTACAGAAGCCAATCTGTGTGTGATTTTGGCATAGGCTTGCAACCCCATGCACATGTATCGAGGAGTAAGAGACACTGTTGTTGTTGTTATGTGCCTCCAAGTTGACTGCGACTTATGGTGGCCCTATTAATTAGCGACCTTCAAGAGAATCTGTCATGAACCACCCTGTTCAGATATTGTAAGTTCAGGTCTGTAGCTTCCTTTATGGAATCAATCCATCTCTTGTTTGGCCTTCCTCTTTTTCTACTCCCTTCTGTTTTTCCAAGCATTATTATCTTTTCTAATGAATCATGTCTTCTCATGATGTGTCCAAAGTATGATAACCTCAGTTTCATCATTTTAGCTTCTAGTGATAGTTCTGGTTTAATTTGTTCTAACACCCAATTATTTGTCTTCTTTGCAGTCCATGGTATCCGCAAAGCTCTTCTACGACACCAGATTTCAAATGAGTTGATTTTTCTCTTATCAGCTTTTTTCACTGCCCAACTTTCACATCCATACATAGAGATCAGAAATACCATGGTCTGAATGATCCTGACTTTAGTGTTCAGTGATACATCTTTACATTTGAGGACCTTTTCTAGTTCTCTCACAGCTGCCCTCCCCAGTCTTAGCCTTCTTCTGATTTCTTGACTATTGTCTCCATTTTGGTTAATGATTGTGCCAAGGTATTGATAATACCTTGACAAGTTCAGTGTCCTCATTGTCAACTTTAAAGTTCCATAAATTTTCTGTTGTCATTACTTTAGTCTTTTTGACGTTCAGCTGTAGTCCTGCTTTTGTGCTTTTCTCTTTAACTTTCATCAGCATTCGTTTCAAATCATTACTGGTTTCTACTAGTAGTATGGTATCGTCTGCATATCTTAAATTATTGATATTTCTCCCTCCAATTTTCACACCTTCATCTTGGTCCAATCCTGCTTTCTGTATGATATGTTCTGCGTATAGATTAAATAAATAGGATGATAAAATACACCCCTGTCTCACACCCTTTCCGATGGGGAACCAATCGGTTTCTCCATATTCTGTCCTAACAGTAGCCTCTAGTGCAGAGTATAGGTTGGGCATCAGGACAATCAGATGCTGTGGCACCCCTATTTCTTTTAAAGCATTCCATAGTTTTTCATGATCTACACAGTCAAAGGCTTTGCTATAATCTATAAAGCAAAGGGTGATTTTCTTCTGAAATTCCTTTGTCCGTTCCATTATCCAATGCATGTTTGCAATATGATCTCTGGTGCCTCTTCCCTTTCTAAATCCAGCTTGGATGTCTGGCATTTCTCGCTCCATATATGGTAAGAGTGTTTGTTGTAGAATCTTGAGCATTACTTTACTTGCATGGGATATTAAGGCAATAGTTAATTACTGCATTCCCTGGGATCCCCTTTCTTTGGAATTGGGATGTATATGGAACACTTCCAGTCTGTGGGCCATTGTTTAGTTTTCCATAATTCTTGACAGATTTTAGCTAAAATTTGGACTGATTCAGTCTCAGTAGCTTGTAGCAACTCGATTGGTATGCCATCTGTTCCTGGTGATTTGTTTCTTCCAAGTATTTTAAGAGCAGCTTTCACCTCGCATTCTAAAATTTCAGTTCTTCATCATACAGTTCCTCCGTGAATGAATCTGTCATCCGGGCATCTTTTTTATAGAGTTCTTCAGTGTATTGCTTCCATTTTCCTTTTATTTCATCTTGATCAGTCAGTGTGTTCCCCTGTTGATTATTCAACATCCCTGCTCTTGGTTTAAATTTCCCTTTCATTTCTCTAATCTTTTGGAATAGGGCTCTTGTTTTACCCTTTTTGTTGTCCTCTTCCATTTCTATACAGTAATTATTGTAATAGTTCTCTTTGTCCCTACGTACTAGTCGCTGTATTGTTGCATTTAGGGTTCTGACTGTGTTTCTATCTCCTTTTGCTTTTGCTTTCCTTATCTCTTTAACCATTTTAAGAGTTTCTTCCATTGAGGTCTTTCTCTCTTTTTAACTAGAGGTATTGTCTTTTTGCATTCTTCCCTGATAATGTCTCTGACTTCATTCCATAGTACTTCTGATTCTCTCTCAACTAAGTTTAAAGCCTCAAACCTGCTCCTTATTTGATCTTTACATGCTTCTGGGATGTTATTTAAATTGTATTTTGGCATTATGATTGTCTTGTTGGTTTTCTTTAGCTTTATTCTGATTTTCAGTACGACCAGTTCATGATCTGTACCGCAGTCTGCTCCTGGTCTTGTTTTCACAGACAGTATGGAACTTCTCCATCTTCTGTTACCAATTATATAATCAATTTGATTCCTATATTGACCATTTGGTGCTGTCCATGTGTACAGTCATCTTTTCTTTTCTTAGTTTCTCATTTCCTGCATAAAATATTTTGTAGTTGCCTGATTGAAAATGTCCCATTCCCATCCATTTTAATTCACTCACACCAAGTATTGTAATGTTGATGTGTTCCATTTCTTGCTTGACATTTTCTAACTTTCCCTGGTTCATGCTTCTCACATTCCATGTTCCTATTGTGTGAGTTGTACAACTCAGGACTCTCCTTTTGCATCTGTGCGCATCAGCCTCTGGGCTTCCTTTCGGCTTTGACCCAGCTGTGTCATTAGTCACAAGGCTACTCGTACTTGTCCTTTGTTCTTCCCCAGTAGCTCGGTGAGTGCTTTCTGACCTGGGGATCTCATCTTCCAGCACTATCTCGTATTGCATTTTGGATACTCTGTTCATAGGGTTTTCGTGGTAAGCGATATTCAGAGGTGGTTTACCATTGCCTTCTTCTGAGTTTGGATGCATCTTAGTCTGGTGTTTCAGCTTTGACCATTCCACCTTGGGTGCCCCTGCTAGGAGTCTAGCCTCTTGGTCTAGACTCCTGATGGCATTGCTCTTAGCTTCTTCAACACTCTCAAACCTCCTCACCATGTTAAGGTGTGCATCCTAGAGGGGGAAGAGACATTGAAACAGTGTAACTTCTGAATAAACACAGTTTGGGCTGCTGCAGCACTGAGGAAATGGAGAAAACATTACCGGTTCCTGATAAAAGTTAGAGGTTGTGACTTGAAGGAGTTCCCAAACCTAACATCTAACAGCACAATACTATGAATATGTACTCATATGGAGCTCAATTATGCTTACTAGTAAATGTGTATAGGATTGCAGTCTGTACATATTTGAAATCTTCAGTACTTATCAAGTGTATTTGGTCTTCCAGCTACTTCTGGGTGATCGTTAGGAGCAAGAAAATCCCTAGTCAACCATACTCGAAGGATTCTGATGTTCCTTCTTACTTCTTTCTGTATTTCATATGGCTATATAAACATAAGTGCATTACTACCTGGACTCCTTCTGGGAGGAAGGGTGGTATATAAATTTTTTAAATAATGATGATAATAATAATCCAATGTACATCTGGTGAAGTAGATGCAGGTCCCTGAAAACTTATGCCATAGCAAAATTGTTAATCTTTAAGGTGCCACAAGACTTTAAGATGTCAAAAGTCTGTGTGGCTGGCTTTCTCTGTGCCACTACAAACAATGCTTTCTGAGTACTTGTACTGACATATGCATGCACAGCATTCTTCTTCTGTTATTGGCACTCACCCATGGCCACCTGAGGTCATGATACATCTTCCATAGTTCAATCTCAGTGATGGCAAATGATACCATTAGGGTTGCAGAGCTCCTATTAAGACAGAAATATGGCTGCCATTGCTCCCATAGCTCAGAAGTCTCACTTTTTAAGCACAGGATGTATCAGAGATTAATGGCATCCTTGACTTCAGCAGACCTCCTCTGAAATGAGGAAAACACAGACTACAACCTTAGGAAGTAAAATTTCCTATCAATTTCCAAACACTCATCAACACTGGGAAAGGATTTTAACATGAGACATCTATGCCAGACTGAGGCTTTTTTTGTTTCCAGGTGAAATAACATTGGGGAGAGAGTGAATGAGAGGAGCTATTCTGTTCTTGTGATGACTTCACCATTGTGCTGTAGAAGGTAATCAACATTGTTGACTGAAAAAGAGAAGTGTCAGATGTTTGTCCCCAAAGATTTATGTGAAGAAAACTTTACAAGGAATGTTGACATTGTGGCATACAGGATGTTGTTCCATCTGGGGCCTAAGTGGTGAAAAGTCAACATTCACCACTTTTTCTTGGTAAAATATTTGCTAGAATGTGTAAATAAAGAATAGAAAGTTTTTGCTTAACGTCAATGTGCTAAAACATCTGGGGTTTTGTTTACACTGGAATGTAATGCAGACTTGTCTTTTAAAAAAGAAAGCAAGATCCAAATCAGAGAGCCTCTGAAAAGTACAATGTTTTTCTAAGCAAGACAATTCTGTCTGCGTGTGTGGATACGTCTTGATTATGTAGCTGGAAAATGGCAGTTAGAAAGACATTCAGCTAGAGGTTAAGACACCATACTGTGGACATGTGTATATCATTGTTCAAAGAATGGACTCCCCCCTGCCCCACACACTTTTGGACTGCTTTATGATGGCTGGGTTGCTTCTTTGCTGCAGTATCAGGTCTTGTAGAACTGCAATTTTAAACAAAAGAATTTCAATGCATAAGCAAGTGCTCTTAAGCTCAGTCTGGAAAAGAAATATTTTGGATGTTGTTGCCCAGCCCCTCTCTTGTCCTTCCCCCATCCTCGTGCTGCTCATGCTGTGTTTCCACAACCAGTGACTAAGTCCATATGATTTAAGTACTGAGTTGTACTAATCTTTGTGCCTGCTGAGAAATTAAAGCAATCTGTCATGTGGCCCTATTGACAAATCTGCATGGGCAAAGGAAGATGAGAACCATGGCAGCCATACCAATATCTCATCCTCATGGGGATCTGCTTATGCAGTACCCACCCGCCTACATCTTTTTGATAGAGATTAATCACATGGGTGGGGCTTCTAGAGGGCTGGTTGCTGGAATGGATGTTGCATTTCCTACAGTATTTCTATATGGCTGTAGCACTGGGCCTTTCTGCATGGGCCATTTTTAAACATATGAGTTGGGGGCCACATAAAATCTCCCTTTATATCTGGAATTGCATAAGATGATTATGCTGTTTTCAAAGCAATGAATTTAAATTAATCAAAGAGTTAAACAGTTTTGATTCAGACTATGTCCTACAAAGGGATCCAGTGGACATAGTATACTTGGACTTTCAAAAAGCTTTTGACAAGGTACCTCATCAAAGACTCCTGAGTAAGCTTAGCAATCAAGGAATGAGAGGAGAGGCCTTCTTATGGATCAGGAACTGGCTAGGAGACAGAAAGGAGAGAGTAGGAATAAACGGACAGATCTCCTGATGGAGGGATTTAGAAAGTGGAGTCCCCCAAGGATCAGTATTGGGACCTGTGCTTTTTAACTTGTTCACAACTGATCTAGAGATAGGGGTGAGCAGTGAGGTTGCCAAGTTTGCTGAGGATATTAAATTGTTCAGGGTTGTTAAAACAAAAAGGGATTGTGAAGAGCTCCAAAAGAACCTCTCCAAAATGAGTGAATGGGCAGTAAAGTGGCAAATGAAATTCAATGTAAACAAGTGTAAAGTTATGCATATTGGAGCAAGAAATCTTAATTTCACATATATGTTCGTGGAGTCTGAAATGCTATGCTAGGGGTCTTTAAGAAAGGAATTGAAAACAAAATTGCTGATATTATAATGCCATAATGTGGCCACATTTGGAATATTGTGTGACAATTATTATTGCCTCACCTCAAAAAGGATATTGTAGAGTTGGAAAAGGTTCAGAAAAGGCAACCAACATGATCAGGGGGATGGAGCGACTCCTCTATGGGGCAAGGTTTGGAGCTTTTTTAGTTTAGAGAAAAGGCGAGAAAGATGTGACATGATGGAAGCGTATAAAAATCCACAAAATGGGGTTATGAATAGATTTGTTGCTCACTGTGAGAAACTAAGAATATTGTCTTAAAAAGGTGGCAGAGCAGCTTTTAAACTGACTGAGGGGGGAAACCCGACAGGAGCTGAGAAAGGTTCGGTTCGGAATAAACCTCCCCCCTGGGATAAAAACGAAAGAAATGATGAAATTTTAAAAGGGGTAGGCCTAGAAGTAGGCATTGTGAGAGCAGGGGCACAGGATATACATTCAGAAGAGCAAAATTACCACAGGCCTAACCAAAAGTGCCAAAGACACTTGAAGAGAGACACTGCTTACAAGTGCCTGTACGCTAATGCTAGGAGCCTGCGAACCAAGATGGGAGAACTGGAGTGCTTGGTCTTAGAGGAGAGCATTGATATAGTGAGCATAACGGAGACCTGGTGGAATGGAGAAAACCAGTGGGATACAGTTATCCCTGGATATAAACTATATCGGAAGGACAGGGAAGGACGTATTGGTGGCGGAGTCGCTCTATACGTGAAAGAAGGCATTGAATCCAGCAAGCTCGAAACCCCCAAAGAGGCAGACTCCTCCACAGAATCGTTGTGGGTGGTGATACCATGCCCCAGGAGGGACTTAATACTGGGAACGATCTATCGTCCCCCTGATCAAAATGCTCAGGGAGACCTTGAGATGAGATATGAAATTGAGGAAGCATCCAAACTAGGAAATGTGGTAGTAATGGGTGACTTCAACTACCCGGACATAGACTGGCCGCATATGTGTTCCAGTCATGACAAAGAAGCAAAGTTTCTAGATATTCTAAATGACTATTCCCTAGACCAGTTGGTCATGGAACCGACCAGAGGGACGGCAACCCTGGACTTAATCCTCAGTGGGGACCGGGACCTGGTGCAAGATGTAAGTGTTGTTGAACCAATTGGGAGCAGTGACCACAGTGCTATTAAATTAAACATACATGTAACTGGCCAATTGCCAAGAAAATCCAACACGGTCACATTTGACTTCAAAAGAGGAAACTTCACAAAAATGAGGGGATTGGTAAAAAGAAAGCTGAAAAACAAAGTCCAGAGGGTCACATCACTCGAAAATTCTTGGAAGTTGTTTAAAAACACTATATTAGAAGCTCAACTGGAGTGCATACCGCAGATCAGAAAAGGTACCGCCAGGGCCAAGAAGAGGCCAGCATGGTTAACGAGCAAAGTCAAGGAAGCTCTTAGAGGCAAAAAGTCTTCCTTCAAAAAATGGAAGTCTTGTCCAAATGAAGAAAATAAAAAAGAACACAAACTCTGGCAAAAGAAATGCAAGAAGACAATAAGGGATGCTAAAAAAGAATTTGAGGAGCACATTGCTAAGAACATAAAAACCAACAACAAAAATTCTATAAATACATTCAAAGCAGGAGACCATCTAGGGAGACGATTGGACCCTTGGATGATAAGGGAGTCAAAGGTGTACTAAAGAACGATAAGGAGATTGCAGAGAAGCTAAATGAATTCTTTGCATCTGTCTTCACAGTGGAAGATATAGGGCAGATCCCTGAACCTGAACTAACATTTGCAGGAAGGGATTCTGAGGAACTGAGACAAATAGTGGTAACGAGAGAGGAAGTTCTAAGCTTAATGGACAATATAAAAACTGACAAATCACCGGGCCCGGATGGCATCCACCCGAGAGTTCTCAAAGAACTCAAATGTGAAACTGCTGATCTGCTAACTAAAATATGTAACTTGTCCCTTGGGTCCTCCTCCGTGCCTGAGGACTGGAAAGTGGCAAATGTAACGCCAATCTTCAAAAAGGGATCCAGAGGGGATCCCAGAAATTACAGGCCAGTTAGCTTAACTTCTGTCCCTGGAAAACTGGTAGAAAGTATTATTAAAGCTAGATTAACTAAGCGCATAGAAGAACAAGCCTTGCTGAAGCAGAGCCAGCATGGCTTCTGCAAGGGAAAGTCCTGTCTCAGTAACCTATTAGAATTCTTTGAGAGTGTCAACAAGCATATAGATAGAGGTGATCCAGTGGACATAGTGTACTTAGACTTTCAAAAAGCGTTTGACAAGGTACCTCAGCAAAGATTTCTGAGGAAGCTTAGCAGTCATGGAATAAGAGGAGAGGTCCTCTTGTGGATAAGAAATTGGTTAAGAAGCAGAAAGCAGAGAGTAGGAATAAACGGACAGTTCTCCCAATGGAGGGCTGTAGAAAGTGGAGTCCCTCAAGGATCAGTATTGGGACCTGTACTTTTCAACTTGTTCATTAATGACCTAGAATTAGGAGTGAGCAGTGAAGTGGCCAAGTTTGCTGATGACACTAAATTGTTCAGGGTTGTTAAAACAAAAAGGGATTGCGAAGAGCTCCAAAAAGACCTCTCCAAACTGAGTGAATGGGCAGAAAAATGGCAAATGCAATTCAATATAAACAAGTGTAAAATTATGCATATTGGAGCCAAAAATCTTAATTTCACATATACGCTCACGGGGTCTGAACTGGCGGTGACCGACCAGGAGAGAGACCTTGGGGTTGTAGTGGACAGCACGATGAAAATGTCGACCCAGTGTGCGGCAGCTGTGAAAAAGGCAAATTCCATGCTAGCGATAATTAGGAAAGGTATTGAAAATAAAACAGCCGATATCATCATGCCGTTGTATAAATCTATGGTGCGGCCGCATTTGGAATACTGTGTACAGTTCTGGTCGCCTCATCTCAAAAAGGATATTATAGAGTTGGAAAAGGTTCAGAAGAGGGCAACCAGAATGATCAAGGGGATGGAGCGACTCCCTTACGAGGAAAGGTTGCAGCATTTGGGGCTTTTTAGTTTAAAGAAAAGGCGGGTCAGAGGAGACATGATAGAAGTGTATAAAATTATGCATGGCATTGAGAAAGTGGATAGAGAAAAGTTCTTCTCCCTCTCTCATAATACTAGAACTCGTGGACATTCAAAGAAGCTGAATGTTAGAAGATTCAGGACAGACAAAAGGAAGTACTTCTTTACTCAGCGCATAGTTAAACTATGGAATTTGCTCCCACAAGATGCAGTAATGGCCACCAGCTTGGACGGCTTTAAAAGAAGATTAGACAAATTCATGGAAGACAGGGCTATCAATGGCTACTAGCCATGATGGCTGTGCTCTGCCACCCTAGTCAGAGGCAGCATGCTTCTGAAAACCAGTTGCCAGAAGCCTCAGGAGGGGAGAGTGTTCTTGCACTCGGGTCCTGCTTGCGGGCTTCCCCCAGGCACCTGGTTGGCCACTGTGAGAACAGGATGCTGGACTAGATGGGCCACTGGCCTGATCCAGCAGGCTCTTCTTATGTTCTTATGTTCTTATGTCTATACTGGATGCTTTGGTATGGTTTTCATCGAAGTTTGCTTTGTGTATTTTTTATGAACTGTATGTGTTTTTGTGTGAATGTATTTATACTATAATGTGTTTTACTTGTGTTTATGTTTTAAATATGCCTTATGTTGCTTGGAGATCTAGGTAAGAAGCAACTAACACATTTTAATATTAACAACAACAACAATAATAATAGAGCACTTCAGAGAATGGTCTAAAAGCACAGGATACAGTGGTAAGGGGATGTGATCCTGAGCAGAGAACTGGATGAAAGACTGCCTAGGAAACGTATTCAAGCTGCTCTAAGCAACCTGGATGGAAAAGGGGCACACACCTAACAGATATAAATATAATAGTTTAAATAGCCTACAATTTGTGCAAAAGTAATACAATCCCTTTGGGGCTGGTCCTACTATTAGGTAGAGTGAGGCAGCTGCCTCAGGCACTTGATGCATAGGACTGGAAATAGTGGTGAATTGTTGGAGGATAGAGCTGTGTGTACTATGCAACCTGTCCTGCAGCTGGGTGGGGGGCAAGATAGCCTGCTGCCCTTTGGCATAGTGTAGGATACTGCCCTATCACCAGTGTGAAAGTACCATACATCCACCAGGCTTCTGTACCAGAATGGGAGGGAGAACCTACTTTCCTTTGGCTCAGGCACAAAATATTTTGGGTGGCCTTGAAGCCCTTACAGTTTAGAAATGCTATGGTCTTAGAAAATGCTTGAGAATTCCAGTGAGATTTGAGTGAGGTATGCTGTTATCAGACTTTGATCTACATATTTACCGCCCTGGGCTCCTGCCAGGAGGAAGGGTGGGATATAAATAAATAAAAAAATAAATAAAATATTCTTGCTTGTAAAAGAACAGATCTCTCTAGAAAAAGGCTTCCCAGCTGGGTAGAAAAAAACAATTCAGAAAACAGGCACGGGTCACTCAGCAAACACTCTTGACATTACTCTTCTCAATCTGACAACACTCTGATAGTATCTACATATCCTTAATTAGCATTTCACTGTAACAACAGCTTGTGGTCTTGAACAATCCTTTCAAATTGCATCAGAGAAAGCAGGTAATAGGTACATGTAAAAATATTACTGACTGGTTGCAGAAAGTCAAATCCAATTTTTACTGCTTCAAAAAAAGAAGATAAATAACAGTGTTAAAACAAAACAAAACCTCAGAACATGCAAAAGTCAATGCAGACCAAATTAAGAGATTTGAAATGGTAATATTTGATCATTCAATATTTAAATAATTAATATTGGATTTTGAAATGGAGTATGAAAGTACTTTATATGCTCTTCAAAGTGTAGTCTGTGCCTCATGTGAAGTCTCATTCCTTTTAAGGCAAAGTGTATCCCTGGGCATAAATCCTTTTGTGTGTGTGGCTGCTGATGAAGTTGCATATGTGCATGGGAGTCCCTGCACCCTGAGAAAGAGAGAGGGATGAGTAGTAGCAGTAGCAGCAGCAGCATGTGTCCCATGGGGTAGTCTGAAGACACATGATGCAGCCACCTTGGTTAATCTTAGTGAGTCTGGGTCGGATAAGAAACCATCTGGTATGCTGCCTTGAGTTTCATGATGGATGAAATACAGGATATAAATTCAATAAATTAATATGTATTCTCATTCCTAGAGAAAAACTGCAAAGTTTATAAGATGAGCAGTACATCATTGGTGATTGCAAATCAAGCTTGTTTTACCTTGTATTTTGGAAAGGGTATTCATAAAGTGTTGGCAGCCTCAGACATATTTTCCAATTCTGTGCCCCCATCCTATTACGGAAATTATGTCACCAACAGCATAGATCATTTGTCTTAAGGTGGAAAAAAGATTTATCATACATTCCTGGAGAGAATTACATTATAAGAACCTGCTTTATGTACATCAGTCTCTGTTTCTGTCCTCATCATCACACCCAGAAGAAATGCACGGAAAGGATTAGATGGTAAAAGATTTAAAGCATTTTTGTTTATTTGCTTTTATAACCAAGCTCCATCAAGAAGACAACCCAGACAGAAAGGCTAACTTTTCAACACAAAATCCAAACAAATCGGCAGGTTGGACAATTCTTGTGTTTCATAATGTTGGAGACTTCTAAATTCCTAAAATGATTTTTTCTTTCTTTCTTTAAAAAAGGCAATATGTTTACTTTTTTAAAAAAAAACAAACAAACTGCATAATCATGACACTTCAAAACATGATTATAGCATGCTCATAAACTATTGAATCAAAGAGCTTCCATGCTGAAAGCCAGTCATTAAAAAAATCAGAGATGTATCAAATGCTCATTGTTCTCGATTTGCTGATTGAAAATGTATGATTCAAGCAATGGGAAATTAACTCACACTTTGGAGAACTTGGTTTAACTTGTCACACACACCTACACCACACCACCCCTCCTGCTCCTAGTAATTCCCATCATGCTCTGTTTTTGAGTTATTGGTTTCCCTGCATTCTTATCACACTTGTCTTCTTGAACTATGACATTGTGGCATCTGCTGTCTCAAGGCTCCTTACTGAGTTGTCTGTAAACAGAACCGACACATACTGGCAATGAATGTTCTGGTTTCATTATCCAAGAGAGGCATGTTTCATAACTGGTGAGCACCATCAAGGTTTTCTGGAAACTGCCCAAACATGTTTGTGCAACTTAATGCAGTTTTCAGAAAGTGCTAAACGTCATCGTCATCATTATAGTTTATTTATATACCACTTTTTGGGCAAAAGGCCCCCAAAGTGTTGAACAAAACATTATAAAACATATTACCAAAAAAAAATTACATAAGAAATAACCAGTAAAAAATACAATGCAACAAAAACAATGCAAATACAATACACCAAGAACAATGCAACAAGAACAGAGGAAAAACTTTTCTCCTCTTTCTTCTGCAGCGGCAGCGGCGGCTTGGTACTGCTCGAGGGCGAGGTACTCGGCGAAGAGCTAAGTGTTGCTCAGATAGTAAGACATGGGGTAGCAGATGGCCAGTGCTGGATTTTCCAATAGTAAGTAAGCTGCATTTTAGGGTATCAGATTATCAAGAGCCCTGGCGGCTTGGGAAAAGTAGGGGTCCTTGAAGCAGTTGGTCCTTGGCAACCTGGAAACATTAGAATCAGTACACATAGCAGAACATGCCTCCTGAACAGTGCATTTTCTATTCATATCTGGATGTGTGAAAAATTCTTCCATTGCTTAAAAAAAGGGTGTCAGAAGATCCTCTATGCACTGAAAAAACATGCAAGGGGGCCATGGAGTTGCATGGTCTAATTCAGCATCTTTCATATATTGCATGATATACATACACCACTCCTTGTGTTTAGCTGGTATACGAATGGGCTCTGTGTATGTACTGAGTAGGGGTGCCAGGTCAGAACCATCCAAAAACCTGAGAAAATGGGGGCGGGCCCTAGTGATGTCACAGGGCAGGCCCTAGTGATGTCACAGGGCGGTCCCTACTGATGTCATGGGGTGGGCCCTAATTATGTCATTAAGCATGATACATTAAGTATCACCCACAGTTGCTTGGAGCATACCATTCAAAAAAATTTCTCTGATTGGAAATTAAAATAGAAATCTTACCTAAAAGAGGGTGTTCCCAGGTCCAGCTGAAGTGACAAGGTCATTCCTTCTCACAAGCTTAGGGAGCATGGATGCAAAATGGAAATGGACTGCCTTCGTCGATCCCGAATAGGGTTTTCATGGTAAGCAGTATTCAGAGGTGGTTTACTATTGCCTTCCTCTGAGGCTGAGAGGCAGTGACTGGTCCAAGGTCACCCAGTGAGCTTCATGGCTGTGTGAGGATTCAAACCCAGAGGTGAGAAAAGCAAGGGCGGGGCCGGAGTCTCCGGCCGTTTGCCGGAGATCTGGCATCACTAGTACTGAGGTATGTGCACAGAGCTCCCCCTTGTGAGGTAAACCCCTATCCCAGTTACTGTGTTGACAACTGGGGTTGGACCAGCCTGCACAGCCTTGCAGTCCCTTGACACATGTTTTCAAGGTGGGGGGTCAGGTATTCCCCCACCCCCAGTATGATCATTTTATGAAACTGTCTGCACTTTGCAATGAAACTTCCAGGTTCGTTGGATATACCTCCCTTCGGATTGCACAGCTACCATTACTCTCACAATGGAATATAAATCTTTACTATTTCCTTGGAATATTTCTTGACCTCTCAGGAATCTTCATGAAAAAGCTTGAAAATGTTAATAACAGACAGAAGTTACAACAGATTATTTTCCCTCTCAGTTAGTGTCTGTAACATTACCTTTAGGGCTGAGCCAGATATTTGCAGGTTTTGACATTCAGGAAAATTTGCCCTTTTACAATCTTCTTGGCGCAAAATATAGGTAAGTTATGCAAAAGAGTTTAGCATTTTTAAAGCTGTTGCATGGGGCCAATATTCTAGCCTCAAGCAAAACCCAAAGAGACATGATGAAGATGCTGCACAACCTTGGGATGAAAGAAACTGAGTAATGCCTGAACTAGCCAAAGAGGACGTGTTTGGAAAAGTTCTTTGAACTGATTGAGCTAGATCTGAATATACCCTGTTTACATTATTATTATTATTATTATCTTTATTTATACCCCGCCCTTTTTCCAAACTGGAACTCAAGGCGGCTTCCAGATAAAAATAAGTACATATCATTAAGGACCTATAAAAATATAAAACATATAAACATATAAAATCAGCATTAAAACAGGATTAAACTATTAAGATGTTAAAACCAATTAGATATACACTTAAAATACTGCAACCCAGTTTAGGAGCATAAAAGTAAAACAATAACATACAGCATCCTCTTCAGTCACTACCCTTAAAACCTTCAGTTCCAAAGGCCTGCTGGAAGAAAAAAAGTCTTTAGCTGTTGGTGGAAGGACTGCACAGAGGAGGCCATTCTTGTCTCCCTAGGGAGGGAGTTCCAGAGCCTAGGAGCAGCCACCGAAAAGGCCCTATCTCATGTCCCCACCAGTCGCACTTGTGAAGGTGTTGGGATCGTGAGAAGGGTCTCTCCTGAAGATCTCAGGGCCCGGGCAGGTTCATATAGGGAGATACGGTCTGACAAATAACCTGGACCTAAGCCATATAGGCCGTATGCTGTGGTTCTCTAAACAACACGTGCTAAGGGGCTGGAAAGCTTTCTTCCTGAGGGTCAGGGAACATCTCTAAGTGCCACCCTTTTTGACTAGCTAAGCGATTTTTAAAGGATCATTCAGGGACTGCCTGATCCAGTGCACCAATAAATGGCAATAAACATCAATATAATCCATGCAATTTCTTGGTAAAGTAGTCATATACTTCCATGCTTATTTGCTAAAGTAAAAAAAAATACAAAAAGAGATGTAGTGCAGAGGGGATTAATTTGTGATGGTGAAAGCTACTGATCCATGATGATGTGATGATGTTTATGAATGTTCCTGAAATACACAGAACTCTACATCTGACAAAGTGGACTCGAGTCTAGGAAAGTCTATGCTACAAAACTAAGGTTAATCTCTGATGACTAAAGAGTCTTTGTTGTTTATTTTGTTATGTAATCCATACAAATAGTATTTGCTGGCTTAACAAGGATTTCCTTGCATTTGTCAAGTTTTAGATACAGTAATCTGCATGGTTACTACAACACTTAAACAGATTGGGTTTTTTTCTTTCCAGCAGCCAGGCCAAATCTTAATTTTTTTGAACACATGAATGCCCTCTAGTGGTAAAGCACGTTAGAAACAGACTTGGAAAAGTGTGATGGTGCAGCAGCAACTGTTTCTGAGAATGCCCATCTGTGTTCATATTTTGCAGACTCTTGAATGCTGGTTGAACACAGAAAATAAATCTGAGCTCAGATATAATCCAACATATTGTCGCAGTGATTACAACTAGATAATACATATGAAACACTTTGAACACTTCAAAACCCTATACAAATACCAAGTATTATTATTATTGCTGGAACTTTGCTTTTGCTGTATCAGGATTATGTAGAAATGATCAGCTCCATCAGCACCTATCATCTCCTTGGAAGATAAGGAAACTGATGCCCCACTATGCCCTCATCACCCCGGATAGATGATGCTGTCAAAGTTGGCCTCTGCTATCCGTTTAGCAGATCAGTATGCAACAACCTTTGGATCAGGGATAAAGTGTCTATCTCCTACTATAAAGATGACCCCCCCCTGCTTTTTTGCTGGAAATTAAATGTTAAAGGTCTGTGGTCTGGTGTAGAGGTTGCCAGCCTTTTTGGTCCAGAGGGCACATTTCACATTTTGAAAGCGCTGGGGGCACCAGTGACAAAATGGCTACCATGGGAGGCATGGCATAACACAAAATTAGAGAGTAGTATGGTGAAGCTTTGCCCATAAAGCTTCATATTGCATTCCCATACTAGAAAACCCTTGACCTGTTGAATCTCTGCCTGCCACACAACTGTTAAAGACACAAGGGCCCTGTTTTTCTCCAATACTAACCCTAAACCAAAGCCTAGGCCATCCTGTACCCACTTCCCTGGAAGTAAGCCCCATTAAACATAAAGAAACTTACTTCTAAATAGATCTGTATATCATTGCACTGTAAGTTACCTATGCAGTGAATTCTTAATGAGTCTCAGACATGCCTAAACCTCTTCGGAAAGTTTTCACGTTTGCCTTTTGGAGGGGAAGGAGATTCTTTAACATTTATCCACACTTACTATGTAGTATTTGCAGAAAATATTTTCTAGTTACTACCTGATCTCAGGTGAACTCAGCATAGGAAAGATGCATCCAGGTTGCTATGGAAAAAAAAAGGGCAAACTATGGGGATTCCAAGGAAAAAAGACAGAAGCAGGAAAAGAGCACAAAAAGGGAGGGCAAAACAGCAGCTCTTTAGGATGACAGTGTTTCCTATTGCCTGGTGTCCAAACAACTGACTTATCAATCATTTATTTTCATTTATATCCTCCCTTTTCCCCAGAACTGGGATTCAAGGCGGCTTACAAAAAATAAAGAAAACAGTTAAAAACATATCAGTAAAACATACAGAAAATTATAATTAAAATGTAATTAAACTATCTATAGAATTAAAACCATTTAAAACATAGTGATTAAAAACACAAAATAAAAATAAGTAAAACACCCTGTTAATAGCCCTTGCAGTCAGTTTCCAAAATCCTGTCGGAATAGAAAAGTTTTTGCTCATTGGCTAATAACATTGACAGGCAGCAGTAGCCAGGCTGGCTCATTTTACATAAATAACTTAGAAGGGTACCTGCACATTTTGCTCCATAACTTTCTTTCTAGGAGGGGTAGAGACTTGCTTTTTTTCCCATGAAAGCTTAGATTCTTGGCTACTTGCTGGGTGTACCACTGAAGGCCTGCATGGTGCCATGGCACCCAAGGACAATGGGTTGGCAACCCCTGGCCTGGTGCATAACAACAGGGCTCATTAGCAGTAAAGAAGGAGAGAAAAGGAAATGTATACTCAAAAGCTTAAAACAAAATATTTAATGGGGATTACTCATTAACGTTTCTATCTCAAGTAGTGAATATCTTTGAACAAAGTTGGCATTTGAAGCAAAAGGTGCTTTGAGTAATTTGCTTGAATCCAGCCAGTTATGGAAAGCTATTACCAGCTGGCAGCTGTTCAGCAGACAGTGAAATGCCTGACTGGTCTTTCTCCGCATTATTATTATTATTATTATTATTATTATTATTTATTAAATTTATATACCGCCCGACTAGCAATAGCTCATGGCTCTTATCACACAACCTTGCCAGTGCAAGTGAGCTAATTGGCAAACATATTAGCAGACTCAGCACAGCAGTCAAAGAAAGGAAGAAGGAAAGACATGCTTAATATATTCTAGATTTACACAGAGACATACAAGCCTATTTATGATACAATGTCAAATACGGGAGCCTGGGTGGGAAAGGGAATACAGGTGTTCCAAATCTTCTCATTAGTGTGTTGTAGTATCTACTTTGAAAGAACAATTATAATGGTTTCCTTTTCCACTGCAAATCCACATAAAAGTGGGTATCCCTAAGCAACTAAAGTCATAGCTAACACAGGAAAAATAGAAGACCAGTTATCAGGATGGCTAGACAAAGCTGCATTCAAAGCATTCAGATAGTTAATTCAGACACTTTAGAGCAGGGATGAAGAACCTTTATCAGCCATCCGAGGGCTTCATGCCAGGTCAGAGAGGCACTTCTACAATTGCCACACAATGTCCGTTCCATGTTTGTAAAGAGTCATTTATTTAATGTGGGAGTACCTGAACTTTGGAACTTCCTGCGTATTGACATTAGGAAGGCACCATCACTGTATTTTTTTTTTTTTTTTAGATGCTTGCTGAAAACTTTTCTGTTCTGGTGATTTCATCCAGATTTGGTTACATCTGTTCTTAAATCTGTTTTAGATGCTTTATTGTGTTTTGTTGTGTGTGCTTTTTTAATCAATGAAGTGGTTGGGAGGAAGGGCAGGATATAAATGTAGGTGTCACCTTCCTCTTTCAATAAACCTTTTAAGTCGAGACCTTATCCCAGTCTGCGTCTGCATCGGAATTGCTTTTTAATATGTTTTTAAACCTTTTTTTTTAAAAAAAACCCCACAATATGTTTTTAACCTTTTTTAAAGATGTCTTGAAAGCTTTTTTAAAAAAATGTTTTTAAACATGTTTTGTTTTAATGTATTTTAAAATCTGTTTTTATGATGTTTTAAAGTGTTTTTAGTGCTTTTGTTTGTCACCCTGGGCTCCTGCTGGGAGGAAGGGCAGGATATAAATCAAATAATAAATAAATAAGTAAAAATTAGTGTGGTCAGAGGCAAAAAGTGTCAGAGCAACAAATGTGATTCTTAGTTTTCTACAGTAAGGTACATTTGTGTGGCAGATGCATGATGCGTTCCCCATTGGCTCTGGAAATAAATTGACAAAACAGTTGTTTGTACGGATGAAATCACACAACAACTTTATTGGTTACAGAAAGCAAGCAGGGTTGGCATGGCAGTAGGGTGAGGGTCCTTTTCCCCTCAACCCTATGCTGAGGGAATACTTCCCTAACCATCAAGCAGCCAGGGGTAAATACCTGAGGGGATTGGCCAGCAACTTTGGATCCCAGGAGGGTGCAACCTAAGATGCCTGGGATCCTGCTGGGCAACCAGTGGGAGAGGGTGCGCTGTGACGGTCCTTCCCTGGCTCTCCCCGTCAGGTTCCTACCTGCTCGTGGTTACTGCCTGTCACTAGGCACCACCAGGGACTCCACCAGTCTGGACCGTCCTTTTTTATGGTTTCTCTCTCCGCTCTAGCATAGACCTCACCAGATCCCCCTGCTAGGCAGCACCACCAGTCACGTTCTATAACCAGGATCCCCAGAGACTCTGCCTGAGTCTCTCTCAATCAGGTTACCTCTGTGACTGCGTGCTCAAGCTGTCCCAATCCCTTTGTATCAATGCAGATACATATATTTCTAGTTTGCTCTGAATACTTGTGGTGTTATTCTTCCCTTCCCCACTGCCACCATTTGTCACTCTTCAGCCTTGGTATTTACCTTACCCTCCCTTCTGGTCTGTGAAACCCCAGCCAAGGATCAGGCCTTTGGTAAACCAAAAGTATTTATTAAATAACAAAGATAACAAGATTACTTTAAAAGGCACTTAAGCATATGGTTCCATCTATTCCTGAGGTACTGGTCTTAGTATTAATCCGAACTCCACACTCTCCTCTCATAAACCCACCAAAACAACCCATTAACATCCACCTCACATCCCCCTTCCACCTCACATCCACCCTTCCACCTCACATCCACCCAGATTTACCTGACATCCTTCCATTTATACTGTCAGCCATTTTAAACATTCAGCCAATCATCCAGCATTCTACTGCCCATTCACTCCCCCCTCCTCTTTCATTCCACTTACCATGTATCTCCTATACAAACAGCACTTACCATATATACACTAATAGAGGAACATCACATGCGCGTCATATGAGATCAGGCCTCAACCAAGCTAGGAGCATTCATTATATGTCTCCCCCACTGGACCCCTTATGGGGGTCCCCTTTTATGTTTGATCCTGCCCAATGCCATTTGGACTAAAGTTGTGACAGAAAATTGCAGATGTCTAACATAGTCAAGCAAACACTGTGGGATAGGCAAAAAAACCTACTCAACTGGGAGGCCAGATTATGTTGAGAGGAAAAATTCCTATCTGGCTCCATCAACCAGTGATCCAATAAGGTCAGTGCAGCACTAAAACCAAGGGAGGATCAGGGTGGGAAAGTGTCAGCTCTGCACTGAGACAGCAGTGCCGGTGGGGGCTGGAAATTCCGGGGTAGTTACCAGGGCGGGAAAGTCCTTAGCTGGCAGCCTGGTCATAAATCTGCCAGGCTAACGAGGATGAAGCATGATAAGAGCAAGGCCCTTTCCAAGCTTATGTGCCAAGCCAGAAGTCCAGAAGCGAGGTCAGTAGAGGTCCGGGTTCAATTACCCAGGAGTCAGTCCAAGATAAGGTTCTGGGAAACTAGAAACACACAAAGCCACGTCTGACGTTGTAGTCAGCAACAAGCTGAAGCCAAGGTTTGTCTTTTAAGGAGCAGGTTGGTCAGCAGGTGTGAGCCATCAGTGTTTCAGCCTTAAGTGGACAGGCCTGCCCCTCTTGTGCCTGACCTTCTGCTGTCTACGTTCTGCAAGTGAGGGGGGGAGTATCCTGTTCACTGTCTGCGACTGGCTGAAGGGCTTCAGCTGTGTCTGGGGTGCTCTGCAGCTGAGGGGGAGAAGAAGCTGGGTTCTCAGTAGTTTCCTCCGTTTCTCCTTCTGGGTCTGCTGTTACTCCTGAGTCATCCTTGTCTGATGAGTCCTCTGACGGGGCCATGACAGAAAGCCGGCTCAAAGAATAAAGAGGCCAGCGAGAAGCAGGGTGAGTCTTTAAATAAGCTTGCCTACCCCACCTCTTTGATATGTCTTGCACGACCTCTCGAGATCATAGGAAGTCTTGCAAGTGTCTCAAAGGGCGGGAGAGTGCTCCCCCCACCCATCTCCACCCAGGATGCTATTCAATCCTACTAATGGTGCCCCATGTGTTCCTTCGCAGGGCTGGTGCTTGAGGCATTCAAAAGTCAGAAGTTTCTAATACTATCTCACAATCCTCCATTCTGGCTTGCAGGAGACATTACCATAATTTGAGAATACACTCCAGCCAGGCAAAAGCAGTATACGAGGGCACAGAGAGGTGAGGCCCGGGAATACGATGTGGGTCCTGGGGAGTGGACATAGCCAAGAGCAGTGTCTTGAGGGCCCAGTAGAAAGGCCTGGAGGAACACATTCAGGCCTTGGGCCTGAGGTTCTCCACCTCTTCTTTAGAAGGTAAACAGAACTCATCTTTATGAATATTGAAGAGAATAATGAGGGGGCAATATTTAGATTAAATATGATTGCAAAAGCTGATGGCTACAAAATAGTTATTAATATACTCAGAAACAGGCTTTTAAGCAGAAATGCAAAATTATGAAATAACACCTTTGAAACTGTTGTGGGACAAAAGGGCCTCAGTGATTCTAAGCAAGTTAGGCAAATTTATAAAGGATCTATTGTGATTTTTAGTGTGCTCAGGTGTAGATTCTTTGGATTGAAAAGCAGAATGTGCTGACATCATGAAGACAGAATCATTCTGGCCTGACTAGGAACTGAAAGTTAGGCATAAATATGGCATAATGGCATACTATGAAACTTAAACTGAAAGTTTTATATTTCCTAGCCACCACAGGGTGGCAGTGTTTAAAAACTTTACTTTTATTTTGAAATTAAATATTAAAGAAATGAACCATTCAAGCTTCTTGCTACAAAGTGAAACACTAATTGCATAGGTGAAAACCTACTTTGATAAAAGAGAAGGCACATTTTTGAGCGCCAGAGAACACTTGTTCAGTGAAATTGAAAGCCATACTCTAATTAGCTTTAACAAATAATTGCAATACTTTTACAGTGCAATCGAAACCCAAGATCTTGATCAAGATGTGGGATGAGTGAGTTTGGAACAGATAAATCATGGCTGAGCTGAGCTCCTTCATCGCAGCTCATCTTAAACCAGTTTAAGTCCAAAAAACAGGATGTGGCAAAGAAAGGCTTACAGCTATTCCAAACCCGGACTTGGAACTTACATTGGCAAAAAGGGTGATGTAAGTCAAACCCTATTTTAAAGGCTCGTTTTCCCTATGCCAGGCTCAGTTCAGCTGACAGTAGCCCCACTCTCACTTCTGAACAGAGTTTGGAACAGGGGAAACTTACACCAGTTTTCTATACTTAGGGTTTCTCTGACTGGATACTTTCACAAAGGGCTAGATAAAGGACTGGGAACCACTATGGAAATAATATTTGTCAATGGACCAGGGGTCTAAAAATGGGATGGTCATTACCATCTAGGGTAAATAAACAAGGTGGCCTTTTTTAATGACCCTAGTAAAATTATTGACCACATTGGCCATAAGTTTCACTGAAAAAAAAATACATGAATTATGTAAAACAAAAAGCCTAAAAATATGTACTATCCAGTTTGGAGCTAATATGAGTCAAGAGGGCTCAAAATGACTGGAACACATCCATAATGTAGTGAAGTAATTTTGGGGAGCATTACTGAAAAAATGTAGAGCAAGTGATACAAAATGTGTATACGGAAAACACTTTATTTTTTAGATTTAGTTTATAAATAAAATTGTTCATAGAGGCTAAAGAATGGTCTGAAAAGTAGTCTGAGTTGGTGTATATTATATACCAAATCTTTCCTCATTTAGCCTGTTACCTGACCCTGATGAGGAATTGGTTATGGGTACTTCCAGTTTACTGTGGACTCTGTGCTGATCATGCATGCAAGTTGTGTGCAGTGTCCACACAATGTCATTGTCTTCAAAATGCTTTCCTAGATTATTTTTCCATTTAATCCAGATTTACTATTTCCCCACAGAAAATTCAAAAAATGGGGAAAAATATGGAAATGGTAAATCCAGATTAAAGTGGTGGTGGTGAAATCTGGGGTGGCATTTTGATGACAATAATATTCTGTGGATGCTACAAAAAACATATGCATAGGCAATACTGAGTCAACAATAAGTGCCCCATTTTGCAGTTTTTGTGGATTTGAGAATGAAGGTGTGGTAGCAATTTTCAGATTTATTTATTTTTACACAAGTAAGGGTTTTTTTCAGTGAAAGCTGCTCATTACCCACCCCTGTACCCTGGCCTTTGACACTTGGGATGTGTGTGTTTTAGAACCTGTCCTAATCCTGTGACTGTAATTTGTTTTAATTGTTTTTGATATTGAATTTCAAACTCTTGTAACCAGTTCTGGGATCTGCTGGTAAAGGGTGGGTAATATGAAGGGGAGGGGGGAGCATTGTTTTACACCAGGAATGTTACCTCAGTGGAGGTCCCCTGGGAGCTCCTAGATGTATCTCTCTGAAAGCAAAAACCAGGCAAGATTCAACTCACAGGAGGATTCCTCTAGGAATCCAGTAAGGCTCAGATATGAAACCTTATGAAGCAACACAGAGCCAGGCCAGGAGTGTAGTGGCAAATAGGAGAAAGTCGCCAGATGCCTTCAGAGTGAGAGTCTGTAACTGGCAGCAGGCTGGCCCTCCCTGGGTGTGAGACAGGAGAGGGAGTGGATGGGCCCTGTGTGAAAAAGTTTGAATGGGTATGACTGTTCCCAATTCTCGCAGAGGCCTACTAGAATAATTGGCTCCAACAGGTTTTGTTGGTGGGCTTGTGTTGGGTCCATATTAGGTGTTTAGGAGGAGTCTTAGTACAGAGGGACATGGGTGATGCCACCCCAATTTCAGTGATCACAGGTAGAGGGAAATATAGCCATGGGGATGTGGCTAACACAAAGGGACCCATAATCTCTTATCTGTTTGCTGTATCTGAGGAGTATTCTTCAGTTAAGGCAGGGGTAGCCAACGTCATGCCTCCCAGATGTTGCTAGACTGCTACTCCCACAAGCCCCAGCTAGCATGGGCAATGGGATGATGGGAGTTGCAGTCCAGTAACATCTGGAGGGTCGCATGCTGGCAACCTCTGAGTTAAGGATAAAGCTCTAAGGATAAAGTTCTTAAGCTCTACAGGTGGTAAAGATGCCGTTAGTGGCCAACAGGTAAAACAATTTTGAAGTCAACCATTTTTGTGTTCTGCCTAAGAAGGATTTCCGGTGTTATCATAGGACCAAATAACCTTTATTCTTTTTATTCCTTTTATCTTTCCTGTTGGAGGGGGTTAAGTGACACTCCCCAGCTGCTGCTGGGCTCTACCCAGCTCCACTGCTGCAGAGGTCCCTGCTGCACCCAGTGAAGCTGTACCCATACCATGAAAGGCTGCACAAAAGGGATGGTGCTACCACCAGGGCAGCTGGGCATGGGGGGGATGGGCATGAGGAGGAAAGGACTGAGAGGGGGAGGGGTCATGAGTCCTGGTGGGGAGCTACTCAGCAGGGCTGTCCTATCACACAAAATAGGTGTGTGTCAGCCAAAAGACCGGTGGCGAATGTCCCCATTTTGGGCAAGGTTCTGGAGCGGGTGGTTGCCGGTCAGCTCCAGGTGCTCTTGGATGAGACCGATTATCTGGATCCGTTTCAATCCGGTTTTAGGCCTGGTTTTGGCACTGAAACAGCCTTGGTCGCCCTGTACGATGACCTCTGTCGGGAGAGGGACAGAGGGAGTGTGACTCTGTTGATTCTCCTTGATCTCTCAGCGGCGTTTGATACCATCGACCATGGTATCCTTCTGGGGAGACTCGCGGAGTTGGGAGTTGGAGGCACTGCTTGGCAGTGGTTCCGCTCCTACTTGGCGGATCGTCGCCAGAAGGTAGTACTTGGGGAACATTGCTCGACACCTTGGACTCTCCATTGTGGAGTCCCTCAGGGGTCGGTTTTGTCCCCCATGCTTTTCAACATCTACATGAAGCCTCTGGGTGCCGTCATCAGGAGCTTTGGAGTGCGTTGCCCCCAGTACGCTGATGACACGCAGCTCTATTTCTCCTTTTCATCTTCTGCAGGTGAGTCTGTGGATGTGCTGAACCATTGCCTGACCGCGATAATGGACTGGATGAGAGCTAATAAACTGGGTCTCAATCCAGACAAGACTGAGAAACTGTTGGTGAATGCCTTCCCTGCCCAGATGGTGGATGTTTACCCTGTTGTAGATGGGGTTACACTCCCCTTGAAGGAACAGGTTCGTAGTCTGGGGGTTCTTTTCGATCCTTCCTTGTCTCTTGAGGCGCAAGTGGCCTCGGTGGCAAGGAACGCGTTCTACCACCTTCGGCTGGTAGCCCAGCTACGCCCCTATCTGGACAGGGATGACCTCGCCTCAGTTGTTCATGCTCTGGTAACTTCTAGGCTGGATTACTGTAATGCGCTCTACGTAGGGCTGTCCTTGAAGACAGTTCGGAAGCTCCAGCTAGTGCAAAACGCAGCAGCCAGACTGCTGACGAGGACCAGCCGGTCAGCGCATATAACACCTGTTCTGGCCCGTTTGCACTGGCTACCCATCTGTTTCTGAGTCAGATTCAAGGTGCTGGTTTTGACCTATAAAGTCTTACACGGCGTGGGACCGCAATATCTTGTGGAACGCCTCTCCCGCTATGAACCTACCCGGTCACTTCACTCAGCATCTAAGGCCCTCCTCCGGGTACCAACCCATCGGGAAGCCCGGAGGACAGTTACTAGATCTAGGGCCTTTTCTGTAGTGGCCCCCAAACTGTGGAACAGCCTCCCCGAAGAAGTACGCCTGGCGCCTACGCTTCTATCTTTCCGGCGCCAGGTTAAGACCTGGCTATGCTCCCAGGCATTTTAAGCATTTAATGTTATAATTTTAAATTTTCTACTTTCTTTTGTTGCTGCTTGTGTTCATTGTTTGTAGGCTGATTTTATTGTGATATTTTGTATTTTAACTTTTTTGTACACCGCCCAGAGAGCTACTCGCTATGGGCGGTTTATAAATGAAACAAATAAATAAATAAAATAAATAAAAAGGGCTGGTTAGCCCATGTGGGCAGGCCTGGTGCCAGCGGGTGGCCAGGTTGGGCCCTGACTGAGGGCCTGTTGCTGGGGCTGAGCGGGAGTAGGTCCAGCTCCACAATTTGCACTAGTACCAGGTTGCACAGTGTGCGCCCCACGACCCAATGTTGGCACAGATTGTGGAGCCAGAGCCACACCCCCCAAGCAACACCTCCCATGCTGGCAGTGCAGGCTGGCCACATTGCCGCATCAGTGCGTGCATGGTTGTCATCACCCAAGATGGTGCCAGGGACATCAACGCACCCCACCATCATCTTGAATGATGGCAGACATGTGCGCTCAGCATACTAATGTGCTGATGCAGCCGGGCTTATTTAACATGGCAGTAGCCAGTGTGGTGTAGTGGTTAAGGTGTTGGACTATGACCTGGGAGACCAGGGTTCGAATCCCCACAGCCATGAAGCTCACTGGGTGACCTTGGGCCAGTCACTGCCTCTCAGCCTCATGAAAACCCTATTCATAGGGTTGCCATAAGTCGGAATCGACTTGAAGGCAGTACATTTACATTTAGTCCTGCCATGTTGCTACTGCCGCCACTGCCTTCAAAAGCCCCTGCAGTCTGGTGCCAGCGCTGCATGTGAGTTCAGTCTATTGGTCCTCCTTAATTGGCTGAAATGCCTGGAGTGAAATCTAGGGCCCCTTCCATATGAAATATGAACTCTTCTGCTTGGCTAGGGTTCCTCCTCCTGCTCCTGACATCAGTGACTGGAGGAAGAGTAAGGTATGTGTCTGATGGCTATCTGCTGCTGTGCCCATGATTGCTTGGTGTCCTACCCTAGCTTAGCACAAGCCTCCCAAGACTGGAAGGGTGGGCTGAAGCAATTACAGGGCAGATGTCACATCCAACACAGCAGAGTCCAAATAAACTTGTTCAGGATTGCAGCAGGCCAGGCCTGTCAGGACCCTGGACAGATCAATGTATCAAATGCTGCTTGTCTCAGCAACATGCTGAGGCCTTCTGAGGACTGGCTGGCCTGGAGCTGCTGTTAAACCCACCCCCTCTGAAGAGCTGTCTGTTTCTTAAAAGGCATTGCATCATTCTGTAGCCTCTGGCTTGGCATGTGGGCAGTAAGGACAGTACTGGGACTGGGAATGCTCTCTATGTCTGAGACATTGTGTAAAACAATAACATTCATTCATTCATTGCATTTTTATTCCACTTTTTTTTCCTCCAAGTAGCTCAAAATGGAGTACATGGTTCTCCCCTTCATCTAATCCCCACCACAACCTGTGATTTTTGGCCTGGAAGGTTCTCGAATGGGAGATTAGGGCTCCCCATGTGGTGCTTTTGTCCCTTCTGAGTCTTCTTGTAAGCCAGAAAAGGGATTGATGCCAGACAACATGACCCCTGGCAAAAGAGCCAGACATTCTGCTTGTGTGAGTATCTCTGAACATTACTTACAGAACAATCCTAAGCATGTTTACTCAGAGTTGAGTCCCACTAAATTCAATTGCACTTCTTCCGGAGTAAGTAGGATTGCAGCCTCAGTTCTGGTAAAAGAAATTTAAAAAGGTAAAATAAAAAATTATTTGAAACAAAGTATTATTTCTAAAACCAAAATGAACTGACTGGGGGGGGATCTAAAATTTTCATAATTTGAATTTACTGCCAAAATACACATTTATACTCTCCTAATAAAAATGTTTTCTAACATCTCCCGTTCAGCTTGTGGTTGGATATAGAAGCATTAGAAAATGTAACATGTATTTGTTGATACTGTATTGAATGTTATTCACTTCAAAATTCATCCGATTTTACCTTCTTTTATAAGTAACCTTGAATTTCAAGTTTGATAAAAGCAAATTAGAAGTGAAAAAGTTAAAGCCATTATATGAACTTTTGCAACATTTCAGATTTGTTTAACTTTGCTTCAATTCTAACCACTTTTCCTATAACACTTTTCCTGAGATAATTCCTGTGTAGGAAAACAAGTATACACTATTGTCTGTCAGCTGTGGGGTTTATTTTGTCATGAGTACATTAGTTCAGCCACCGCACAGTCATTGAGGTGACTGTCCTGTGCAATATCCTTCTGACTACATTTAAGTAATCTTGATGTGGGAAAAAAATGAGATTTCTCTGGGGGCCAAACTATGTGTGACACTACATGCTTTGTTAGAAACCGTGCCATGATGATGATGGTGATAATAAGTGGAGGCTGATATTCATCAAGGCTTCAGCATGTAGAGGGGGGAGGTTTAACTCTTCCCTCCCAGGTCATGATCCCAATAAAAATCCCCCACCCTGCATTGCTATTAGCTTTAGAAAAAATTATCCTATTTGTACCAGTGGGTTTAATCTCCCCCCAATAGATCATTGTGATCTATTATTTAATTTCCTTTATACCTATTATTAATATTTTTAAAACCTGATGTAGTTTCCAATCATTCTTGCTTCACCTTCAATTAGTTAAGTGCCAAACAAATGCCAGCTCTGTGAACAACAATAACAGCAGGACAACATGCACCCTTGCTACTTTTCACATCTAACATTTCTAACCATTTTATATATTCCTTTGAGGCTTCAAACTACAAATAAAAGGTAATACTTATCATTTATACTTCCTAAGTTCAAAGAACTGGAACATGATTACACAATGTTAGACATGTCCTGAATATAGCAAACAAAATCTGCTTAATTCTTTCTTCCTTTTTCATCTGAAGCTTAAACAATAAGAAGATAAAAGGCTATTTTGTGTGAGCTCTCTGATTGGTCAATAACTCAGAGACCTCATATACTGTATAGGTAAGGACTAATCCAAAACAGACAGCTGAAAATTATGTTTTACAGTATGACTTACATGCAGCTGTATTTTTAGGGCACAATCCAAGTCATATTTCCACCAGACTGGGGAGAGTTGGATGCAGCGGACCCTTACTGAGCTGCCGGGGGTCCGCCAGGGACTGCCAGTTCGGCGGACAGAGAGCCAGCAGAAGCCCCCAAAACGGGATATTCCAGCAGTGTTGGCAGGGGAGGAACTGAGGGGGGGGACTTACACGACTTCCAAGACCCCTTGAAGCACTCCTCTGGGTCCTGATCCTCACAATAATTCTGTCAGCAAATTGCAGTGCTGGCCTATGGGATCTGCTTACTTTCCGGTAAGCCTGTTTGTGGAAGCTGGCTCTTCCTGTGCACAGCTGCCAACAGAGCTGGTGTTCAGCCGGGCTGGCAGCTCCCAAGCAGCAAGTGGATGCAGCAGAGCTTTCCGCCAGCAACTCCTCTGCTGCCCTGCCCCCTGCTGTCTTCCCATTATTTGGATTGCTCTTCCTGACAGAATTAATATACATTCAACACTTAGTAAAGATAAATTTTAACAATGGGCAATGTTTTATTGCCAAGGTTTGGGATCAAGTTATTTTAAGAAATGTGATTAAATTTTATAAAATAAAAGATGACAGAATAAACAACAAATGATATACAAACCAGCATGCCATTTAAAATTATCTTGAAAAGATAAAGGATTTTTTTAAGGAAAACAAGGCAATACTCCTGCAATAAATATCAAGCTCTTTGGTACACAAATAATTGTCATGTTGATCTTATACTAATTTACTTGGAAGTAAGTGATATGGAATTTAATGACAGTTACTTTCAAGAAAATATAGTCTTGTTGAAACATTATATATTACTTCAGAACTGCAAGAGCTAGATCTAACTGCAAAATGTTACATTAGAACAGGCCCAACACTCAGCAGAAGGTCAACTTGTCCATTAGATAAATGGGGAATTTATCTGATAGTCAGATGACATCATAAACATTCATAAATAAAATTGCATGCATCATCAAAAACAACAGGATTAAACAACAGTAGGAAAATGTGGCCAACAGGTTCCACTCTTGTACATATAAGAGGCTTCAGGTGAATTGGCTGTTGTGTAAAGTTCCGCTCCCTTGTTGTTCAGGGAACTTACCAAAGCTCTCAGTCTCATTCCTCAGTTTAGCAATCATGTCTGCCTAGAAAAAAATAACCATAGCTAGCAAACTTATTTGTACATTTATTGAAATCTATGGAACTTATGGTTACATCACACATTGTACTGGACTTCTTCAGGAAAAATGTAACACAGAAGTGGCAACATCTCTAGCTCTCTTGGATATAATGGATGTGCCCTTTTTACACTCGGTTGTGTCAAGTGTAATGAAATGTAAGGACTCAAAATGTATTTTTCTTACATAATGATGATAGAGAAGTAGGACGAAAGAGAAAAGAGGTGTAATGGACATATTTCTGGTTCTGCAAGTGGTCAGACCTCCTTCTCCCACATCTTTAGATTGGCACTGTCACATATTTTGAATTTTTCTTGTGGCATAGTTCCCCAAAATTGGCCAGCATTGGTCTACTCCAAGAATTAGTCACATTTTTGGAATTTTCACACTTGACTTAAAGCTGCCTGCCTCTCTTACTATTTGAATGCATGTGTGGATTGTGTTAATGAGAGAGTGAAAGTGGAAGGTACAAGCTTTAACAATAATGTAGGGTGTGATTTTGGATTACAGAGGCAGGAAACAGGGCCAATGTCAGGGCACTGACTACCTTCTATTTCCTGAGATACACCAATCTGCCTTATAAGGAAATTATTCTAAGGGAAGCAACAGGTTATAATAATAGAAAACCCCTCAAAACTCTCTCTCACACACAACTCAGCAGCCCTTAATCTGCTGGCTGACAGGAGAGACCAAAACATACCTCCCTTCTGTTCCCCATTCCTTGGATAACTGGGAGCTAGTGGGGGGGGGGAAGCAAGCTTCCTGCAGCTGCTTCTTCTCTGGCCAATGGATGGGACCAGGCTGGTCCTCCCCTTACCCTGATGTTCTTTCCAGGAGACCAAGGGCAGCAAAGCTAACCATGCGCCAGCAACTGCAAAGCACATGCAAGCAGAGCTAATGAGGCGAGCGGGGCGGCGGTGCCCGCTGGCTTTTTGTTGTGCGCGCAAGAACTAACCCCCGCGAGCCGACCGACCGCCCCGGGTAAGGGGCGGGGTTCTTATGCAAGAGCTGAAACAATACAGCAGACGCGCGCATTCGATGTCCAGACAAGCTGCGCGTCTACTGCGAGCGCGCCCTGTCTCTGCCGGGTGGTTGGCGGGAGAAGCTGCTGTTTGTGTCCTGTCAGGCGTTTCTCGCCGTGTGGCTGGGAGAGCGGGAAGTGGCTGGCTTCGCTTGGCAGAGGGAAAGAAGACTCTTTCTGTCTTTTGTTTCTTTAGGGGCAAGTGGATGCCGCGAAGCCTGCGTGCCTTCAAGAGGAGACTCGCAGTTCTTGTTTCCCTGTCCTTGGTGTTCAACCTGTTGGCCTTGCTTTGAGCTGCATTCGATCCTCTCCAGCCGCTCTTGCTCTTCTGTGAGCCCCCTCCCCTCCGTTAAGATGCTTCTCGGGCGCTTCTTTTGACTGACTCTGAGAGGCGGCGTGGGTTTGCCTGTGTCGGGGCCAGGGCAGAGGCTGTTGGTTGGGCGAAGAATTCCCACAGTGACCGGATCCGTTTTGTTCCAGCCGTCCTCATGTTACCCTCTTGGGTAACGGGCTTGGTAGGTGGGCTAGTCTCTTTGCACCTCCTCCAGAAGCTCTTCTTCCCTTATTTCTGGGCTGACCTGAAGTTCTTGCTGAAAGTGGTGCAGTATACGTTGACTTTGGAGGTCTACAGGCTGCGGGGCAGGACTTGCACCGTGCTGGACCGGTTTGTGAAGCTGGCTGAGAGGCGGCCCAACAAGCCGTTCCTCGTCTACGAAGGGGAGGTTCATACCTACCAGGCGGTAGACAGGAGGAGCAACAGGATAGCCCAACTTTTCCTCAAGGAAGGGATGCTGAAAAGGGGAGAGACCGTGGCCCTGCTGATGAGCAACGAGCCTGATTTCAGCCTGATTTCATCCATACGTGGTTTGGACTGGCCAAGTTAGGCTGTGTGGTGGCTTTTCTCAATTTCAACATCCACTCCAGGTCCCTCCTGCATTGTATCTCCAGTTGTGCGCCCAAGATGCTGGTGGTGGGAGCAGGTACAGTATACACCTGATATTTGCATATACCCACATTTATTCATTCTAGAGAATTTGGAGGGAGCTATACGAATTCAGGCTGCATGCAGGTCAGGGGAAGCATGTTTAAACACTTCCTAGTGTAAAATGGTATGTGAACATAGAAAATAGTTTTTTTAGGGTAAAATCCATTCCTTGATAGTCTAGTTTTGCATGTGCATGGCGATCTTATATATACATAGCATTCAAACTTGTGATTACTCCCCCCCCCAATCTTGTAGCCTGAACTGGTAGAGTGTTGGACTACGACCTGGGAGACCAGGGTTCGAATCCCCACACAGCCATGAAGCTCACTGCATGACCGTGGGCCAGTCACTGCCTCTCAGCCTCAGAGAAAGGCAATGGTAAACCACCTCTAAATGTCGCTTACCATGAAAACCCTATTCGTAGGGTCGCCATGAGTCAGGATCGACTTGAAGGCAGTCCATTTCATGATTATGCTGAATGTTTAAACTTAAAGGCATTTGAGGCACATCCACAAGATTACTTGGTCTCTCTGTTATGCTTTAGACCATTTCAAAACAAAGTGTGATAAAAAATGATAAGTGGATGGATTATCTTTCTAGTCACATAGATTGATTATTCGTGTGTGTTTTGTTGAATATAACCATGAACCAGCAAGTGGTAGTTTATTCTATTTGTCAAGACATCACCTGTTAGAATAAAACTTATTTACAGGTGCAAGTGGCATACAAATTTTATTAAATAAAATGCATGATATGTCAACAGGTATATATTTGGTATCCCCAAACCTGTGTTTGCACGGAGCAGGAAGGCACTCATGGGGAGAGACTGCTGAGCAAAATCATAGAATTGGAAGGTACCTTGGAGATAATCTAGTCCTGCTTCCCCTGATCAATGCTGGATCTACAACACAAAATACAACTACAGCATTCCTGAGAGATGGCAGTCTAACATCCTCTGAAATACCTCTGGTGTAGGAAACCCACCACTTCCTGAGGCAGTCTGCTCCACAGCTGAACAGCTCCTATTGTTAGGAAGCTTCTCCTAATCTTTAGCTGTAATCTACTTCTCTGCAATTTCCACCTATTGGGCTGTATTCCTACTCAGAGTGGACTTATTGAAATAAATGAACCTAAGTTAGGCACATTTATTAACTTCAATGAATCTGCTGTTGAGTAGGACTAGTATAGAATACCACCCATATATTTTTGTCCTGTTATCTGGAGCAACAGAGAACAAGACTGCTCCATATTCTGCACAGCCCCCCAGATATTTGAAGACAACAGTCATGAGTTTCCTTGGTTGTATAGATAATGGAATGCAGAGATGATGCCTGATATCGTTAGTTATCTCCACAAAGGTGCAGCTACTGTAATTTTTCCTTAATTTTATGATGCTGTTTGATTTATCGTGTTTTACATTTTTATTGTTAATTATTATTTTAATGTTATTTGTCACCCTGGGGCTCTTGTGTAGACTACAAATGAACCTTTCCCAGTTGCCACAAATGTTTGAGTCCAAATTACCCCTTGTGACCTCTTAAGAAGGCTTCTTAAAATGTTTGCAGAGCCTTCCTATATGAAAGTCTCTGTCGAATGCAAAATCGCCAGATATGAAAGAATACAAAGATCAATGGAACTTCTTGGAAACAGGATTATGTGCTAATTGTCATTGATGAGTATTGTCATGAACCTGTAATGTTCATGAGTTATTAAAAATCTAATAGCAACACTTTGGCTCCAACAAGGGACTCTGGGAGACGGTTACAGTTAGAAAAGACAAGCCTTTGCCAATTTACAATTCTGAGTTTCACTTCCCAGCTGAAGATGGTTAGAGAAGCCTTAACAAGCTGCACCTGTTTATCTTTGCTGATTAGCAAGTGCCTGGTACCCAAGGTCATCCTTGGCCTGTACAGTTGGAAAACACAGTTGGGAGGGGGGCCTGCAAGGCGCGAAAAGGGGAGAAAACATCGAGAAGAAAGTTACATCAGCCAATTCCTGATTGGTCAATTAAACTTGGACCGTTAGGATCCTTTTCCTTTAAGTATAGGACTAGAGACACATAGCCTTTGTTCTCTGTTCTCTGCCTATGCTGACTTGGCACCAGAGTTCCAAACCTTCTGCCTTATGGTTCCAGGGGTTGCTTATGGGAAGGTAACCTATGTCTGGTTCCATTGCTTTATGTTGAACATCCATCTCTCTTAGGAGGGGTGCCACACAACCAACTACCTCGTGTGTAAGTAGTTAGGTGAGTTTAGTTTGTTATTTTCTTGTTGTGTGTATGAATTCTCTTGTAAGTACCTAAACCCCTGTTTGGGTGTATGGTCTTAAAGGATTACTTGCTGCTATATTTTATGTGCACTTATATATCTTAATAAAGCTACTTCTATTTAACCTGGTGTGTTCATTGAGAGAAGGGGTGGTTCTGGATTCAGTACCTTGACCAATCTCAGTCACTAACTACCAAAGAGGGTTAAGAAGTTAAAGGCTTGGATTTTAAGTGTTAAACCAGAGGTGCCAGGCAAGGAGTGTAACTGTGACTCTTGCCTCTTAGGACCTTGGTTTTATATATCTTCTGGGCTCAGAGATCCCCTGGCTCTGAGTGGACCAGTATACAGGGGTGGTGGCAGCCTACCTTCTACCTTGCAGGGTTGTTGTGAGCATACACAGCCTTGGCAAGGGTGAAGTAATAGTCTTTGTGGTTCCAGTCTCATTTCCCTAAGGGTGGGGGTCTGAGTCTGATGCATGAACCCTGTGCCCTGACGGCAAGAGGGTCATGACATGGTTGGCAGCAGTGAGGATCGAGGCCATTCCTGCTCTTAAGTGAACACACTGTGTGAGATAAGTGCATTGCAGCAAGTTGTAAATTTGAAAGAGACTTCTGACACAACCGTTTGTTACTTTGGGTAGTGAGGTCAGTGCAGAATGTCACAAAAGATAAAAACCAGATCTCAAAAGAACGGAGCCGAAGGTGTGGACATGGCAGACAATGCGTTGCCTAGTCAGCTTGTTCAGCTGGAGGAAGGCGCTGCTGCCCCGTCACTTGCACCTCAGCCTTCTGCGGATGACAAGGAGATCGTGTTTAAACAAACTGAGGAAAGTGAGGAGGAAAGTGAAGATGAGGAGGAGGAAGATTCTGATGGGGAAGAGCTGCCTAGAAGTATGCAGCGTTACCTAGCAAAGCAAATGAAGCTGCTGTCCCTACAGTTCAAGGCTATGAAGGAAGATCGCCTGAGTAGAGAAAGTTTTGCCCGTGAGCTGAAACAACCGCAAGGAGGAAGACCAGACCTCCATAAAAAAGCTTTTCCGACTTTTCGTGAGACAGATGACATCTTTACCTTTTTTCAAGTTTTTGCCCACTCTTGTAGAGACCAAGGTGTGCCTAAAAAGTACTGGATGAGTGCTCTACGCATTAATGCTGAAGGCGAATTAAGAGAACTTTTGCACTCTCTGCCAGTGGAATATGCAGATGATTTTGACTATTTCTATGCTCTAGCTAGATCCCATTTTGCTCTAACAGCAGAGGACTGCTTTCGGCGTTTAGAAGCAGACCAGAAAAAGCCTCGAGAGAGCTTTTCAGCTTTTTCTGCGAGAATGGGCAGGAATGTGGAACGCTGGGCAGACACGGCTGAAGCAGCAACCTGAGGTGAAGTTTTAGATCTGTTTGCTAAAGAACAGTTTTATAGACGTCTCCCTCGAGACCTGATGGCTCTGGTTAGAGACCAGCAGCCCCGTTTGCTGGCTGAAGCAGGCGTGCTAGCAGATTGTATGTTTAAAAACAGAGCTGGAGAAAAGTTTACTCTGTTTCGGAAACCTGAGAACGTTCCTGTGAAACCGCCCGGGCGAGAGATTCCAAGTATGCAGAAACCATGGCAACCGCCGAGGGAAGTGAAGGGAGGGCAGAGCTACTCCAAAGTAACTTCTACTCTGACGGAGACTGGATTACAAAAGAAGCCCCTTGTAGAAATAACCTGCTTTAAATGTGGAAAAATCGGCCATAAGGCTAATTCCTGTTCTGAAATCTTGCCTAAGCCCAATCCTGCTGGAAGGAAGAATCCAAGGGTTGCCCCAGTTGTGCGTGTAAGAGACTTAGCTTCACCTGGAGCGGCACCCCCTGAACTTTCCTCTTGGTCGTCAGCAGATGAGAATGAAGGAGCAGAATCGGATTTTGTATTTTCTGCCCCAAATTCCCAAGACCGTCCTGAAACTCCTCGTGGACCTGTACTCAAAGCCCTGTCGGTGAGTGTTGTACAAAATATACCCGGGGGCAGAGAGGGAGGAGTAAAGAATAGCTTGTTTCTAGGGAGAAACTCCCCAAAACCTCTTTCACCGGAATGTAAGGAATGGGTTCAAACGCAGTTTTCAGAACCCATATATGTTAATTGTGTTCAGGTCATGGGAAGGGTAGATTTGGGAGCTGAGATTACCAGTATTGCTAAACACCTGGTTAAGCCAGAACAATATGTCCCAGACTTACAAGTGACGGTCACGGCGTATGGACCCAAGACAGTACAAGCTCGTGTAGCTGAGCTGGTGCTTTCGTACAAGAACTGGACTGGGCGCCATAGAGTTCTAGTTCATTCAACCAACAGTTTATGGGACGTTTTGATAGGAGCAGACCTGCTTTTCCTGCACCATAAAGAGACTGAACGTAGGGCGGAGAGGGATGCTCTTGCTAGGTCTCAAGTTTTGTTAGACGCCTTGAAATATAATGGGAAAGAAGCCAAAGCTTCGAAAGAGCGGGCCGTGGGCTTGCCTGAGCCACAGGAAAGAAGTTCACTTTTGCAGCCCAGAGGAGGGGGGCTGATGGAATGCAAAGTGCCGCCTGCTGGCTCTCAAGAAACTAAGACAGTTTTATTAAAGAAGGGAAGCCTCCAGAGTTGTAAAAGCAAAACGGAAGCCAACCCAGCTGCTTTGTTAAAGGCTGAGAAACCTAATTCTCTTAATGAACATTTAATTATGGCTTGCACTAAGGTGTGTGAACTTGCAGAGGATTCTTTGGATTTGGTTACAGAGAGCCAACGAGAAGGGGGGATAACTGAAGTTACCCTGCCCAAAGGTTTGACTCATGAGCAACAAAATCAATTATTCCAAATCCTGACTGAATTTAAACCCATGTTTTCCAGTAAGCCTGGAAGAACTGATTTGGCTATTCATTCTATTAACATCGGGAATCATTCTCCCATGCAAGCTTCTCCGTATCGAGTTACAGGACGGAATGCAGAGGTGGTAGAGAGGGAAGTCCAAGCTATGTTGGAAATGGGAGTTATTGAACCGTCTACCAGCCCCTGGTCCTCCCCTATTGTGCTAGTGGCTAAACGGGAAGCTAATGAAGTGCGTTTCTGTGTGGATTACAGGAAACTGAACCAGATTTCCCAAGTGGATCCGTATCCTTTGCCTAGGATGGACCATTTAATAGAAAGGCTGGGAGCAGCAAAATACATCACTACTCTGGATTTAACCAAGGGATATTGGCAAGTGCCTCTAGATGGGGATGCTGCTGTGAAATCTGCTTTTGTCACGCATATGGGCTTGTTCCAGTTCAAGGTTCTCCCATTCGGACTTCGAAACGCTCCAGCAACGTTCATGAGGCTTATTAATTCTGTGATTAATGGCCTAGGCGAATTTTCTTGCGCATATCTGGACGATATAGCCATTTTTAGCCCTGACTGGAATTCACATTTGAATCACTTGAGAATTGTTTTACAGAGACTGCAGGCTGCTGGACTAACCATCAAAGCGCAGAAATGTCAATTTGGGTTGGGGGAAGTTGTGTATCTTGGCCATAGGGTGGGGCAGGATCGTGTAAAACCCCTGGAGGCTAAGATCGAAGCTATGCACAATTGGCCTGTCCCTAAGACTAAGAAACAGGTTCAGTCTTTTTTGGGGTTAGCAGGCTATTACAGAAAATTCGCCCCACATTTTAGCAGTGTTGCTACCCCCCTAACTGAATTATGCAAAAAGACTATGCCGATGCGTGTCATTTGGACTGATAAATGTCAAAGTGCTTTTGATGCTTTAAAGACCATGTTGGTAAACTACCCTGTTTTGAAAGCCCCTGATTTTTCAAGCCCTTTTGTAGTTCAGACGGATGCCTCCAACTTTGGGCTTGGAGCTGCCTTGCTCCAGAAAGATGCTGCTGGAGATTTGCACCCTATTGCATACATTAGTAAGAAATTGATTCCAAGAGAGCGCAATTTGGCTACCATTGAAAAGGAGTGTCTTGCTTTGGTTTGGGCTCTTGACATGTTACGCCCGTACCTATGGGGACGTCATTTTCAATTGCAGACAGACCATTCCCCTTTGTGTTGGTTAAACAGGATGAAAAACTCCAACCAAAACTTGTTACGTTGGAGTCTGGCCCTCCAAGATTTTGATTTTTCAATCCAGTTTATAAAAGGGCGCGATAATGTAGTAGCTGATGCTCTATCTCGCTTATCTGTTCCAGTTGATTGATATTTGATTCATGCCATTTTACTGACTGATTTCCCAGCTCTGATGACCTCTGGACTGTTTTAGACCTTGTTTTACTCTTTTACGCTTTTAACATGTTTTATGAACTTTTATAGGATTTTATGGCTATGACCTTTTTTGAATCTGGACCAGCTTTTGGATTACCCCATTTTTTATCTTATTTCTTTATTTCTTTAATAAAGTCTTCCTTTTCCTGGGTATTTTTAGGGGTCCCCTAATTTTCTTGGTGTTATTTTGTAACTTTGTTGTACCTTTTGAAAATATATTTAGAAGGCATAAGTCAAGAAGTAGCTCACTTGCTTAATGTATTATTAATTCTTTTTTCTTTTAATGCTGTATATAGTGCAATGTTGATGTATTGATGTAATTTTTGATTGTTCCTCTTATCCCTGGTTGCTGTGGCGATGACGCAGAACTATTCAGAGTTCTGACATCATCTTCCTGAAAAGGGGCGTGTCATGAACCTGTAATGTTCATGAGTTATTAAAAATCTAAGAGCAACACTTTGGCTCCAGCAAGGGACTCTGGGAGACGGTTACAGTTAGAAAAGACAAGCCTTTGCCAATTTACAATTCTGAGTTTCACTTCCCAGCTGAAGATGGTTAGAGAAGCCTTAACAAGCTGCACCTGTTTATCTTTGCTGATTAGCAAGTGCCTGGTACCCAAGGTCATCCTTGGCCTGTACAGTTGGAAAACACAGTTGGGAGGGGGGCCTGCAAGGCGCGAAAAGGGGAGAAAACATCGAGAAGAAAGTTACATCAGCCAATTCCTGATTGGTCAATTAAACTTGGACCGTTAGGATCCTTTTCCTTTAAGTATAGGGCTAGAGACACATAGCCTTTGTTCTCTGTTCTCTGCCTATGCTGACTTGGCACCAGAGTTCCAAACCTTCTGCCTTATGGTTCCAGGGGTTGCTTATGGGAAGGTAACCTATGTCTGGTTCCATTGCTTTATGTTGAACATCCATCTCTCTTAGGAGGGGTGCCACACAACCAACTACCTCGTGTGTAAGTAGTTAGGTGAGTTTAGTTTGTTATTTTCTTGTTGTGTGTATGAATTCTCTTGTAAGTACCTAAACCCCTGTTTGGGTGTATGGTCTTAAAGGATTACTTGCTGCTATATTTTATGTGCACTTATATATCTTAATAAAGCTACTTCTATTTAACCTGGTGTGTTCATTGAGAGAAGGGGTGGTTCTGGATTCAGTACCTTGACCAATCTCAGTCACTAACTACCAAAGAGGGTTAAGAAGTTAAAGGCTTGGATTTTAAGTGTTAAACCAGAGGTGCCAGGCAAGGAGTGTAACTGTGACTCTTGCCTCTTAGGACCTTGGTTTTATATATCTTCTGGGCTCAGAGATCCCCTGGCTCTGAGTGAACCAGTATACAGGGGTGGTGGCAGCCTACCTTCTACCTTGCAGGGTTGTTGTGAGCGTACACAGCCTTGGCAAGGGTGAAGTAATAGTCTTTGTGGTTCCAGTCTCATTTCCCTAAGGGTGGGGGTCTGAGTCTGATGCATGAACCCTGTGCCCTGACGGCAAGAGGGTCATGACAAGTATAACTACTGAAGAACTATGTTCCTGGATAACATTTTTCTGAAATAGCTGATACATGCAGACTATTTCATATGATCAGGCTATTATTGAATAGCCACATGAAGAACATAATTTTTGAATACAACTTTAGTGAAGACTAAAGATTTCTATAAAACACTATCAGTAATGCCCCCTGGAAGATTAATTATATATATTTCAATTATCCTGATCATAGTCTGTTACGCCTCTTAACAGAAGACTAATTTCCTGCACGGTAGTTAATTCCAATGTTAAATATTGCAAAAATGCCATGTGTCATTTGTTGCATATGGTAAATGCACATGTGCCTTATTTTGTCATGCGTATGTGCAGCAGGAAGTAACAACTGATGGTGGCTAAGCTATGAATAGCACAAATGTCTAGGTTCCTACTTGGAAGTAGACTTCCAATTAGTGCAAAATGATTCTTGGTGGTTTGAGTCACTCTTTATTTCATGCTACACATAAAAATCAGTCAATGGATTTTTTGGTCTGTTTTTTCATTGTTTTAAAGGAATGATAATAGTAAGACCAGGAGTCAAATAGCGATAAAATATATGCATTTTTTAAATCACTTGATGATGATAATTTAAAATTTATTACCCACCATTCACCCAAAGGTCTCAGGACAGGCCACAACAGTTTTAAAATACATAATTAAAAACAGTTAAAAACAACCTAAAATCACATAACAAAAATATACATCTCAGGTGTTAAAGGCCAAGGTAAAGAATTTAGTCATTCTTTTACCATGTTATAGTTTTACTTGAAACAGTTATTCTTTTATCATGTTCCAGTTTAATATTCCACTTTAAAAGCCTTTATTTTGGAAGTTGTATTAACCTGCATATTACTTGATGGACACAGCTGTCTTAAAGATTGATGGGAGGAAGTTCTTGCATTGATGAAACTCATCTTGTAAAAGTAAGGAGAAGCTAAATGTTTTCTAATGTGTATTTAGAATAGGGGCAAAGGGATTTTCTTTAACAAATCAAATGCGCTCCAAAAGGAAGTATTTAAACAGCGTAGGAAATTATGTAGCATGATATAGAAATGAGATGTCTGAGAAGGGCATCAGTGAAACTTAATGCAATTCTGCCAAGAGAATGGGAGCAGCTGAAATGAGCTAATTCTTTATGAGCTCTTAGCACACTCTCAGTAGACACCACAGTATCCTCCTGGGCTGTCTCTGTGAGAAGTGGGTTGGGTGCACCATTTTATGGTGGTTTCATTCCCACTTACAGGGTCGATTCCAGAAAGTAGTGTTAGGTGCCTGTGCCATGGCCCCCTGGCAGTTGTTCTGTGATGTGTCACAGGGCATGATTTTGTCCCCAATGCTCTTTAATAACAATCTGAAGTCAATGGGGGCTATCATTAGGAGCTGTGGGGCAACATATCACAGGTGATAATAAGCTGACAATATCTGTCACAAAGTCCTATTTCTTTGGCATGAAATAATGCAGTGAGGGATTGTGTGTAACATCTTTCTGCTGAGAAGCAGTCTGTTGTCACTAGCTAAGTGTTAAGCTCATAACTGAAGACACCTGTGTTATCTGGTGTAAGCTGGTACTCAAGGTCACCAGACTGAACGAGCTGTGGGAGTGCATGTCCAAGAAGGCACAAAAACTGCCTGGAATATTCCATCTTTCAGGACCCTCGTGATAGGCTGTTAGACCCCACCCTTAGGTGTTGCTAGGTCTTTCCCTATAAGAGTTAAAACTTACTTTGACTGGTTGCCCACATCCTACCCTAACACTACATCTGGGTGATGTTCTGCTGTTCCTGGTAGGATCAGGTATCTTTGCTATCCTAAGCTCTTTTGGTATGTTTAGAGTTAGGAATAATTAGATTTGTTACTTTATCCTGCATTTCAATTCTCAACTGTCTTTTAATGTTGATTGGTGATTTGTACCTATGCCTTATGCATGTTCCTCATTTAAGAATTTTTATGGTGCTATTTTTATGCATGTTTATTTTTTAATGAAGCTTTCTCATATTTATTGATAATTTAATGTCTTTTGTAAACTGCTTAGAGGTTTTGACAATTAAGCAGCATATACATTTTGTTAAATAAAATAAATACATGTTTCCTTCTGGGTGTTCTCACAAATAAGCCTTGGGCACTAAATCTAGCACCTAAGCCACTTTGGCTACTTGCTGTTGAATAGTCTGTTAAGCTTGGGACTCCAGGAAGCAGAGAGACTGGCTTTTAGCTCTTTGAAATGCCAGAGAGGTCCATTTAATTTAAAGCTTGGGTTTCCCCTGGTTCAAGCTGGTGGATGGGGGGGTGGGGTGGCGACAATGTGATCTAGCTTACAGAGTTGGTTTTGGTGTTTTCCAGCCCTGGTAAGGTTGGCAACTGAGGGTGACTTACAAGATTGATGGTTTCCAGGTTTGGGGAACCCAGTGATCTTGACGATAGCTTTATTTCTCTGTAACATAGGAATCAGTAGAGACAATGCATGTCCTAAACTAGCTCCTGGATGCAGTCATAGTCTGGATGAGGGCAAATAAACTGCAACTGTACCTTGACAAGATAGAGACCCTATGGATGGGCAGCTTCAGGTCTGGGAACTGGGTGGTATAAAAGCTCCGAATGGGGTTGTACTCCTTCTGAAGGAGCAGGGGTGAAATTTGTGGCTGGTCCTAGATTCATTTCTTTCACTAGAGACGCTAAACAATTTGGGACAAGGATACCTAGCAAACTGCCTCCCATGGTATAGACCAAGGTCTTCTAAGGATTGTTAAAAGCAGAAGCTTTTAAGTGCCTCCTCATAGCTATATCAGAGGAGAAGCAGATGTGTGCAAGCCCAAGTCTTGCAGAGGCTTGTTCCCATAATGCTAAACCAGGACTGATTAATGTATGGCCCTCCAAGTGTTTTGGACTCTTAACTCGCATTAGCCCCAGCCAGCATCTGGACAAGGAGCACAGCTTAGTCACCCCTATGCTGATCTCTGGATTATTGTTGAGTAAAGCAGATAGTGCAGGACTTTTTTCTCAATTGTTCCTTTTGGAAGATTGTAAGGAAATTATACACATGTGTACACTGGTGCACATTTGTCTTTTGCCCCATACAATACCTGACCTGCTCCCTGTCCTCTCCCACCACCCCAATATTGACAGATATTTCACTATGAAGATATATTGATTGAATCCAGCATTGAATTTAATATGTTTCAATATTATTTTAAAGATATGCTTGGGACCCTGGAGGAAATTCTTCCTAGCCTTCAAGAAGATATCAGGGTTTGGGTGATGACAAAAGAATCCACATTGCCACAGGTTGATACCATTTTAGACAAGCTGGAAGTTGCTTCTGATGACCCTGTACCTGTTAATCTCCGTATTGCTAATAACCTAAAGAATCCTCAACTCTACATTTTTACCTCTGGAACAACAGGTACAACATTCTATAACATAATGTAGGCTTGAAATATGTGACAGGTTTTTAAGGTATATATCAATAGTATTCCTTCTCTGATGCTTCCAGAACTTTTCTTAACTCCTATCCTTTCAGTATTTCCTGATCAATGATGTAGTGCACAATTACTTTTTTTAATCATACATTTACATATATTTATATTTAAGACTACATCAGTGTGTGCATTATGCTCATAGAAAGGAATGCAGCAGCTCACACAAAATGTTGTATTGGTAAAACTGCTTGCACCTTTCATAGAATGTGCAGAAACATAATTCGTGGAATATCAGAGACTGGATGTTAAGACATATTTTATTTTACTCAAGTGCAGCTGAGGGAAGAGGTTGCCAGTTGATTCCCCTCCCCCCATCCAAGCTACTTGGCCTTGAAACTGCTGTGAGACAGGTGCCTATTTTAGATCAAAGAAGTGGCATAGGTGAAATAAAATCATGAGATCCAATCTGAAAGAAGTTTTGATTTTCTCTGTAAAAAGTTTTGATTCAGCTTATTTTTATTTATACCCGGGTTGTATAATTCACATAAGTGGCTTCACTGGTTAATTGTTTTCAAATAATACATTTTCTTACTGCCTTAGCTTGCCTATTATCTGAATCTATTGGCAGAATATGTTGTGCAGCTGACTTATGTATGTTGGATGTTACATAATAATAGCCCAAAACGATGGAACAACTTGTTTGCAAATTACATTGCACATTTAGGCTTATAGCTGAAAATTTCATCCTGAAGTGTGGAAAGCTAGCCATTGATATCAAGTAATTAAACAATTTTTATCTAGTTTGAAAGGAAATGTGTATGTGAATTTTTTGTGTTTCAGGTTTACCAAAGGCTGCAGTTATCAGTCATATGCAAGTTCTAAAATTTGCTGCTGGATTATGGGTACTTGGTGTTGCTCCTCATGATATAATTTATATAACTCTCCCTCTTTACCACGGTGCAGCCTCTCTCCTTGGCATTGGTGGATGTATTGAACTGGGTAAGGCAAGCAATCTTTACTTGTGGAAAGTATGTATTGTGGAAAAAGGTGCAGAAGAAGTGTTCCTAAAAGGAGATAAATAACCAAATTCTACACTGAAAAGCATCCTCACATGCAATAATAGCACTAGGATGTCCCTTTAAGTTCTTTCAAGTCACATTTCAAATCCCATTCTGTCCTTTTCCTGGGATACCAAATTAGACAAGCTGGGTAATTTCCTTAATTATGACAGAATTGATGTGCATGTGGACAAGCTCTAGCCCAATGGGGGTGCATGCGAAGTAGATTCCAGGGATGCTAAATCACACATCACTAATCTCAGTTCAGGTCCAGCAGAGATTCAGTCCAATGAAGCAAGATTAGACAAAGTAGAGGTCATGGTCCAAAAGGCAAGGAAAGCAGATAGCACTCAGATTGCTCCAAGTGAAGATTAGTCTGGAAGTTAACAAGGCAGGCCTGAATGTACCTCCAATAACCAGCAAGCCACACTTAGCCTTAAATAATACTGCAGTGTTCTCTGAGCAGTTGTGGCCCCATCGCCAATGAGTGGAGCATGTAATTTTAAAGGGCCCTGTCTGGTTTTTTTTTAAAGAACCATTTATTATGGTGGTGCAGAAGAGGATGCAGACTGGGTTAAGGCCTCTACTTAAAAGGCTTGTTGAAAGAGGAAGGTCTTCAGTAGGCGCCAAAAAGATAACAGAGATGGCACCTGTCTAATGTTAAAGGAGAGGGAATTCCAAAGGGTAGGTGCCATTACACTAAAGGTCCGCTTCCTATGTTGTGCGGAACAGACTTCCTGATAGATGGTATCTGCAAGAGGCTCTCACCTGCAGAACATAGTGATCGACTGGGTGCACAAGGGGTAAGATGATTTTTCAGGTATGTGGACCAACCACATAGATTGCATTACGGTAATCCAACCTGGAGGTTACCAGTGCATGGACAACAGTGGTCAGGTTATGTCAGTCCAGAAACAGCTGCAGCTGGTAAAAGGCACTCCTAGCCACTGAGGTCACCTGGGCCTCTAGCAACAAAGATGGATCCAGGAGCACCACCAGACTACGGACCTGTTCTTTCAGAGGGAGTACAACCCCATCCAAAGCAGGCAACTGACCAATTATCCGAACTCGGGAACCACCATCACACAGCGCCTCCACCTTGTTAGGATTCATATTCAGTTTATTGGCCCTTAACCAGCCCACCACAGAGTCCATGCATGGCCTTTCCTGATTCAGGTGTTACAAGAAATAGAGCTGGGTATCACCAGTGTACTGCTGACACCTCACCCCAAATCTCTTGATGACTGCTTCCAAGGACTTCATATAGATGTTAAATAGCATTGGGGACAAGATGGTTCCCTGTGGCACCCCATAGCACAACTGCCAGGGGGCCAAAAACCACCCAATGCTGTTCTCTGAAAATGATACTGGGGATAGGATCGGAACCACTGTAAAACAGTGCCAAGACCCATCTCACCAAATTGGCCCAGAGGAGGAATATCATGGTTAATGGTATCAAAAGCTGCTGAGAGATTAAGTAAGAATACCAGGGTCACACTCCCTCATCGTTCTCCCGATAAAGGTCATTCATCTGGGTGACCAAGGCCGATTCAGTCCTATAACCAGGCCTGAACTCAGACTGGGATGGGTCAAGATAATTTGTTTCATCTGAGAGTACTTGCAATTGCTGCACCACAACCCTCTCAATCACTGTCCCTAAAAAGGGGTATTTGCAACCGGTTGGTAGTTGTCACAAACCAATGAGTCCAGGGTGGGCTTTGTCAGGAGAGGTTGGCTCACCGCCTCTTTCAGGGCACTGGAATTGCTCCCTTCTGCAATGATGCATCGACCACACCCTGGATCCACTCTGTCACACTCCCTCGGCAAGGTTTAATAAGGCAAGAAGGGCAAGGGTTGAGAGAACACATTCCTGGCCACATCGTCACAAGCATCTTGTCCATGTCATCAGCCTGCATGAGCTGAAACCGATCCCAAGAAGTTGCAACAGACATTGACTGGACACCTCACTGGGGACAACAGTAGATGTGGATGGGCATCAAGATTGCTACAGAAGCGAGCAACTTTACCCTCAAACAATTCACATTGCAAACAATTCACAGCGTGCCTCCAAAGGGTCTAAAACTCAGTTTCCTGGAGGTGATGTCAACAGACCCCTGACAATACAGAAAAGCTGCATCAGATGGATACTTGAGGATGTGATGGTGGCAGAGAAGTGGGCCTTCTTCTCTGCCCTCACCACTACACAGTAGGTATGGTTATAATGTTTTACTCATGCCCAAACAGTGTCACAGCATGTCTTTCGCTACTTGCACTCTAGCCATCATCCAGTCTGTTTCAATGCACCTAGTTCACTGGTGTACCAATGTACAAACCAGGCTCCACAGTGCCGGAGAGGGCACTGAGGGACAACCATGTTAAGAGCCCAACACACTTTGTTGTCCCACAGTGTGACAAGGGCTTCAACAGAGTCACCTGATCTGTCTACTGAGAACTCCCCCAGGGCATTCAGGAATCCAGTGGATTGCATTAGTCTGCAGAGGTGGACCATCTTAATATGTCCACCACCCCTGCAGGGGAGGATCAGAGCAGTGAGTCTAAACTTCACCAGGAAATGATCTGACTATGACAATGGGGGTGACATCAACCCCCCCATCTCTAGAACACTCCTTCCTCCATCTGGAGAAAAAACCAAGTCGAGTGTGTGCCCTGCTCTATGTGTCAGGCCAGTGTCAACTTGAGACAGCCCCATGGTCGTCATGGAGGCTATTAAGTGCCAAGTCAGAACACTAGAGGCGGCCTGAGCATGGATATTGAAATCACCCAGGACTATCTGCCAGCTGAGTCAGAAAAAGCTTCCAGGCAGCATGGTGGACGGTACACCAGCAGCAACCCTAGTTTACTGTCTCCTTGGCCTAACACCAAGTATAGGCCCTCACAGCCAACTTCAAGACAGAGTGGTTTCCTTGTGGAAATGGAGATAGAGATGGAAGTTCTGTAGACCACAGCAATCCCTCCCCTCGCCATCCCTGTAGCCTATGCTATTGTTGCACCGAGTATCCAGGTAGGCAAAGCTGGGTCAGATCAACTCTTCCCAGCTCACCCACCCATGTTTTGATAATGTACACCAAATTGGATGAATGTGGTCTTAATGTGTACCAATCTGGCATTAAACAGCACACACAGGCCAGTGGGCACAGCAGATGAGCAAAGAAGAATCCATGGGAGAAGTTGGAGGGAGGAGCAAGGTGTAGACAGCCTTGCCGTCATCTTCTGTGGTAGCTCACTACTTCCCCATGGCTATACCTCCCACTACCCATGATCACTGAGATTGGGGTGACATCACCCATATCCTTCCTTACTAAGACTCCTCCTAAACAACTGATATGGGCACAAGAACCCACCAACAAAACCTACCTGAACCAGTTTTCCCAGTAGGCCTCTGAGAGAACTAGGAACAGTCAGACCCACTCAATATCTTTCACAAAAGGCACATCTACTCACACACCCCCATCTCACACCCAGGGAGGGCTAGCCTTCTACCAGTTGTAGGCTCTCACTCTGAAGGCATCTGTTGACTTTCTCCTATCATTCAGTTCACTGCACAAGCTCTCAACCTGCGCAGGAACTACACATGCACCATACACCCTCCCCACTACCAAACTCCTCTAGATTGTTTTTTTTAAAAAGTAATAATAGAAGTAGTGCCCTCACCCTCGGGATTCCGTAAGGGGACCCCCCAAGGGACAGTCACCTTTGGTGTTGACCCTGGCAGTGGGAGACCTGCTGCCCAAAGACAGCTAGACTTTTATGCCCCCTGACCCAGCCAGGAGCTGATGCAAGAGATTACATGATTGACTGCAGCCTCTCTCTGGATTCAGGGTTAGGCAGGGGGGGTCCCAGACCTTGCAGCACTTACCAGGGTCTCAGCTCTCTCAAGTGACAGCAAGCAAGTACCCAGATGCTCAAGTACTCATTTCCAGGGCAGGTCTCCAGTCCCTCAGTGCAACAAAATATAATATGTTTTCTATGATCTACTGCAAAAAATCCAGAGATGAAAGAGTCTTACTGCAGTTGCATTTTTCCTAATCAGCTATACTCTAAAAAGTGGGAACTAGACTTTCCCCTGCATAAACGGTGAAATTTCACATTGATCCAACTTAGTGATATTTTTGGTATATAGAGGTCAGTGTGCCTATGTTCCATGCACATAAAAGTGCCAGAGTTGGGTACAGGTGGATGAAGAGTGCAACTTGCATCCAAACCCCAGGAGCAGCAGTGGGGTCACTGGGCCTTGCTTTTTTCTAGCCTGCATGGAAAAGGCATGATGTATTGCAGGGGTAGTGAACTTTTTTTAGCCCAACAGCCTTATTCCCTCCTAGGCCTTTCAAGGGCCACATGCCCATGGTGAAGCTAGAGGAAAAAGTGGGTGGAGCAACAAATATAAACATTATCTTACAAATGTAAACTTTACCTTTGTCCATTAGCCTAGTTTCTATGCACAATCATACACCCTCCTCTATTCGTCATCCAGACAACCAAGAGGCGTTATCAGAGTTTGACACATTCCAGCCAGTCAAAAACACTGAAGGAGGGTGCAAAGCAGGGTCAGTGAAGGCTGTGGCCTGGTGATAGGGGGTGTATCTTGAGAGAGTCCCAAGGGCCAGATAGATCGGCTGGAGGGCTGCATTCAGTCTCTAGGCCTGAGGTTCCCCATCTTGATGTACTGCCAGATGTTGACATAGATATTTAAAAATATTTTGCAACTAGTGTATATCAATTCAGTTTATTGTTAAGGATGTTACATTTTCCAATAACTATAATACATAATGTCAGAGAAATATTAAACCTAAAGATATGGTTTTATTTTCCCCAAGGTGCAACTTGTGTGTTAAGAAAGAAATTTTCAGCTAGTCAATTCTGGACTGACTGCAAAATGTATAATGTTACAGTTATTCAGTACATTGGGGAACTGTGCCGTTACCTTTGCAAGCAGCCTGTGGTAAGTTCAATCAAATAATATATTTATTTATATATTAGTTTTATTTATGGCCCACTCTTTGTCTAACAAAACCCTAAAGTGGTTTAGAAAACAATTCAATAAAATACAACAAGGAATTATTAAAACAATATTTAAAACATTATATGCAGCAGAAAACTTCAGAACGCAATGTGGGAGGCTGGACCCGGGTCCCTCACCAATATAAGGGAGATCAGTAATCAATATGCTCATATCTGTCAATAGAGCTAAAAGGCTTCCCTTAAACTCGCATATTAAGGTGCATTTTGCTAAGCTACAGAGGAAATGGGGAAATGGCAAGCTGTGCCAGCTAGCTCCTGAAAAGGGAAGTTGCAGTTAGAGAAAGATTTCAAATCTGTTTAGGAACATTTTGAACTGGTATGAACTAGAATTAGTAAGAATGAGTACATGGACTCATCACATGCTCTGAAAACCCCTCCTCCATGTAATTTTGCAATTAATTTGCCATGCCTATATAACTGTGTGTGTCTATGTCACAGGCAAAGACTTTCTCCTTTGTGCAGGTAACTTTCTCTCCTGATGTACATCAGTATTTTTCTTTATTGCAATAAACTTGTCCAATTGACTGCTTCTCCTAAATTTGATTGTGAAATTATTTTCCTTCAACAGCAATATTCTGATATCCGTAAATCACCCAGATTTATAACTGTTTCCAAAAGGCCTGCATGAATAAGTGTTGTAAGGTCACCAATGAAAGGGACAATTTTACTTCCAAAGAGAAGGAGTTCTACAATCAGAGTGCCACTATGGAAAAGCACCCTGTCCTGTGCTGTCAAAGAGCATATCACAACCATCAACAAAACCATAAGAGTCTCTGTTGATAGTGATACCAAGTCATGGGCTAGCACATATTGGAAGAAGAGCTCCTTTTTAAGTATTTTAGACCCGAGTTGTTCAGGGCTTTGTACACTAAATACCTTAAATTGGGCCTAGTAGTATATAGGAGGGCAATGCAGTTGCCAAAGGAGTGATGCAACGTGATTCCATCTTAAGACTCCCATACAGCAGACCCCCTGCAGTAGGCCTGTGTAGAGCTCATTACAGTTGTCCAAATGTGAGGGTATAACATGTGGCTGGAAATATGTACTTCTTGCAACCTGAGCTTCAAGCAACAGCTGAGAATCTTGGGACCACCCCCAGACTACCACTTTGATGGCCGTGAAGCAGTTTATAAATTAGTAAAATAAATAAATGTCTTATTTTTCTGAAATCTGATCATCTTATACACCTCACCAAGAAGATTCAGAATGCCCACTGGAGGCATAATTAGGCTTTTTAACACTTAATATTTGCCTGAACCTGACTTTTTTTGGTACCTGAACAAATCTAAATTGGGTTGGAGCATTCCAGCTGTCTATGTTTTCTAGCCTGAGTAAACAGCTTTGGATTTGTCCCCAAGATTACAAGATTGTAAATATGTCTTTTTAAAAAGTGGGTGCTACAAGAATTTCACTCATGCCAAGCATGCATAAATCTCTCTTGAGTCAAGGATCTCAGCCAAATATATTTTCAGCCAGCCAACTATTTGAAATGATTGTCAGCTTTTATAATATTGCTGCTAAAAGAAATCAGTTTCTTTCTAAAATGCATTTAAAAGCAGAGCTTGGTTTTGACATTTTTTTTAAAAAGGGGAAATAATATCCAGTCTAAAATATTTATTAGGATCAAATAAGAAATATGTGGCTTATAACATTTTAAATATGCAGAACTGTTGATCATTTCACAGATAGCATGCTAAAACTGAAAAGATGATGACGCTCATTTTTGATTTGTAGTTGAAAATGGCACAGATTTGAAACACATGTGCATCTCTGTGGAACATTGTATCTGAGGGCCAAACTAGATTTTTATTTAATGTCTAGGGTAGTGGTGTGTGTGTGTGCGTGTGCACACGTGCACACTTTTAAATGCAAATAGAAGTAAAATGCAAATAGAAGTAGCTGGGGTAGAGGAGGTGATAATTATTGGAATCAAGGTGGTGATGGGGAACTTAATCCTTTCTTCCCCAACCATGTTCTTGAGGGAAAACCTTCCTCTGTAGCTGCTGTCCTAAATAGCTTGGAACCCAAGAACCTTAAGGAGCATCTCCCCCAGTATCAACCACCTTGGGCCTTACAATCGCTTGGGAAGGCCCTGTTGGTAGTGCCTCCACTCACTGTTGTCCAGTAGGTATTGACCAATTACAGGATCTTCTTAGTGGTGGTTCCCCGTTTGTGGAATGCCTTTCCTGATGAGGTGCATCTGTCTCCCTCATTACTGACTTGAAGGAGACATTTAAAGACATTCATGTTTACCCATGCATTTGATGGCTGATAGATATTGGCCAAGGCAACCTTGCAATTAGTAACTGTGAAGGTATGTGATTGACTAGAATCTAGTTTTGTCTCCCACCCACTTGACACTCTCACTTAACTGTATTCTGTTTTATTACCCCTCACATTGAAACTCTGAAACTTTGCTTTTAATGGACATGGTTGGAACTCATGGTTTGTCTTCATGATGGATTTGGGGCCTTTTGTAACCCGTGAGTCTAAGTTTTTGCACTGGATTTTCTTTTTCTTTATAACTATAGAGAGTGAAGCTTCATTTAATCTGTAAACTATGTGATCCTGGGTAAATGTCACAATCCTACTTATCTGCATAGAGTCTACTAGTTCGGCATTAGAATATGAAGAAGTGGTGATCCATGGCATTTCAGAAACTAGTGTGTGTTTCTGAAAACTAGAAAGCCACATGAATCACTCATTGGAATGAGGTTTCAGGAATGCGTCTCAATGTCATCCTACCCTTTCCTCTTTGACTCTTTGGGCAGCCGTAGCTTCCACATATAATGTTCAAACAAAATAGTTTGTTTGCCCATTTTCCCAAATAAAAACTGATTTTTAGTAGATAATTTAAGTTCTATTGAATAAATCCCTCCCCAAACATTTCCTTTTAGCAAACTTATTGCTAAGTGTTTTAGAATAGCATCCATACCAGGTACGACTCTGTTAGGAATTAGATGTACAACTTGTTTTTGGAGGGGTTGCACTCCCCTGAAGGAACAGGTCTATACTCTGGGAGTACTTCTGGATTCCAACTTTTAACTGGAGATGTAGGTGGCTTCTGTGGCTAGGATAGGGTTGCCATATTCCAGTTCCACAAATCTGGACAGGCTAATTTGTATATTATGCAATTATGTAAATTAAGTATATTAATGGTTGCATTGTCCATTTGTTTTGTTTTGTGGCTAGTAATTGCCACCAAAAAGGAGGATATGAGGAATCTATTTTTTTTAAAAAACAAAAAACACCACCTTACATTTTCAGCCTTAAATGCCTACACTTTAGTTTCGAATATTATGGAATATTCATTTAAGAGGATTTATATCCTGCCCTTCCACTGTTAAAAACAAGTCAAAATTCAGATAATAGTTTTAGAAATACTATAAGTTCTAGATCTAAATCCATTGTGCTACTGGTCCAACTTTGGAAATAATATTTAACATAAGAACATAAGAAGAGCCTGCTGGATCAGGCCAGTGGCCCATCTAGTCCAGCATCCTGTTCTCACAGTGGCCAACCAGGTGCCTGGGGGAAGCCCGCAAGCAGGACCCGAGTGCAAGAACACTCTCCCCTCCTGAGGCTTCCGGCAACTGGTTTTCAGAAGCATGCTGCCTCTGACTAGGGTGGCAGAGCACAGCCATCACGGCTAGTAGCCATTGATAGCCCTGTCCTCCATGAATTTGTCTAATCTTCTTTTAAAGCCGTCCAAGCTGGTGGCCATTACTGCATCTTGTGGGAGCAAATTCCATAGTTTAACTATGCACTGAGTAAAGAAGTACTTCCTTTTGTCTGTCCTGAATCTTCCAACATTCAGCTTCTTTGAATGTCCACGAGTTCTAGTATTATGAGAGAGGGAAAAGAACTTTTCTCTATCCACTTTCTCAATGCCATGCATAATTTTATACGCTTCTATCACGTCTCCTCTGACCCGCCTTTTCTCTAAACTAAAAAGCCCCAAATGCTGCAACCTTTCCTCGTAAGGGAGTCGCTCCATCCCCTTGATTATTCTGGTTGCCCTCTTCTGAACCTTTTCCAACTCTATAATATCCTTTTTGAGATGAGGCGACCAGAACTATACACAGTATTCCAAATGCGGCCGCACCATAGATTTATACAATGGCATTATGATATCAGCTGTTTTATTTTCAATACCTTTCCTAATTATCGCTAGCATGGAATTTGCCTTTTTCACAGCTGCCGCACACTGGGTCGACATTTTCATCGTGCTGTCCACTACAACCCCGAGGTCTCTCTCTTGGTCGGTCACCGCCAGTTCAGACCCCATGAGCGTATATGTGAAATTAAGATTTTTTGCTCCAATATGCATAATTTTACACTTGTTTATATTGAATTGCATTTGCCATTTTTCCACCCATTCCCTCAGTTTGGAGAGGTCTTTTTGGAGCTCTTCGCAATCCCTTTTTGTTTTAACAACCCTGAACAATTTAGTGTCGTCAGCAAACTTGGCCACTTCACTGCTCACTCCTAATTCTAGGTCATTAATGAACAAGTTGAAAAGTACAGGTCCCAATACCGATCCCTGAGGGACTCCACTTTCTACAGCCCTCCATTGGGAGAACTGTCCGTTTATTCCTACTCTCTGCTTTCTGCTTCTTAACCAATTCCTTATCCACAAGAGGACCTCTCCTCTTATTCCATGACTGCTAAGCTTCCTCAGAAGTCTTTGGTGAGGTACCTTGTCAAACGCTTTTTGAAAGTCTAAGTACACTATGTCCACTGGATCACCTCTATCTATATGCTTGTTGACACTCTCAAAGAATTCTAGTAGGTTACTGAGACAGGACTTTCCCTTGCAGAAGCCATGCTGGCTGTGCTTCAGCAAGGCTTGTTCTTCTATGTGCTTAGTTAATCTAGCTTTAATAATACTTTCTACCAGTTTTCCAGGGACAGAAGTTAAGCTAACTGGCCTGTAATTTCCGGGATCCCCTCTGGATCCCATTTTGAAGATTGGCGTTACATTTGCCACTTTCCAGTCCTCAGGCACGGAGGAGGACCCGAGGGACAAGTTACATATTTTAGTTAGCAGATCAGCAATTTCACATTTGAGTTCTTTGAGAACTCTCGGGTGGATGCCATCCGGGCCCGGTGATTTGTCAGTTTTTATATTGTCCATTTCCCTGCTGATTTTGTTCCTTATAGTTCTTTAACATCTGTTGTAGTTTACTAATTCTGTATTGCAATATTGTGATGTTGGTCTGTACAGAATACTGTAAAATATATGAAATATCTCTCACTGACATGAAACTTTACACTGAACATCCATGCTACATGAGGCAGGCAGAATAGCCTTAACTGGGAACAATAGCAATATATTCCAGGGCTATGAGAAATTATGATCATATCCTCAGTATGTGGTAGTGAAAGAAAATGAACAAAATCTAGTTGATTACCCTAGTTACTCCACATACCTCTTTTTAAAAAAAGAATATACATAGAAAATCTAACAAACATAAAGAATAACTAAGGCTGCAATCCAGTACACACTTACCTGGGAACTGAACCCAATGGAGCTTACTTGAGTAGACATATATTGGATTGCACTGTAAATGATACAAGTTTACTAGTCTCAAAAGCACATCTAAAGTACATTTAAAAGTATATCCAAAGAGACAATCTGATCATATATTCTACTACAGTAATCAACACATTTATTCTGTTTCTCTAAAAAGATATATTTTGTCCCTCTACATTTAATATTTACTCATCTTTTTAGCTCTGTTTAAAAAAACCTATAGGATAATACAGGGGCAGAATGGCTATAATATGTGATCAGTGCAGTTTGTAGCAGTGTACTACACAGGAGAATGTTACTATAAACTACAAATCAAGTCTATGTAGAACATTGGTGTGATATTAGAGTTACCCAAGATAAAAGGTTTTAAAACTTTTACAGAAATTGTTAAAAGGATTTTAGACTTGATTTTGTAGACTAGACGAGATTAGCAGGACCTCTATGGCTAAAGTATGCTCTTACATTGATTCCTTTGGGTTGAACATTGCTTGGGACTCAGGAGCCGCCAGTCTTCCCCCCCCCCAAGGGCACGGCACATCTTGGCTCACATGCAAGAAACACCATCCCCTGGACTCACCATAGCAACCTGACCAAGCAAAGGGCAGCTGCGGTAACAACAAAAAATTACTCGTGGGCAGCACATGCGCCCACCAAAGCTCTAAAAGAAAAGACAAGGAAGTGATGTAGGCTTATGGGCTTTATGGATGGAGACTGGCGTCACTCTAAACCCCTGGTCATCTCTATGGTGAAAACTCTAAATACTTTGCATTTGACGTCTGGGCAAAATGGGCAGAAAACTGCCTTCATGTTTTGCCTTCTTTCTCTGGATCCACAAGGGCTAGAGACTAGCTTTTTAAAAAAATGAAAGCTGAGAGTCTGGGCCACCTAATGGACTGAGCATGCACTGGGTGGCATGGATAGAATCTGGGTAAAACCCAGCTAACCAGCAGTATGGCAACCCTAGGCTAGGAGTGCTTCTGCCCAGCTTAGGCAGGTTCACGAGCTATGGTTGTTCCTGGATCAGGATAGCCTGGTCTCAGCTGTCTGCTCTGGTGATCTGCCTGGATTACTGTAAAGTGTTCTACATGGAGCTGCCCATTGAAGACAGTTCAGATGCTACAACTAGTGCAGAATGTGGGTGCTACGTTGGTAAGTGGGATAACCTGAGGGACCATATGTCCCTGATCTTTAGAGCACTGCATTGGATGCCAGTAAGCTGTCGGTCCCAATTCAAGATATTAGTACTAGTACACAAAGCCCTAAAAAGCTTGGGATCCAAGTACCTAAAAGAGGACAGTATCAACCATTTTGGACCCTATGATCAGTAGGGGAGACCCTCTTAGGGGTGCTGGCACTAGGGGTTGCCCGGTTGATGGATACCTGTAACATGGCCTGCTCAGTGGTGGTTCCCTGTTTGTGGAATGCCCTCCCTAATAAATGTCTCAATCTTCCTCATTATTAACTTTTAGGAGAAATTTAAAAACCTTTCTGTTGACCCAGGCATTTGATGTCTGTCCCTGCCCACCCTGAAATTACTAGTTTTGAGTGTAGGTGATTGCATTTTAAGAGGGTTGTTAAACTGTTTTTAAATGTTTTAATTGTATTGTTTTAGTATTGATATGTTTGTTGTCCTGGGAACCTTTGGAGATGGCCTATAAGTGTAGGGGTATATAAAGAGTGGGAGTTGGTAATTGGTGGGTTAGTGGCTATCTGAACCAGAAAGATACGAGGATCTATACAATTTCCAGTGTGGAGATTGTTATTCTTTTTTCAGATATGCAGCTTCGCTTACCTGCGCGAAGCTCTGGGGACCGGTAGCACAGTTGCGGCCAAGGGTGAAGCCGCAGTAGCCATTTTGAAGAAGGGAACGTCGCATGTCGCATTGGGATGACGCGCGACGTTCCGCACGGGGGGGGGGTGGAGCTACGTGCCTATTTAAGCCCGCTAGTGGGAGTTGGTAGTTGGTGGGTTAGTGGCTATCTGAACCAGAAAGATACGAGGATCTATACAATTTCCAGTGTGGAGATTGTTATTCTTTTTTCAGATATTCTCTATCACCCATGTATCAGCCTTTTGTATAGTATATCACAAACAAGTCTGGTTCTTTAATTCTGAAAATTAAACTCCTATTAACGCCTTTTTTATTTTATGTTTGTTTATTTTCATTTTTTGAGACATACAAAGCCAAAACAACAAACAAAATTAACCTTTCCTTCAGGTTAAATGGAATCATTTAAATCTAGAATGCATGCTTACAAAAAATCAATCACATCTCAGATTGATATGATAGAATGCCAGAATACTTGTTTACAAAAACAAATAGTGATCCAATCTCATGTTTGCATGATATCTATTCCATTAATTTACAAAGGGGGACCACTGTTCCATCAGTACTTCAGGGTTACTCTTTCCTTGTTTTGCCCAAATTGTAAGTTTGTCCATACCAGCAGTATCCAAGCATTTTTTCCATTTCCAAATTGGGCTAGTAGATGCTTTCCACTTCCTGGCTCACACAATTTTTGCAGCAATCATCAAGTTAAGAACCAATACCTTAAGATTTTTTACTTACCATGCTCTACAAGATTAAATATTGCCAACATTGGGGTGGGTCTAACTACAATGCCAATCATTTCTGAAATACAATGTAGAATTTGAATCCAATAATCTTTTGCAAATACACAATTCCACCACATACATGACATCTTAGCATTAACCAGTTTACATTTTCAACATCTGAAGTAGTTTACAAGATAAATTTTATTTAAGCTGGCAGGTGTCAAACACCATCTAAGTGAAAGCTTATACTGAGATTCTGAAATACTGAGACTTAATTATATTAATTCTGTGTTAGACCAGAGTTCACACCAAAGTTGTTGAGATGTATTTTATCCTAATTTCTCTCCCATCTTAATTCGATCTTTAAAAAGGTTGGCTTCATGTCCGAATATTGCTTATAAATTTCTGAAAGCAGCCCTTCAGATTTTTGAGTCAATATGTTTCCCATTTGGTTTCTTGCCTCAAATTGAGGCTTGGACCTAACAGAATAATCAAAAAGTGTCTAACTTGAAAATATTGGAACCAGGGTAGTTGCCATCTGCCTGTTATATCTTAGAATGCCTGCCAAGATGATATTTGTCCATTTTGGGAACC